>NC_037673.1:51968158-52310066 GCF_003255815.1 Theropithecus gelada | reverse complement strand
AAAAAAAAAAAAAAAAAAAAAAAAAAAAAAAGAATACACTTCTTTGCTGGATCATAACTAACCTACAACCTGTATTACTTGCAAATACAGATTATTTAGTCTCAGTTGCCTTGTTAAATAGTTTGAGGGTAGAAGAGCTCTCTTTGATGAATTAATCAAATAGTCCCACAGGTTGCCCAGAGCAAGGGCAACCTGTGCCCAGAATGCTAGCACTTTATCCCAAGACTCAGAATTAATGACGATACTGGGTCAGGCGGTGGCGCATGTCTGTAATCCCAGCACTTTGAGAGGCCAATGCAGGCAGGTTGCTTGAGACGAGGAGTTTCAGACTAGCCTGCGCAACATAGTGAGACCCTCATCTCTACAAAAAATAAAAATGAAAACAATTAGCTGGGCTCAGTGGCATGTACCTATAGTCCCACCTACTTGGGAAGCTGAGATGGAAGGATTGCTTGAGCCCAGGAGTTTGAGGATGCAGTGAGCTATGACTACATCACTGCACTCCAGTCTGGGCAACAGAGCAAAGCCCCATTTCTTTAAGGAAAACAAAACAAACAAACAAAAAAACCAATGGCAGCACTGGTCTTGACTATCAGAATTATAACCCAAATTGCAAGGGGAGGAAGTGTCCCTGAAATCCTGTTTAGAAAACCATAAACAAGGAAACACTTGTTTGTATACAGTTTGAAGGGTGTTACAGCTAGACTGGCAATAGATTCTTCTGAACAAGTTAGTAGGGCAATAGTTCTGTTTCTTTAAAGGATTAACATTTAGGCATTAATGCGTACGTGAATGTTTGCCTAGAAGTCCTGTTCCCTATATAATAATAGTTCGATAACCATTTTAAATGCCAACCCTTCCTTAATATAAAACTTTTGCGTTGTTATGTTAAATAAACGATGTTTTCTCTTTATTCTTTTCTTTTAGCTTTATCTTCAAGCCAGGATGAAGGGAGACTGGGCAAGACTCTTACGCCCCACACTGCAATTTGGTCTTGTTGCCGTATCCATTTATGTGGGCCTTTCTCGAGTTTCTGATTACAAACACCACTGGAGTGATGTGTTGACTGGACTCATTCAGGGAGCTCTGGTTGCAGTATTAGTTGTAAGTATACAGGTCAACAGCCTACATCTTGATATTGTTAAACATTTAGATAAGTAAATAGAAAAAAAAAAAAAATCCCCAGTGAGAAAACTGTGCAGTGGGCAAGAATCTCAGTGTTATTAAAAGTCACTTCAGGATACACAGCAGGTTAAAAACTAGGTTACTCTTTGTAAAACTTGGTATTTTTGTAAAATCTTAGTATTTTTATTGTAAAAAGCTCTGGCTAGACATAGTTTTTTTAGGGGGGTATAAATTGAAAAAACTAATTCACATGTAGAAATAACTCTTTTATTAAGTATTGGCAAAATGAAGCTATTTGCTGAAGACATAACAAAGCAACTCTTACTTAATTTGGAATAATCTTTAAAAAATCGCAGTTAGTCTCTAATTTTTTATATGCTTTAATCTGTACACCCCCAAAGTATATCCTTTTGTTTATATTTATCTCAGGATGCTGTTGATCACAAGTTTTTAACTTGATCTAAATTAAATGTTTTGCACTGTAGGCTGTATATGTATCGGATTTCTTCAAAGAAAGAACTTCTTTTAAAGAAAGAAAAGAGGAGGACTCTCACACAACTCTGCATGAAACATCAACAACGGGGAATCACTATCAGAGCAATCACCAGCCTTGAAGGGCAGCGGGGTGCCCAGGTGAAGCTGGCCTGTTTTCTAAAGGAAAAGGATTGCCACATGGCAAGAGGATGCATCTTTCTTCCCAGTGTATAAGCCTTTAAAGACTGCTACTGCTGCTATGCCTCTTGGATGCCCACTTTGTGTGTACATAGTTACCTTTAACACAGTGGTTATCTAATAGCTCTAAATTCATTTAAAAAACTCCAAGCCTTCCACCAAAACAGTACCCCACCTGTATACATTTTTATTAAAAAATGTAATGCTTATGTATAAACATGTATGTAATATGCTTTCTATGAATGATGTCTGATTTAAATACACATATTAAAATGTATGGGACAACCAAATCCACACTTGCAGGCATTTGTAGTCAACTGTAATCAAACAGGTGGTGAATAATTTAAAATCTCACATTCCTTTAGCTGACTCTACAAGTAGAGGCTGGCAGCAAACACAATATCTCTCTTGATTTTGGTGATTCCTAAGAGAAAAGAAAGTAAGGTTTAAACTTTCAAGACCACAAAACACCTAACTTGTCTCTACCGAAGTTTTAAAGCCAGTATACCAACCCTGATTCAACTGGTGAGAGAGCAGCCTGGAAAGTCAAACACCTGCTGAACACCTAGAGGAATCTGCAGCTACCTCAGTGAGGTGGAAAACAGAAGCCAGACCCCCATTCTTTTGACTCTGAAATACTCCATGGGGGCTGGTCAGGAAGGCAGTATCTAGAACTGTTTAAAAAGATAAATTCTAGGTCAGGGGCGGTGACTCATGCCTGTAATCCCAGCACTTTGGGAGGCCGAGGCGGGAGGATCACCTGAGGTTGGGAGTTCAAGACCAGCCTGACCAACATGGAGAAACCCCGTCTCTACTAGAAATACAAAATTAGCCAGGCGTGCTCGTGCATGCCTGTAGTCGCAGCTACTCGGGAGGCTGAGGCAGGAGAATCACCTGAACCTGGGAGGCAGACGTTGCAGTGAGCTGAGATAGCACCACTGCACACCAGCCTGGGCAGCAAGAGCGAAATATATGTGAATACCACTCTGTCTCCACAAAAAAATAAAAATAATAAAAATTAAAAATTAAAAAAAAAAAAAAATTCTAGGAAGGACTAAACTGTCTAAAGAAATGTAAATCCAAAGACTTGGATTTTCAACCTATATCAGAAGACACTGTTTTTTTCAGTTCCCATGTTAAAGTCTTTCTAGGCTTAGGAAGGACAAATACAAATTTTGATTACAAATTATTTTTAAAACTTTGACACCTACACTTCAACTCTGAGTCATTAAACAGGCCTGCATTTCTCAACAATGTGGAAATATAAGCCAGCTTTTGCAAACCTCTTCTTAGGACACTAAGTTGTTAATAGAAATCACTAGCATTGACTGACTCAGCAACCATGTGGTTACTATTCTTTGATGCTTTAACTTAGTCCTTTTTCTTGGTCAAGATTCAGTAGACATGACAAAACTATTTACAGACATGCTTATGCCCCTTGTCCCCCGACACCACCCCATTACTACTACCTTGGTTTAGCCATCCTTTCTTGATCTGGTCTCCCCGCTTCTACTGTGCTACTCTACAGACTTGCCCTGAATGTAAGAGCAAGAATTACCTTGTAAAGTCCAAGTTAGGGCAGGTCACTCCCAAGCTCCACACCTCCAATCACTGCAGAGTTGAGAAGCCTGCGGCTAGGAACTATGGAATACTTTCCTTTCTCACTTCAACCCCTACTACTTTACTCACCGCCCATTCTACTCCAGCCATACTGGCCTCTTGCTGGTGTTCATGTATATTAAGCATACACCAAGGGGCTTAATTGCCACCCCTGTGGGGGCCCTAGACCATTGTATCCATCTGCCAATTCTATTGTCTTTTCTGCTTATAGACTTTATCACCATCTGATAAATTTAATTGTTGACTTACTGTCTATCTCCCCACACTAGAATGTAAACTCCATGAAGGCAGGGGTGTCTTTCTGTTCACTGTATTCCCTAGTGCTTAAAACAATGCCTGGCATGTAGTGTACAATTAATATATGTAAATGGATGTATATGTAAAATCTCAACTTTCCCCCCAACACACTAAATTTTATAGAAACACTAGTAGATAGCTCTCCATGACAATGCAGTGAAGAACATCCCAAAATGTCCTCCTGGGTTGTGGTCCAGGGCTCAAGATTTGCTTCACAAAATTGGTCTAAATTAGAAACAGCTTATGCATTTGATACTGACCTTCTGCAAATTTATTTTCCAGCTCAGTGTTTCCAATGGCTTTTGCTGCTTGACACATTTGTCGAAGCAATTCTTCTAGGCGCCTCATACAACGAATTATGCTGCCTGGATAGAAAAGGAACAAAACACCGGTAAAATGGAAATAATCAGGAACAGCAGAATTTTTGTTAAGAGGCAAGGCAGGAGAACACAGGATAATACTCTGAGGGACTTCCCATGAAGTAAATCAGGTAGCAAACCTGTTAGGTACTGGGGAAGGCTACAGAGATGAAAGGCTTAACTCCCACCTTTGACTAATGGTAGAGAGATACCTGTTTACTACTAACGTGCTGACACTTGGTATTAAGCAGGAAAACAAAATGCCCTAGGAGGAGGGAGCAACTTTGGGTGAAGGCTGCAAGGACGACATAATCTGTGTAAGAACCAAGCAGTATCAACAAGGGAAGGACCACCATGACAATGCAGAAAAGCCTGGCAAACCGCAGCCATTCAAGGACCCTGAGTGGCCTAGTGAGGCATCTGGACACCATACCATCTCATAGAATGCAACAGACTGTTTTTAGCAGGAGAGTAACAAGATCAAATTTGTCATTTTAAAGGTGCATTCATTCTTCTTGACCTTAGATTCTTTCATTAGTGCGTTCTTTACAGAGTGTTCTCAAGGAGCACAAGGAAAGAAGCCTTTTCCCATGGGTCTAGAATCTGTCTGAAAAAAGTGTTTGTATCAAAGCTGGAGCTATAAACATAGTTTCACTTTTGCTAGACTTGTGCAAAGAGGGGCAGAGATTGTGAGATCCTTTCTCTAAAATGCTTGTGACTTCATTTTTAATATATGAAATACATTAGGAATACCAGTTCTCAAAATGCAATCTGTAGGAACAATGAACTATTTACACTATTATTAAATTAATAATATTTATTTATTTGTTATTTCTATTCTCAGCTGCTAGGAATGCAGGCTCCAATACTGACTTGCAATGAAACAGGAAATCCAATTGCAGAAACTTCTGGGTGTCAAGAGAGAGGGTAGGAATTGGGATAGAGAGGGTAATGTCATATACTTATGCAATCAGATATTAAATGTTTATGCAAACAATTATATCCAAAGAGAATTAAATTAGGTAGTGGCTCAAAATATAACCAGATTTTTACCTGAGACGAGATTCTCACACATCATTCAGGATTGAAATGAAATCCTTTACAAAGTCCTCTGCTGCGTAGGACATTAAAGAGCCAGACACATTCTCAAACATTGTTTTGACTGACTTCAAATGTGTACCAAGAAACACAATGTGATACTGTATATTATTTCACAAATTTTAGTAACTCGTGTTAACCAGAATCTGCAAAAGTTATCAGAGACCAAGCCATTCAAAGTAAATTACTAAGATAAAAAGTAAGGCAAGTAAATGCACATTCAGGCCAGAGAGCACTGTCATGTCACATTTTGTAAACATTTCGATTCAATTTCTGGAAAATTTAGTTTTGACACAGTTTCAGGTAACAAGCAAATTAGGCCACTGGGCACAAGGTTGCATATACAATGGCTGTGGTTGTTGCCCACAGAGTCTCATCAACAAATCACTGGGTGTGTGTATAAACACCAACTGTCCACAGCTGCCTGAAACATAGAGGCTACCCGCTCAGGGATTAATGAAGACTAACAACTAAGTAGTGAATTGTCTAGCATCTCTCCTACCTACTATCGTTCTCTGTAATCCAAGGGCTCTCCTTACGCCCAGCTTTAGAAGTCATCCTGCCTCATCAGCCTGACTAGGTGCTAGACAAAAGTTTTAAAGCCATGACCCATCATAGGCTAAATGAAGCTGACCAAAACCGAAACAAAACCAAACTACATTAACCTACTGGTTTGTTACATTTTTTTTCTTTTGGTCCTACCAGAGTAGAAAGAGAAATCCAATTCTTTCTAGTTATTGTCTTTAAAAAATTTTTCAAATAGTGGTAAAATATAAAACATAAAATCCACCTTTTTAACCATGTTAAAGTATACAATTCAGTTACTGCCCTTTTTTATATTGAGGTTTACTACATTCTGGAAAAACTCACATGGAGATAGACTTCACACACCATAAAATTATTTTAAATAAGTGTACAACTGAGTGGTTTTTAGTATATTCAGACTTGTGTAACCATCATCATTATCTAATTTTAGAGCATTTTTACCACCCCCAAAAAACCCTGTTCCCATTAAAGCAGTTACATGTCTTCCGGACAGCCCATGGCAACCACTAATATGCTCTGTCTCTATGAATCTGCTTATTCTGGACATCTCATATAAGTGAAATTATACACTATGTGGCCTTTGTGTCTGCCTTCTTTCAACTTAATGTATTCAAGGTTTGTCCATATTGTAGCATGAGTCAGTATGTCTTTTCTTTTTTATAACTGAAAGCTGTTCCATTTAATCTTTATTAAAATGGAACACCTTGCCATTTAGAATAGCAAAAACCAAATTTATTTTGCACCAACCTAATATATACCACACTTTATTCATCTATTGATGGACACTTGGAACTATATGCTTTTATTTAAGAGCAATTTTAATAAACATCACCATTACCTGGCTGATGAACAAAACAGCATCATTCTCATTAAGGACAGTAAGCAGCAGATTTTCCAGAACAGAATTTCTGCCTTCAGCTTTCTGGCATACCCTAAAGCAGTTTCCCACAGTTCATACTCTGACCCTAATACTCCTGTCTAGCTTGGCCTGAGGTTAGAATCACACATGTATCTTGCAACTACTTACCGCTAAACCCCAGCTTAGGCTGAACCCTTTCTTGAGAGCAGAGACTGCTGCTCACACTGTAACTAGCACGTCGCCTGATTCCCACTAGGGTCTCAGCATTATTCATCAAATGAGTAAGTATCAGGTACTCAAATTGTGCCAAAATGTAAAGACAGAAACAATTACTAATAAATTGTTACTCTATTATTATTAGCAATAATACTTTTAAAAGACAAATCCACTGGAAAACCATTCATGACACTGATGATGCTAAGAAAGGGTTAAACTGCTACTTGAAAGGCATGTGAGAGAATGTGTGGTGGGGACTGAGTTGAGAAATGCACTTCACAGCATTTGCTTTCAAAACATGTGGCATACAGAGGGAGGAGAATTGGAAAAAAAAAAGCATATGGCAGGCAGAGGTACAGTAAATAGTTTCAAGAGATAATTCATCATAGAAGTTTTCCTAATGACACTTGCTCAGTGGAAAGCAAATCCTTTGTCATCCTTCACAGTTAAGAGTACAATGTTGTTTATGTAGAGTCGGAAATAAATAGTAACAGCCTCTGGATTGCTTGACTAAAACCCTAGGCATCAGCCCATACAAATATTTTGTTTAAACTATCATTCAAATTTAGTTTAATGGAAATAAAAAACAGCTACATTCTATCATTTTTTTTTCAGGGTGATAATAAATACTTAAATAGTCTTCAAAATTTCTCAACTGAATCACAGTATGAACTTTTCTTTTGCATTGGACATCCCCCAAAAACATGGTTTTAATCACTACAGCATTAACTGCCTCAGTTAATGTTTGAAGAATACTTAAAACTACTTCTGAGGCTCAGGATATGAAATGACCAGACACTGTTATTTTCATATAAAAAGAAAATTAAGAATATTATTAGGAACAAATATGATTTGCACACAGCACATTAGAAAGTTCCAATGCAATTATTATCTGCCTGTAAAAACAGACACACTGTACTGTGTGCTACAGCTCTCATTACCATATTTTTCCAATCATAAAACATGTATAGGCGGGGTGCAGTGGCTCATGCCTGTAATCTCAACACCTTGGGAGGCCGACGCAGGTGGATCGTTTGATCCCAGGAGTTTGAGACCAGCCTAGGCTTCATGGTAAAATCCTCTCTACAAAAATTAGCTGGGCATGGTGGTGCATGCTTGTGGTCCCAGCTACCTTGGAGGTTGAGGTGGGAGGATCGCTTAAGAGCCAAGATCATGCCACTGCACTCCAGCCTGGGTGACAGAGCCAGACCCTGTTGCAAAAAATAAACAAACCCACCACATACAATAACGAGATGAGGAGAGAATGGCTATTCTTGAAATGGAAGCACTATATAACACTATAAAAATAAAAGAGATAATTAGTATCCTAAGATGAAGGGGTGGCCTGCCCCTCCACACCTGTGTGCGTTTCTCCTTAGGTGGAATGAGAGACTTGAGAAAAGAAATGAGACACAGAGACAAAGCATAGAGAAAGAAAAAGTGAGCGCAGGGGACCAGCGCTCAGCATACAAAAGACCCGCCCCGGCACCGGTCTCTGAGTTCCCTCAGGATTTATTGATCATTATCTTTACCATCTTAGAAAAGGGAACTGGTAGGATAATAGGATCATAGTAGGGAGAAGGTCAGCAGTAAGACATATGAATAAAGATCTCTGTGACATGAATAAGTTTAAGGAAAAGTGCTGTGCCTTGATATGCATATGCAAACATCTCCTTAAACCTTTTTAGTGCATGAAGAGCAGCACTGCTGCTAGCACACCCCACCTTCAGCCCTAAGGCGGTTTTCTCCTTTCTCAGTAAATAGAACATACAATTGGGTTTTATGTTCCATTGCCCAGGGACGGGCAGGAGACAGATGCTTTTCTCTATCTCAACTGCCAAGAGGCCTTCTTTCCTCTTATACTAGTCCTCCTCAGCACAGACCCTTCATGGGTGTCAAACTGGGGGACGATCAGGCCTTTCGCTTCCCACGAGGTAATATTTCAGACTATCACATGGGGAGAAACCTTGGACAATACCTAGCTTTCCTAGGCAGAGAGGTCCCTGTGACCTTCCGCAGTGTATATTTCCCTGGGTACTTGAGATTAAGAGAATGGTGATGACTTTTAACCAGCAAGCTGCCTTCAGGCACTTGTTTAACAAAGCACATCCTGCACAGCCCAAAATCCATTAAACCTTGAGTCACCACAGCACATGTCTCTTGCAAGGGCAGGGTTGGGGGCAGGGTTACAGATTAACAGCATCTCAAATACAGAACAAAATGGAGTCTCTTATGTCTACTTCTTTCTATATAGACACAGTAACAGTCTGATCTCTCTTTTACCCACACTAAGAAAATGAAGGTTCTCATTTTTTGCTACTTATATCAAAAAATAGTTTTAAGGGTGAATACACAGTATATCCCAACTTTTAGAAAGGTTTAAGCTGATCTACTGGCTCACACACAAGAAAAATATAAAAATTATGCTGATGTTAGATCTAACTTCAAGTTAGAGCTAAAAAAATGAATTTCTCAAATTTTCAAACTGAGATTTCAAGCAAACTCTGATGTAGAAATAGCCCCTGAGTAACTGAAAGACTTCAGGAATGCCAGTATGTGTAAGGGTAAACTGAGGCTGGAGCCAAACCAGGAACGAAGACACAAAGCAAATAGCAGTGAGAACAGCTTTTATTAGGGCTTGCGGGCGAGGTTCCTCAGTCCAAAGGTGTGGGCCGAGGAAGTCGCACTGAGGGAGGAGGGTACGGGATTTTTATAGCCCGAGAGGTAGGGAAGCTGGTTGTGCAAACAGGGCCTGGGGGGTCTTGAAGCTACTAGGGCAGGAGTTGAGTAAGGGTCACGGGGAAGGGGTCTTTGGAAACTGTTAACCGTAACTGCTGTTTACGAACTTGTGGAATGCAGGTGAGCTGCAGGTCATGGGGGAGTGTGGTTGCCCAGCCGGAATCTCTGACGTATGTTAAGTCTGAGGGTGTGTTCAAAGAGGAAGGGAAGTCTTTAACAAAAGGCCTGCTACGCCGGGTAACGCTGCCATGTTGGGTCTAGATTCCTGCCTAACATTCCAACCTCTTTCTAATAAGAAAATGGGGCGATGTGTTCATCTGGCTGCTTCCTGCTGATATGGGTCGTCGTGGGGTTCTTCGGAGGTCGGAACTCGGGTATGGGGTGGAGCAGCGTCTGACTGAAAGTGACCTGGGAGACTTCTTTCATGCAGTCCTGGATGAAGCGGAGGACACAGGGAGCTATGAGTAGCAAGAAGCCAGTGATTAGTAAGGGGCTTAGAAAGGGTAGGACTTAACCGGCCACAGACGACTGCCACCACCTAAGTGAGGGCCTTGATCCGAGGTTTTTCCCGAATCTTTTCTAGAGTGAGGAGATTGGTTTCTACTAGTCCTGACTCATTGATGTAGTGTTCGGCTGGGAAGGGGAAAGGAGGGGGTTAGGTTAGAGGAGTTAAAAGGGCTGGGTAAGGGTACCGCAACCAGTGGGGACTTATTCAAGGCTGCACACAAGAAACGACGAGAGATGTTGTGTATCTCGGCCACGTGTGCCACTTGAGCCCCTTCCATGACTAAGGTTAGCCACGAAAAAGGGTTGCTGCTGTCCTGGGGCTTGCTGCCTGGGCTACAGCTGAGATGGCTTCCCCCTGTTGTCTGATGTCAGAGGCCAGGCTGACGAGGCTGCTTACGACCTTAATGTAGGCCTTAAAGATCCTGAGTTGGGCCACGGGATAAGACTCATTGTGCCCACCAGTCCTAGGAAGGACTCTTCCGCATCCTGAGGAGGCTGGAGAATTGCAATGAGGCTTATTCTATCTGCTGTGAGGCTTTTTGTAGTGGGTGTGAGGAGTATGCCTAGGTAGGTGACAGAAGGGCTGCAAAGTTGAGCCTTAGCTGGGGTAACCTGATAACCTCGGTCGCCTAGAAAATTTAAAAGTGCAGCAGTACCTGCAAGGGAGCTCTCCTAGGAAGGACTACATAGTAATAAGTCATCGACATACTGCAATAGTGTGCTGTGGGTCAGGGGACGGAGGACAACATCCTGTGCCAGTGCCTGTCCGAAAAAATGGGGGCTATCACAGAACCTTTGAGGCAAAACAGTCCAAGTCAGCTGGGAAGAAATATGAGTGTCTGGATCTTCCAATGTAAAAGCAAACAGAAAGTGGCAGTCTGGGTGTAGAGGGATGGTAAAGAAGGCATCCTTCAGGTCAAGGACAGTGAAATGGGTGGTGTCAGGGGCAACGCGTGAGAGGAGTGTATATGGATTAGGAACAACTGGAAAGGTAGGGACCACTGCCTCATTGATGAGGCGTAGGTCCTGCACGAGACGATAGGCCCCAGAGCTTTTCCGTACAGGGAGGGTAGGAGTATTGCTTGGTGAGTTGGCTGGAACAGGCGTGTAATGATAGGTTTTAATCCCTGTCGATGTTCAAAGGAGATAGGGAACTGGGGTCTAGAAGGGAACTTGGAAGGATCTTTTAGCCGGATGCGGACCGGAGTGTGGTGCTGGGCAATGATCGGGGTGGAGGTGTCCCACACCTCAGGGTTAATGGGGACTGGAAATGGGAGATGGGGGTCAGGCTGGCGGGGTTTGTCAGGTGAGAGAAGGGGGAAGAGGAACACAAGGTGTGGGGAGGGGTTGGGTCGGAAGTGAACTGAGGCCCCTAGCTTGGAGAGGAGGTCTCATCCTAACAAGGGGACTGGGCACGAAGGAATGATAAGAAAGGAGTGCGAGAAGAGGGAGCCATCCAGGCGGCAAGACAGAGGAGGAGTCTGGCGGTAGGTGGAGGGAGTGCCATCAATTCCCATGACTGTGACAGTGGAGGGGTGGCTGGGGCCACTGAAGGAAGGCAAAACAGAGTAGGCAGCCCCCATGTCCATAAGGAAGGATATGGACTTACCCGCTACCTGGAGCATGACCCTGGGCTCGGCGAGAGAAAGAGGGGTCCCTGAGTCTGGGCCTCTTCAATCTTTGTCAGTGTCGAGGAGCTGGAAGGCGCCTCCAACACCTGGAGGAGGGTCGTCACGTGGAGGCGCAGCGACTGTCCTTAGGTTGGGGCAGTCTGACCTCCAGTGGCCCATCTGCCGACAGTTCGGACAGGGGCGAGCTGGCTCCTTTGGGTTAGGGCACTGCCTGGCCCAGTGGCTGTCATTGCCGCTCTTGAAGCAGGCACAAGGTGGCGCTCGGGTAGTACCTCCTTTCTGGGAGCTCCTGGAGCCGGCCGGCCTCAGGGCTGCTACCAAGGCCTGGGTTTGGAGTTGTACCTTCTGTTTTAGCCTGGCCTGTTGTTGGGCCTCAGCTGCTTCTTCCCTGGAGTTGTGGACCTTGAAGGCCAGTTTGACTAAATCCTGGATGGCAGTTTAAGGGCCTTCCTCCACCTTTTTTAACTTTTTTTGGATATTGGGGGCTGACTAAGAAATGAAATATGAGGCCAAGACGGTCCCCCCTGTGGGGGAGGCAGGGTCAAGGCAGGTGTACTGAATAAGAGCCTCAGTCAGCCGGTTAAGAAAAACAGCTGGATTTTCATCTGCGCCTTGGACTACCTCCTTTAGTTTGTTAAAGGTGACTGATTTGTTAGAGGCTGCCTGCATGCCAGCAAGAAGGCACTGAACCATCATGTCTCGGCGGCAGCGGCCTGCCTGCCCTACATGGTAGTCCTAGTCGGGCTCAGCTGAGGGCACTGCCTCGGTGCCAACTGGCCTGGTAGGGTCAGTTAAATGAACCTGATTAGCATGTTGCCTGGCTGCCGCTAGGATGCGTTCCTGCTCCTCAGGAGACAGGGTTGAGGTCATAACGACATGAAGGTCGTGCCAGGTGAGATCATATGCCTGGCATAGATACCTAAACTCTTTGATATAACGAGTAGGATTGGCCAAAAAGGAGCCTGCACGCTCCTCAACCTTAGACAAGTCTGCCAATGAAAACAGCACATGGACCTGGACTACTCCTTCAGGGTCCGCCACCTCTCGTAAGGGGCACAGGAGGTTGGTCCTGGACTGAGTACGGGTTGAGACAGGCGAGGAAGGGGAGGAGGTGGAGGTAGGGGAGACAGAATCTGTTCGGTTTGGTAAGGGCACAGGAGTGGGGAAAAGGTGGGGAGGCGTTGATGAGGATGGGGATAATGGTGGGTCAAAGTAAGGAGGAGGTTGGGCGGGAGACTGGAGGGGTGGCGGGGATAGTGTGTCAGGAGGCTCAGAAAAAGAGGAGGAATCATCCCTCTCCTTGCTCGCGGGAAGAGACTTTGCGAGCAGAACTTGAGCTAACGAGCACTGGGCGCAGAGATCTGGGTGAGAACGCAAGTCCTAAAAGGCCTGAACATAGGGTATCTCGGACCATTTGCCTAGTCTCTTGCAGAAGTTGGTCAGATCTGTGAGAACGTTAAAGTCTAGAGTGCCTTCTGCAGGCCACTGAGACTGATTATCCAATTTATATTGCGGCCATGCTATTGTACAGAAGAAAATGAGCCACTTTCGTTTTACGTCTTGGCTGAGACTTAAAGTCTGGAGATTCGCCAAGAGGCACCCCAGAGGGGATTTTCGGTTTGGTTTGAACTGGGTAGTTCCCATGGTCTCAAGGCGGGCGGTCCGGAGGCAATGGGAGCGTCCTCCCACTGCCACGCAGAGTGCGGGGGTACGGTGGCTTCCGGGGAGGTTGGATGTCTCCTAGTCCACAGTGCCAAGGTCACAGCTGACCAGAGAGAGCCCCTGACGCAGCCGCGCGTTTTGGACAGGGACTCCCGGAGGGAGCCTTCAGGACAGGGGGGGAACTTACCCAGCAGTGATCGAATTGAGTCAAATTTGGTGAGACGGCTCCAGGCTTGAGGAGGGGATCCCGGCTTGGGGAGAGGACAGCCTGCCCGACGCGGCAGGGGTCCGGGGAGCGGGGTCTCCTCCCGGGTTTCGGCACCAAATGTAAGGGGAAACTGAGGCTGGAGCCGAACCAGGAACGAAGACACAAGGCAAATGGCAGTGAGAATAGCCTTTTATTACGGCTTGTGGGCGAGGTTCCTCGGTCCAAAGGTGTGGGCCGAGGAAGTTGCACTGAGGGAGGAGGGTACGGGCTTTTTATAGCCCGAGAGGTAGGGAAGCTGGTTGTGCAAACAGGGCCTGGGAGGTCTTGAAACTACTAGGGCAGGAGTTGAGTAAGGGTCACGGGGAAGGGGTCTTTGGAAACTGTTAACCGAAACTGCTGTTTACGAACTTGTGGAATGCAGGTGAGCTGTAAGTCATGGGGGAGTGTGGTTGCCCAGCCGGAACCTCTGACGTATGTAAGTCTGAGGGTGTGTTCAAAGAGGAAGGGAAGTCTTTAACAAAAGGCCTGCTACGCTGGGTAACACCGCCATGTTAGGTCTAGATTCCTGCCTAACAGTATGCTGTGGAAAAAGTCAACTCATAGCTGGCAACTAGTACGAGCTACAAACCATCTTCAATTTGGCAGTTTAGGATTCATCTTCCATACTGCGGTAACTTCCACTTAGGCAGAAAGAACAGAAAAAATAATCCATTAAGACAATTTTATATTAATTCCTAGATTTTTTAAAAAAATATACTCATCTGACAGGCCAGGTCTACTGCCCCTGCTTTTTACTTTTTTATTTTTGAGACAGTGTCTTGCTCTGTCACCTAGGCTGGAGTGCAGTGGCGGTGATCTCGGCTCACTGCAAGCTCCACCTCCCGGGTTCATGCCATTCTCCTGCCTCAGCCTCCCGAGTAGCTGGGACTACAGGCACCCGCCACCTCGCCCAGCTAATTTTTTGTAGTTTTTAAAATAGAGATGGGGTTTCACCATGTTAGCCAGGATGGTCTCGATCTCCTGACCTCATGATATGCCCACCTTGGCCTCCCAAAGTGCTGGGATTACAGACGTGAGCCACCGGGCCTGGCCTGCTTTTTACTTTTCTAAAAAAAAAAAAAAAAAAAAAAAAAAGGGCTACTCTTTGCCATGTACCACTATTGTTTTATGTCATTGTGTTTTGACTTTTCAGAGAAGCAGATATTATATAAATATGAGTATTGTATTAACAAGTCTTGGAATTATTTAGGCATTGAACAGTTACTAATTTCATCCTTATGTTCCAAAAAGATGTCAGACTGAAGATTGGTGGTGCTCTATGTGATGCCTGAGTGCTGCTGAAACATACAATTGTCATATACCAACCTGTGCTCCTGTTTTAAGCAATTTTCATCAGTAAGTACAAATCATCCCTCTTCTCACTGACTCAGCCAAACACCATTAACTATTAGAGATGTTGCTAAACATCATCCACTATTAGAGACCTATTTAGTATTACTCCAAGCATGAATTTTCTGTGGATGGAGATGGTATAGTCTAGTGTAGGGTTTAAGAAATTTTCAGGTGATCCAAAATTTAAGGATAAGGTGCTATGGTGCTTAAGTGAAGTTACATGTAGTTACAGAGACCAGAGTTTAAATCATCCTGCTGTCACATCACCTTGGCCAAACTGCTTACCATAGTCTCCTTGTGCAAAGTAGAGATAATATCTACCCTGAATTGCTATTTGGTGATTACATGTAAATTATACAGAGCTCTTAGCACAATGTTCAGCATATAATACCTACTTAATGAACAATGACTTTCCCAGTAACAGAATTCAAAGGATGCTTTGGGACTGTTTGACTAAATGATCATTTAGAGGAGACTTAGAAGTTTATGAACCCTAGAAAAAATATGTAAGATACAATAACGTAATTTTAAAAGGTGCTATAAACTTTAACATTAAAAACCTTAAAACCCATAAAGTTCAATATAGTCAATACAGTAAAGGTCCTCAGTTTTAAGTTTTTAATATTCTGTTGCAGAGCAGTTTAACCTATGCAGCATAAAAATAACTGATTCATAAAATCAGTAATCTATTACTTCTTTAAGAATATCAGTTGAAAGTGTCAGGCCTCTGAGCCCAAGCCAAGCCATCGCATCCCCTGTGACTTGCACTTATACGCCCAGATGGCCTGAAGTAACTGAAGAATCACAAAAGAAGTGCAAATGCCCTGCCTTACCTTAACTGATGACATTCCACCACAAAAGAAGTGAAAATGGCCAGTCCTTGCCTTAAGCAATGATATTATCTTGTGAAATTCCTCTTGCTGGCTCATCCTGGCTCAAAAAGCTCCCCTACTGAGCACCTTGTGACCCCTACTCCAGCCCGCAAGAGAACAACCCCCCTTTGACTGTAATTTTCCTTTACCTACCCAAATCCTATAAAACAGCCCCACCCTTATCTCCCTTCGATGACTCTCTTTTCGGACTCAGCCCGCCTGCACCCACGTGAAATAAACAGCCGTGTTGCTCACACAAAGCCTGTTTGGTGGTCTCTTCACACGGACACGCATGACAGAAAGGTCTATAATATTGGGCATGTTAAACATGTAATTTTTCTCAAACTAAATCTATAAGCAATAGTAGCCGTACTTATTATAATCTCTATACAGAACTCACGTATTTTCATTTTTAAGAAAGTTCAATGTAAATTATCTCATTCAGTAAATACAACTGGCCATTTATAAACACATAAGCCAATCTTTTCCTACTGAATGCAGCATTTTAAAATATGGTGTTGTTTAAACAGTCTACTTATTTTTTTGCTTCTTATAATTCACTTATAATTTTTCCTTATATTTCTTTTGCCTTAGTTTTTTCATCTAAAATTTCTCTTCAGTTGAGTAACAATTATTCTTCAGTCTCTTAAAGTCCTGCTCATTAAATTTAATCTGATTCATGCTGCAATAACAGTGTGACTAAAGCCAAGTCAGTTATTACATAGGGAATGACTGATCATTTTCAGCTCTGCTATTTTTAGTGGAATTATATAGCTCACCAGGAGAACAGAAGTGAAAAGGAAAAATGCCCACATAAATATGACTTATTAGGGTCATCTGCTTGTGACTGTAGAAACTCATAGAATTGTAACTGCACAGAATTATAAAGTTTAGATTCTAAAGGACTTTCTAATGAACAGACTATGCTTATTAAATAATACAAAGAATTTGTGGAGAATATTTTTTAATCTATATAATAGGGAGATTTCATTTAATTACCAAATATTAAAAATACATATTATTCTTGTTTAGTTAAAACAATACCATCCTAACTGTATTTCTTATACTGTAAATATATATATGTAAAATTTAACCATACCTTCAAAGACATCTGTCATTTTGCAGATATGGGCAAATGTAGCTCCAGTTGCCCAGGTATATACTACATCCATTAAGTGAGGTTTAAATGAGCTTAGATAAGTTTCCTCATCAATTTCCAATTTGGCTTCTGCTGAAACTTTTGCGATTCTTTTAGCACATTCCTTTAAAGATAAAAGAGTTAAAATTCCTTACTTATGATCTCCCATATCACCCTATTCTTTAGGTTTCCAAGCCAGTATTCCAGGAGGTCCCTTTTTCTTCCTAGGTATTATGTCTGCAATGTGGACATTCTGCTCCTAAGTAGGCACAGTGCCTGTTCCATTACTAAGTGATCAAACGGCCAATCTTTCCCATTATGTTGACGTAAATGTATCAAGAGCATGCTTTTCAGCCAGTGATACCTTTTCAACAAACAGACAGAACTCTTCATTAAAAGTATTCAAGAGCAGCATTTAGCTAATCTCTATTTCATTACAAAACAGATTTAGAGAAATACAAATCCTAGAGGAAAATAAATTTTCCCCCAACAATGGTTAAAAATGTACATATCTTCATATTGTTTTCCTCTAAGTTGAGAAACTTCATTCTTCTTTATTTGGCAATCTAAAAGACCAAAAACTCCTAGGCCTATGAACCTATGAAGACTTCGCTGGTTCTAGAAATTTAAATTTCTTAGTGATTTTAACGCATGTTACATGTTCCATTGAACCAGCCTTTTTATTTTAATCAGAATTTTTTGAATTATTATTTTTAAAATATTTTAACTTTTATTTTAGGCTCAGGGATATGCGTACAGGTTTCTTATCTAGGTAAACTTGTGACTCAGGGGTTTGGTGTATAGATTATTTAGTCAGCTGAGTACTAAGCATAATATGCCACAGGTTTTTTACATTTTTTCTTCCTCAACCTCTCCTTCCTCCCACTCTCCTCCCTCAACTACGCACCAGTGTCTGTTGTTCTGAAGGGGCCTTTTTATGACACATGTTTTTGTTCCTCTCTTGTAATTCCTTAGCTCATCTTTCCTTGTCTTTGTCTAATGTTGAAAAGGCAGATAAAATCGGCTTATCCTATGACATTAATGAGATAAATTTATTACTAACTATAAACTACTGTGGCTTTGAGGAACCAGAGACAAACAATTTCTTATGATAAAACAGATTTTAAAACTTTGTTATAGGCTGGGCACAGTGGCTCACATCTGTAATCCCAGCACTTTGAGAGGCCGAGGTTGGAGGATCACATGAGCTCAGGAGTTCGAGACCAGCCTGGTCAACATGGTGAAACCTCATCTCTACTAAAAATACAAAAATTAGCCGAGCGTGGTGGCAGGCCTGTAATCCCAGCTATTCAGCACATTGAGGCAGGAGAATCGCTTGAATGCAGGAGGTGGAGATTGCAGTGAGCCCAGATCACGCCACTGCACTCCAGGCCTCAGTAAGGGAGTGAGACTGTCTCAAAAACACAACAAAATGAAACAACAAAACTTTGTTATAAACCAGAATGAAAAAATGTGCAAAGAATTAAAAATAAACTAAATCCTAATCCATCAAGATACCATTATTAGTACTGAGGAAGAAAATGACACATGTACTGAGCTGTCAGTACAGCCTATTTACATTATGAAGTTTTTAATCTCCTTTCACAATAATGCTATACAGTTCATTACAATAATGGGAAAGAAATACTGTTTAATTATTAAAGTAAAAATCACAAGAGATGTTATCAGAGTAACATTAAGTTACATGACTGACATCAAGTGACATATTTAATCCTTATAGCTTATCTCTATGAAATGATAAACCACTATGATTAGATTATCAAAAAAGTTTATTTTACAATCTACTATTCATAAAATATGTAGTTCAAAAAAAAATTTTTTTTACCTGCATTTGACGAAGTGGTCCTGCTAATTGTTCTGTTAATTTGGGCATCTCACTAGACTATAAAAGAAAAGGAAAACAAGATATAAAAACCCACATTTAAAGTTCTTGGTTTTTCACACTACCTGTTTTAACAAATTAAACAAAGCTTGTAAGACAGTCACATATCAAATTATAAGACCTCAGTCATTAGCACTTAGAGTTTCTAATCAATTCAGTTTACACAGGCAAAATCACTATTCCTCTCATCCTAAATTATAATATTCTGTTATTACATTTCAGAGGAAAACACACCGCTACATTTGCAGTGTGCTAACTAGCTGCTTTTTGTGATTATCCATGGAACTGTGGGAGGGTAAATACTGTAAACATATGCAGTAGTTCAGTTGCATCAACATTAAAGGGTTTTATCATAGTTTATCTTTGATATAGTTTTAGTTTCTAGGCAACTTTCAATCTGTAGAAACTGAAAAGTTAGAAACTGAAAACTCAGGATAAAGTACGTTAAAAATAATGTCCCCAATTTTTATTTTACACAGATGTTCTAACTCTAACGAAGTATAAGACAGCTAGAAGTTTAATCTGAGTTTCAGTATTCTTAGTATTGCTTTCCTACAGTTGAAAATTCTGTCAATTTCTGAATAATACAATGGAGTTTCAGGTCTATCACTAACTAGCCAAATTAAGTTGGACAAGCTGCTTAATTCTGTGTATTGGTTTTTTCCCTGTCAAAGAAAAATAAAACCAGATCCTCAAAATGAATAGGTTTATCATGAGAACAACAGACATTATTTGTGAAGAAATTTTTGACAAAGGTAGTTACTGTACAAAAATAAAATTACTATAAGAATGGTATGTATGTATGTGTGAAACAGGGTTTAAAGTAATTATAGCTAATTTTTTTTTTTTTTTGAGACAGAGTCTCACTCTGTTGCCCAGGCTGGAGTGCAATGGTGCGATTTCGGCTCACTGCAACCTCTACCTCCCAGGTTCAGGCGATTCCCCTGCCTCAGCATCCTTAGTAGCTGGGATTACAGGTGCGCGCCACCATGCCCAGCTAATTTTTGTATTTTTAGTAGAGACGGGGTTTCACAATGTTGGTCAGGCTGATGTTGACTCCTGACCTCATGATTTGCCTGCCTCAACCTCCCAAAGTGCTGGGATTACAGGCATGAGCCACCATGCCCGATCCCTAAAATTTTTTTTTTTTTAAAGCAACTGTAGGTTAGTTGCGACATATCTGCCTTTATTTTAAGCACCTGTACTTACATAGGACTTGATTTTGATTTGCATCATGCATATATGTTTAATAAATCAAGAACCAGATTCTATATTATTGTTGCTAAAACCAGAAATTATTCATGAATGGCAAAAAAGCAAAATAGCCAGAATGACCTTAATATCTCAGTTTAATAAAGAACCCAAGACTGTGAAATGTGTTTGATATTGTGTCTATTCATGGTCAACAGTTACTCATCACATTCCTCTCTACTGTTCACTATAGGTAGAAGGCACCAGTTCTGATATGAGGAGGTTAACTGTGATTTTAACAACGTTCTCCCACCAGGTATGTACAGTTTGTTCCCTCATCTCTCCTGTAGGCCTCAATGTAAATTTCACTTCATTAGTGAGGCCTTTTCTAATCATCTTATTTAAAATAGTAACCCCAACCCCCCAGTGATCTGACTCTTCTCACTTCTCTCCAAAAATCTTCACCCCCATTTGATAGAATGTATGTGTATTGTATTTCTTTATCTTCATCCACTAGCATGTAAGTATCAGGAAAGCAAACATTTCTGCTGCATCTCTGGTGCTTAGATCTGTACACTGCCCTCATTGGGCACTTAATAAATTTTTGTGTGCACTTGATCTTTATATTATGAAGATTTATGTAACCTTTTAAATATTATTTTTTAAATGTTGAGATAGTTTTATAAATACATTTTAAAATAGAAGTTATTATATTAAGCGAATTTCATCTTTACTTATAACAAGTATTTTACTATATTTACTAGAAGACAACATTCTTTTTGGCAGAAAACATTCTGTTAAAAGCATCAAGAAAAATCCACATGACAATTAGTACAATCTTTCATCTCAATGTTAAAAGGCGCCACCACAAGAATTGATGACACTGTATATAACAAAGTGTGGCTTCACTGAATAAATGTTAACTGCACATATTGACATCTTGCCCCAAGAGTTAAGAGCTGTGGTTTGGCTTAACCAACTCCTTTGAAGAGGGAATATAACTGGCCTCTCAGAAAAAGGAACTACTGTAATAGTGCCACAGTATAAAACAACAAGAACACGCAAATAATGAAAAGTAAGACAAAATGTGATATGGGTAGAAGACCACCTATCCCCAAACTATTTACAAACCTAAATCCCTGAACCTTCCTATTCCAAGTTTGACAAATGTTCTTAATTATTTTTATCTTGGAAATTGATATAATAAAATTTTGAGCCTAAGGAAAAACACTATTTTGTATGCATATTTCACAGGTGCATAGTAGGCAATCTCAGGAAAGCATAAACTGTTTTTGGATTATTGTCCTATTTGTTATCATTGCCACTAACAGCTGTGATTCTAATCAGTAATCAGGGACCTGAGAAAAGTACCTATCTACTTCAAGAAGTAATATATTTGATCTAATTAATAAATAGGGAAACAGTTAACAGGTAAACAGACCAATTAGGTGTGGTTTCAATGAATAAATCTAAACTCCTTATACTGACATCTTGCCCCAAGATTTAAGAACTGTGGAACTAAAAAAAAAAACTCTACAATTTGTCCTACACAATTTACTTAAAAGTTAAACTATGTATAGTAAAAGGTCTTCCAAAAATTTAGAATATTAAATTATTTTTAGAAGGCAGATGTCCTTGTCTTATTCTCATTCTATCCACTTCATCTACAATAAATAAAGTCTTAAATTTTAAATGTAAAACAACACATCTTACTTTTAAAAATGAATCATACTGGTTTTTGGAATGCAGTACAAGGATAATCAGTGTTCTTATGTGTTCCATTCAGCACTTCATTTTTTGATTTCTTAAGAACTGTTGAAAGTGAACTAATTACTCATATAAAAAAAACTGCTGCCAAACTAACAAGGATCTTATAATCACTAACTCAAACCGTGCCCATGAAAACTAATGTTTCAGTTCCTAGCAGGACGGACTGCTTCCTCATTATTCTTCAATACTGGGGAGTAGAGTTAATTCAACCTCACTCCCCACTTTCATTTTTATCAGACTTTCCTAGTTTTATTCTCATTCATCTTTTTAGTTCTAGGACTGTCTAGGACTCGGCCAAATGTTCAATGAATTGGGTTACAGAACAAATTTAAAACTTAAAATCTAATTAATAGTGATTGTTAACAAATCTTATTTTATTCTTTCTAATAATATGTATTTAATCATTCAATTTTCTTAGTACATTTGTGTTAAAGTTGCTGTGATTTCCAATTAACATTAACCTGTAATATGTAAGTATTAGTAATATTTGATAATACAGCCATAACACTATTAATTACATGATGTGTGAATTAATAAGATGTGCTAAATCAATTAACTCACATTCTCTTGAAACACAAAGCAGCTTAATAATGCTGTTGCCTGTTCTGCAGAAAGGTCATTGAAAAGGCCATTAAACATCATCTCAGTTAGAAGGAGCTCATCAGCACTACAACGGCAAAACAAAAGAATAAATTTAAAATGTCAGAACACACATGCACACACACATATGCCTTTAACATGTAGTTTTTAATAAAACATATTATTTGACCTTAAGGAGTAATCAATGAGGAATGACAATGATTTAAGGACAAAGCAGATCTTTATAATTACTGATAGATTACATAATCAATGTAAAATGGGGATTTCACATAAAGATTTCAAATATCAAAATGCAAACATTCACTGAAATAAGAACAATTTCTTAACCTTTAGTACGCTAGGAAAAATCATCACTGTCATTTATTTTCTAGGGCCAAAGGACTCTTATAATTACTTTTCAGTTATTTTACAAATAATCTGTAGACTAAAAATAATGAAAAACAATTTTATTAGAAATCTTAATTAAAATGTACTCATAAGAAGACCCACATTTTTTAATTTTTATGTTGTAATTTTTTAAAGTTTTTATATTATAGTAGAGATGGGGTCTTGCTTTATTGTCCAGGTTGGTCTGAACTCCTGAGCTCAAGCAGTCCTCCTGCCTCGGTCTCCCCAAATGCTGGGATTACAGGTGTGAGATGCCACGCCTGGCCAGAAGACTCACATTTTAATTCACATTTTCTAAAGGCTGAAAGGTATATAACCAAGATGGGCAAGAGCCTTTGAATGCAACAAACTGCTGGTCACCAATTGTCATCCACGAATCTGAAAAATATCCATCTAGGAAATACAATTCTAGATTTCAAGTACATCTTTAATAGGTAGGTACTAGCTCATCACTACTTCTGTTTCTTCTCACACTTGCCCTGTCAAAATTACAATTCCAGATTTATATCTCTTTTAAGTCCTAGCTTACTACTTCTGAGTCCTCTTTGCATCATCAAAATACATTTTTTTAAACTGACAACTTGATTTTGTTGAGGAGAGGAAGGTCACCTTCTTTCCTCCATAACTGTAAAACATTTTCATGTACAGACTTATAAGGACAATATATTTATTATTACAAAGATTAGAATGATCAACAGGTTTTAAAAAATTTCTTCATCATCTGTTTCTTTCCAATTTCCTTATATACACAACTGTGTATTTGACTACTTGTGGACCATATAAGGAAACTTTGGTGCACAAATCATAAAAGATGAGACTACTATTACAAGTCCTTTTAGCAAAATGAGATGGTCCAGGTTCTCATCATAGACATTACATAACTACGTCCTTTCTGTTGAATGATTAAATGAATAATCTCATAAATATATATATTTAAATATATGTGTGTGTGTGTGTGTGTATATATATATCTTTGCCCCTAGAAATATATTGTTCAGCTGAGCACAGTGGCTCATGGCTGTAATCCCAGCGCTTTGGGAAGCTGAAACAGGTAGATCGCTTGAGCCCAGGAGTTTAAGACTAGCCTAGCAACATGGCAAAACCCTGTCTCTACAAAGCAATACAAAAATTAGCTGAGCGTGGTGGCACATGCCTGGAGTCCCAGCTACTCAGGAGGCTGATGTGGGAGGATCATTTAAGCAGGAGGTCAAGACTGCAGTGAGCCATGATCTTGCCACTGCATTCCAGCCTGGGTGACAGAGCTAGACCTTGTCTCAAAAAATAAAAATTAAAAAAAAAAGAAAAATATTGTTCATGCACTAGTTATGATGTCTGAGAATTTACCTAGGGTCTGAGACTTTGCTTATATAATCAATCTCACCATTACCACTTTGACTACAGTACGTTTTGTCCTGTTGTGTTTATCTTCTGATTTGAGTAACAACTGCAAAATATCTTCACTTATTTTTCTCCTTGGGTGGAAAATGAAAAATTCTGAATTTGCAACTGTGTTCAAGCTAAAAAAGGAACACTACAAAGATGATGTTTCTAGACTTCTATAATCAGGGTTCAGTTGACCCATAAAATAATTGTACTGTATTGTTAAAAAAGTAAACTTTGCCTTTACTTTTTGGAAAGTCTTTAAAAAAAGAATAAAGTCATGAACTATTATAATCTTTACCAACAGTTAAAATATTTATAAATAAAAGTCAAAAACTAAATTTGGGTCTCTAGTGTTAAGCTAAGAGTTAAGTCAAGCAAAGAGGGCAACAATACAAATGAGGAAAGACTATTTCAAGAAGCTACAGTCTAACGTGGGGGGCAGACAAGCTGATAATCACAGAACAGTGATCTAACAGAGAGCTCTAATAGACTTATACAAGTGGCTATGAGGGGAAAAAAAGGGGAGGAGCCTAAAATCAGATTGAAGAAGTTCAGAGCAACTTTCAAAGTTCTTTGCAAAAATATGCAAGAATCGCAGGACATGGGGTGGAGGTTAAAGGTCATATGAAACAAAAGGAAAAGCAGTGTGGGATGTGGCAATAGACTGCTGGAGAGGGACAGTAAGAATATACTAAATTATGGAATCTATTATAAAAGCAATAAGGAATCACTGAGGGACTTTTACCAAACAGAATGGCACAAAGGGGTGCTGGGTGAAGTGGCTCACACTTGTAATCCCAGCACTTTGGGTGGCTAAGGTGGGCGGACTGCTTAATCACAGGAGTTCAAGACCAGCCTGGGCAACATAGCAAGACCCCGTCTCTACAGAAACTTAAAAAAAAAAATAGCCAGCCGTGGTGGCACACACTTACAGTCCCAGGTTCTTGGGAGACTGAGGCAGGAGGATCACTTGAGCCTGGCAAATTGAGGCTGCAGTGAGCCAAGATTGCACAAGTTCACTCCAGCCTGGGCAACAGAGCAAGATCCCATTTCAATAAGAAAAGAGGAACGACATACCAGATTTGTGCTTTGGGTTTTGAAAACTCAAGAAGGGAGGCAATGAATAATTAGAATGGCAACTGCAGTAATTGAGGCCAAAAATAATGAAGGATACACATTAGCCAGTGGCAATGTTTAAAAAGGCAAAAATGGGTGAGAGAAGAAGTCTAGGAAGATGCCCCAGTTTTTGCAAATTTTGGGGAAAGTTAACAAACTTTGATAAAATATTGTTATCATTATAAATGAAAAATGTATCTTGGAATAAAATCAATTTCCATTCTTCTAACACAAAATCTAACTGTGGATATCTAAAGGAAATTTCTGTATTAATTGTAAAACAATAATTATTAGAAGGAAATAATCCCAATAATGTTAGCATATGAATCAGTAGACCAGTACTGCAGTTTAGATTTAATCCTGGATATGTTATTAATTAAAATTCAATAGCACATTATCCTGTGATAACAACTAACTAGGGCTGGGTAGTCACTGCCCCCTTTTGGTGGCTAAGAGTTGTCCTGTTCACCACAGTCTCCTGGTTCTATGCAGACATCTGAGTCTGTAACATCTGGACAGATGAACGATATAAATACATTTTTACTAAGAAAGTCTGAAATCATTTACAAGGCCTGTAGTTCTCTGGTCCTGTCCATCCTGAGTACATAAAAAAACTGTTTCAAAAGTGTCTTTTATATATTCACTGAAAATGATGATTATCACTATATAGACAAAACAAGATATATCTTCAGACTGGATATTGCCTGAACTACCAGCTTATGACTTTCCAGTTAAGGAGGACAGAGGCAAACTGGCTCCTAAGTCAGGAGACATTCCTCATGGTGGGAAATAACTAACACAGTTTTTAGAACAGTATCATAAATTGTATTTTCTAAAGATGGCCACAACAGCATCTCCTATACCACATGTTCTTCTAGATTTGCACTGCTCTATAAAGACTGCCACGTGCGGAAATTTCAATTTTAATTAAAATGATATAAACTAAAAAATTCAGTTCCTCCGTCGAAGCACGTGTCAAATGCTAAATAGTGGCTACTGTACTGAACAGTGTAGATACAGAACAATTCCATTATCACAGAAAGTCATATTGAACAACAGCCACTTCCCCATTAAGAGGTGGAATCTAATTATCCCCCACTTGAATCCAGGAGGGTTTATAACTCACCTGTAATCAAGAGAATGTGGTGGAAATGATGCTTATGATAACAAAGCTAGGTTACAAAAGGTAAAGCTAGGTCAGAAAAGGCAACCTTAGCCAGCTAGAAGACTCACACTGGAGCCTTCAGCTACCATGTAAGCATCCTGAGGCTGCCATACTGTGAAGAAGCCCAAACTAGCCCACATAGAGAGACCACATGGAGAAGCTCTAACAGAGAGAAAGAGGTCCTAACATTCCCCAGCTGCTCCGGACTCCTACTGTTACAGCTTAACCACCTGTCTGACAGCAATCCTGGGGGACACTGAGCCAGAACCATCCAAATGAGCTCTTCCTGAATTTCTGACCCATAAAAACAGTAAGAGCATAAAGTAACTGTTGATGTTGTAAATAATTTAGTTTTGATGTTATCTGTAATGTGACAGAAGATTACTGAAACAAAAAATAATATAACTAGTTTTAAACTGTGGCTTATAATAAGTGCTGTTGTAAAATCCTATTATTAGTCCAAAATCTCATTACAGTTTGCTACACATGTAACAAGATAATGGTTACTAGGTTAAGTTTCAAGGTGGGAAAATGTTAA
The DNA here is from genome assembly GCF_003255815.1 of Theropithecus gelada. Lineage (NCBI taxonomy): Eukaryota > Metazoa > Chordata > Mammalia > Primates > Cercopithecidae > Theropithecus > Theropithecus gelada. Next base: position 52,283,072 of record NC_037673.1, on the reverse strand, counting down.
TAAATTTTAAAAAGTATACAAAATTATATATAAACTAAGATTATGTAAAAATCCCGCAAGGCATTAAAAAAAGTCAAAGGAAATACATACAAATGCTAGGAGTGCTCGTGTTAATTACTGAGATCTAAGAGATTTTTCTAATTTCTCAATTTCACGGTTCAAAACTGTATTACGTGTGGAAGGTACTGTACAAACTTTATATTTTTAAGAAAGCTCTTTCTTCCTAAAGATAACAGTTATTTTAAAATCACTTAAACCTGCGAGGAAGAGTTGTAGTGAGCTGAGATTGCCCCAGTGCACTCCAGCCTGGGTAACACAGTGACACTCCATCTCAAAAAAATAAACAAAAATTAAAATTAAAAATTAAAAAAAAAAAAAATCAACTTTCTAGAACAACCAGATTTTACCTGCTTATCTCACAGGCCACTCGTCCTTTCATCTCTATTACATCAGAAGAAGTAGCAAATCCCAACCTTCTTAAAACACGTTTGCGACATTTGAGTTCATCCATTTGTAGGACTGTTCTCGCTTTCTTCAGTTCTCGCTTTGCAGATTTAATATCTATTGCAATCTATAGCACATAAAAGTATAAAGAAAGTTCAATAATAAAGTGAACAATGTACAAGGAGATTTATTCATGAAATCAAACAAAAAATATTTTTTAAGAACATCTTACAGTATACTTCTGGGTTAAAGCTTCAGTGCTGGGGAGACTGGGGAAAGTGGAGCTTAGATACTTTCCCAGAACATTACACAAGAGTAATGATTTATCTGAAAAGTTATTAAATACTACCTAAAATATTAAGTACAAAATGTCCATTTGAAAAATCTGAGGCAGAGCAGGCAGATATTAAAAAGTGTAAAAAGCATAAGAAGACAGAACAGAGGCCGGGCACAGTGGCTCATGCCTGTAATCCAGCACTTTGGGAGGCTGAGGTTGGCGGATCACAAGGTCAGGAGATCAAGACCATTCTGGCCAACATGGTGAAACCCCATCTCTACTAAAAATACCAAAAAAAAAAAAAAAAAAAAAAAAATTAGCTGGGTGTGGTGGCGGGCGCCTGTAGTCCCAGCTACTCAGGAAGATGAGGCAGAATTGCTTTAACCTGGGAGGGAGAGGTTGCAGTGAGCCGAGATTGCGCCACTGCACTCCATCCTGGTGACAAAGCGAGATTCTGTCTCACAAAAAAAGAAGACAGAGAACAGAGCATGGCTCTTGCTTAAATGAAGAGAGGTAAGGAGGAAGGCTAGAAGGAGGAGAGTGAGCTGGATATTGTGAGCTAGACAAGGTAGGCTGTAAGAGTAGAAAAAGTCAGTGGTGAATTTAGGATAGGCTCTCTCAAGACAGGATTCAATGTACAATTAATCACACTCCTGAAGTACCAATCCCAGCAGCTCTAGCTTTTCATCCTTAGGGCATCAGGGGATAGCTTAGAGAACAGGGAAAGAAAAATGAGGGTAGAGAAATCTTTTCTCTTGACTATCTATATTTCCCCCATGATGTCCTGAAAACTATTCCTTCTTTTTGCCCTTAAGTTAAATCATGAATTTGCCTAAGCTGGAAATGGTTTTAGCAAAGAGAATAGGCCTTTATTCAAAACATAGATGAAACCTTAAAATGAAAATGTATCATCTTGATGTCATCCTTTAGAGTAGATAAGTTTTAAAATTTAGTTAATCAGTAAATATTACATATTTTCCAACGATGACAAGCATACAGTAGTACAAGAACAAAGAACAATGGTATCCTGAAGTGGTTGTTCAGAAAAACACTGACAGAAAAGTTTTGTTAAGTTGAAATTTTTTAGACTTTATTAAACTTCTACTAAGGAGGAAAAATTATGAAGGTGATCAGCAACTGATATTTATTCAGAGATTACCTATGTCCTCTATTTCTAGTGCTTTACATTATTTCATTCTTACAGCAATCCTAAAAGGTAGGGAAGTAATATTAAATCTGCATTTTACAGACGAGAAAACTGAGGCACAGAGAGATTACTAAGTAAATTGGTCAAGAATACAGAGCTACTGAGTGATAAAGATGGAGTTCAAACCCAGGCTAGCAGACCCTAGAATCCAAGCTATTTTCAATTATTTCTATTGCTGTGAACAGAGCTACTGAGTGATAAAGATGGGGTTCAAGCCCAGGCTATCAGACCCTAGATGCAAGCTCTTAGTGATTATTTATATTTCTATGAACAGATGTGTAGTCACAATGCCATGTCGTAGGAAGCAATGCTTTCCAAGCTAGATAATGAATCCTACGCTACCTAGCATGACTTTTCAGGCCTATCAGAATAAAACGAACAAACCATTGTTTTTTAGGGTTTGACTGAAGTGACTGAGGATGCCTATGTGAGCAGAGCAAAGCATCGTGCTAATAACTGTGAGGCTTATAAAGCTTACAAGGTAGAAGAGAGTCCAACATTTAAGATTTTTTTTTTCTTGAGTAATGTTTGTATTTTGAATATAAAAATGTTAAAATATTTTAGATATAATGGGTTAAATAAAAATATTACTAAAGTTAATGCCACTGGTTTCTTTTTTTAAATGTGGCCACTAAAAAATTTAAATGTGGCTGACACCAGACAATGCTGTACAAGATCTTTTCCAACACATTTATAAAACAACACAGACACACAGTTGGCCCTATCTGTGGGTTCCACATCCATGGATTCAACCAACCATGGATCAAAAATATTGGGAAAAAAACTGTCTGGACTGTACATGTATACTTTTTATTTTTATTTTTTTAAAGAGATGGGGTCTAACTCTATCACCCAGGCTGAAGTACAGTGGTGCAACCATGGCTCACTGTAGCCTCAACCTCCTTGGCTTAAGTGACCTTCCTACCTCAGCCTCCTGAGTACCTGGGATGACAGGTGCATGCTACTATGCCTGGCTAATTCTTAAAATTTTTTTGCAGTGATGGGGGTCTTGTCATCTTGCCCAGGCTGGTCTCAAACTTCTGGGCTTCAAGTGATCTTCCTGCCTTGGCCTCCCAAAGTGTTGGGTTTACAGGTGTAAGCCACTGTGCCCAGGCTGTATTTTTTTTCCATTAAAAAAGAAATTTTATATATATATGTATACACACACACACACACACACACACACACGATGTGCTTATATGTATATAAGCATGGGAAAAAAACTGGACTATACATGTATTTTTTTTTTTTTTTTTTAAAGAGATGGGGTCTCACTCTGTCACCCTGGCTGGAGTACAGTGGTGCAACCACGGCTTATATGTATATAATGTGCTTATATACATATAAGCACATTATATATATATATATATATATATATATATATATATATATAAAAGCACATTATAGACAATGGTGGGCAGGGGGCAGGAAAAGAAAAAAAAAGACCACTATGCTCTTATTGCTGTAACACAACCACTTAAAGTTTTCCTTTCAGTCTTTTCTGGTGTATTTTATATTTCTGCTAAATAGTAATCATAGTCCACTTCAATTTCAGATCCTTTTTTCATGTAACGCTCATACATGAGCCTTCTTACATGTTATTGCAGAGTCTCCATAACAACTTTATTTAGCCAGTCCCTTCAGCCAGCCAATGTCTTTTTCAGTATATTTGAGCAGCTCAGACAATGCCTTCAAACCACCTCCAAGGATGCTTTCCAGTCATCATTCAAGCATGCTCAAGTCTACCTGTTCTTGTGTTATGGAAACATAATGCTGACCCTGGTGGCCATGGAGGGACTGACAGCAGGGAGAGAGCTGCTGCAATGGTCCTGGTAAGAGACGAACAGGTGAGAAGCACAACTGGATATCTGTGTAAGTAATGAAAGCTTGTTGTGTCCCAGTTTCCTCATCTTGAGAAGCACCTGGCAAGCTTCCTGCCTAGCAGCACTTCAAGGTGGGTCACAGCATGGATGTGTTCACTAAGCATGCGGCCAATACTGTCTATCTGCTACAGCACCATATGATGTAAGTTCACAAAAAGCTAGAAAGGGAGACGGCTTTAAAACTATGAACTGAACACATTATTAAAGGAGTTTCTACTCATGTATTTATCCAACAAATACTGGGCATTTACTTTATAAAAATAGACCATTATGAGAAAATGTAAATAAAATGAAACATCTGACTCTAAGGAGCTTAAAATCTAGTTTATGAGACACAAAGACAAATGTATTGATAAAAGTGGTATGTGATAAAAGTTGAAAAAGTACAACAGCAAGGAGTTTTAAGTTTCACGGAGGAAGGGAGATTTGTATAGTGTAATACATTCCAGTTGAAAAAAAGTAGGTAGTGGAAAGGATTGTGTTCACGTCAAAAAGCTTTTTCTAAATTCGCTATACAGAATGCTTATAATAATGCTTTTACTGGTTAGACATGAAAGCTAATTATCCTAAAAAGCTGAACTACTACCATTTGACGCTATTAAGATAGCTATAGCAAAAACAATAGACAATAACACGTGCTGACGAAGATGTAGAGAAAGCAGAAATCTCGTAAATTGCTAGTGAGAACATAAAGTGGTGTAGCCACTTTGGAAACAGTCTGGTAGTTTCTCATAAAGGTAAATATAGAGTTACCATAGGATCCAGCAATCCTACCTATTTCCACTCAAGATACTCAAAACATCCATACAAAAACTTGTATACAAATGTTCACAGCAGCATTATTCATCATAGCCAAAAAGTTAGAAAAAAAAACAAATGTCCTGTCCATCAACTGATGAACGGGTAAACAAAATATGGCATATCCACACAACAAAATATAATTTAGTTAGGCCAGGTATGGTGGCTCATGCCTGTAATCCCAGCACTCTGGGAGGCTGAGGTGGATGGGTAACCTGAGGTCAGGAGTTCAAGACCAGCCTGGCCAACATGGCGAAACCCTGTTTCTAATAAAAATTCAATAATTAGCGGGCATGATGGTGTGTGTCTGTAATTCTAGCTACTAGGGAGGCTGAGGCAGGAGAATCACTTGAACCCAGGAGGCAGAGGTTGTAGTGAGCCACAATCACGCCACTGGACTGAAGCCTGGGTGACACAGCAGGACTCTGTCACACACACATATAAAATTTGGCCATAAAAGGAATGAAGTACTGATTTATGCTACAACAGGCATAAAGCTTGCAGACATGCTAAGTGAAAGACAGCAGACATAAACATCATATATTACATGATTCTATTTTAAGAAATATCCAGAATAGGCAAAACCACACAGATAGAAAGTAGACTTGTGATTGCCAAGGGCTGGAGGATGGGATAAACAGAGAGTGACTGCTAATGGGTATAAAGTTCCTTCAGAGGGTAAGAAGAATGTTCTGAAGTTACATAGTGGTGATGGTTGCAAGTATGTGTGAATACACTAAAAACCAGTGAGCTGGATATTTTAAAAGGGTGAGTGCTATGCTGTGTAAATTATATCTCAATTTTAAAAAGGAAGAAAAAAACAGAACATCCTATGTGAAATATCAAACTACAGCAAAATAAACTTTATCTTGTCTTGCTGATGAGAGCTGACAGGTTCAGAGCTGACAGTTTATTTAAAAGATAGCTGATAGCTGGCCAGGTGCGGTGGCTCAAGCCTGTAATCCCAGCACTTTGGGAGGCCGAGACGGGCGGATCACGAGGTCAGGAGATCGAGACCACCCTGGCTAACACGGTGAAACCCCGTCTCTACTAAAAAATACAAAAAACTAGCCGGGCGAGGTGGCGGGCGTCTATAGTCCCAGCTACTTGGGAGGCTGAGGCAGGAGAATGGTGTAAACCCGGGAGGCGGAGCTTGCAGTGAGCTGAGATCCGGCCGCTGCACTCCAGCCCTGGTGACAAAGCAAGACTCCGTCTCAAAAAAAAAAAAAAAAGACAGCTAACATTTTCCTGTTTTAGCCAATTAAACCAACAGGACAAGAAAATGACAAACACATATTTATTCAGTGAAACATATAAAATTCTACTATAAAAACCAAGTTTCTGCCATACCTGTGCTTTTTTTTCACAAAGCGTATACACAGTTTCCAAATTTGGATCATTGTGAAGTGGATGAGAATACATTCGATGCTCAAAAGCTTCTACTTTCTGAATGACTTTTTTCAGCCCTTGATCCTGAATGCCCATATCATCAATAGGGTCTAATAAGGGGATGCCGTCAGGAAAACGTTTCTGAACTTCCTGAAAAAAATATATAAAATTCATTTTCATCTTATAGTCAAAATTAGTAAGACCAAACCAAATCAGTGTTTCCTTTTTTTTCTATGCACATGGACATAAAAGGTATACTACATATATAATTTTGTCTTTTGCCAATTTAAATTGTAGGGCATTTTTCTCCTGCATTTATTTTTGAAAACTCCTTTTCAATGCTATCCTATGATTTACAGATGTATTATGATTTACTAATAAAACTACAAGTCATAATTCGATCATAGTCCTGAACGTGGCACAACTTACTGATAAATTCGTTACTGTATAACATTGTTGTAACTTCTTGCCATCACAAGTAATCTTGTATTAAACATCTATGTTTAAACTGCTTTCGGATTATTTCCTTTGTGTTGATGCCTAGGGAGGGCACTATTGACTTGGAAAGTACAGACTTTTTAAAAGCTCCTGAGACTTTTAGCTTAAAAAAAAACATGAATAATGGTTAAATGCAATAAACATATTCGTACACAGAAGAAATAGCTCACTGTAGGCTGGCATCCTATTGAGAAACTTTCAGGGTCTTGGATAAGCCTTAAAGATAAGATAGGATTTGGCTAGTTAGGAACTGGGAATTGGGGAGGAGAAACACATTAACAGTAAAAAACAAATGTAAAGGGTTCAAAGACATTTGCAGATTATTGTCCTAAATGAGCAGATAATGCTAGCTCTTTCAAAAGACTGGTATCTCCGGTAAGTGCATATGGTACAGTTTCAAGATATATGTCTGCCCTAATCAAAGGGGGCTAGCGTCAGCGCAAAAATCTTACACATGAGCCTGGCCAATTTTTATATATAAAGAAACTGAGTCACAGGTGTGAGGTTCCAGAACAAACACTAAAACTGTAGTTCTGAAGTTTAAAAAGTTTAATTAATGTAGCTAAAGGGAAATCACATATACATTATGTGAAGGGTTCTGTTGGCAAGCTAATTTCCCCAATTTTTCCTCCTGTGGCTTCTCACCATGTGGTGACTATGTAAAGGACCGTGAAGGACCAAGAAAAAAAAAGGTCTAACTTTGTTTAAATCATGATGCAAAACTGAGACTCAGGTTATCGTGAAATTAATGTGAAAGCTGAAATATATCAACACGATATAGCACAGGGATGTTTAAGACAAATACAGACAAGCCTGAAATTTGCCAATAGACAAAGAAATTAATTTCAATTTTAACTTTAGCAAAATGAGAACTGACCTAACCCAGAAGTATAAAACAATTATTTTTTTCAAAATAATGGCATTACTTAATGCTAAATTAATAATGATTAATGTGTATTTCTGCTCAAAACTGTGCTATTCTGAAAATATTAGAAAAAACAATTTCAGTGGGACTTTACGCTTCAATGAACTTACAAGATATATTTATTTACTACCAGACCAACAGTGATAAAAACTTTCTAGAAGTGGTTGTTTTGGAAAAGATATCCACATCTACATAAAAATTTTGTAAAACTGTCAGAGAATCATTCATTTCATGAAGCCCACCATCGGAATACAGCTTAAAAATTCCTACTCTACACTGAAAGCATCCTACTATCTTTGCTTTCTCAGATTTTAGTACAGAGCCTTCACTGCAGAGTAAATGCTCTTCAAACTATTAACTAAATAACTTTGTTAAAATCACTTCCTTTTTTTTTTTTTCTTAAAAGAGACAAGGTCTCCCTCTGTTGCACATGCTAGAGTGCAGTGATGTGATCACAGCTTACTGTAGCCTGGAACTCCTGGAATCAAGTCAACCTCCTGCCTTGGCCTCCTGAGTAGCTGGGATTACAGGTGCATACCACTGAGTCCTACTAATTTCTTTTTAAATTATTTTTTAAATTTTTTGTAGAGATGGGGGCCTCACTATGTTGCCCAGGTTGGTTTCAAATTCCTGGCCTCTGGTGATCCTTGTGCTGTGGCATCCCAAAGAGTTGGGATTACAGGCATGAGCCACTGCACCTTGTTTCTACTAGAAAATTAAATTTACTACAAAATCTTAATTTTCCCTATTGAAAATTAAACAATTTCATGTATTTATTAACTATATTAAAAAATGGTTAAAAGTCCTGTCAGTACATGATTTTATACATAAAACTTGTAATACAGTCTATAGTTTTCACTCATAATGAATAAAGTAAAATGGTTTTCCTTCTGAGTCCTCCTTTACTAACTCACTTTGTTGGTAGATTCAAAGAGAGGACAAATCCACATGAAAATCTGCTGCCATTATTTTTATGAAAAATAATTGCCACTATTGGCAGTATTTATAGGTATTCTGAAAGAAAGCAATATATTTAAAAGCATTTCAGTTGCCTCTTTATAAACACTATCTGTATTTACATAAAATTTATATTTAGTTTATAAAATTAACACATACCTGTATTGATTTTAAAACACTCTGTCTATTGTCCACTGGCCGAAGGTCTTTAGGAATGTAAAGCCTAACACTGCTGATAGCAGACAGGAGATGCACCAAAACTGGGACAACCTATGACCAAAAGGTTATACAGTATTACAGTTAAGCTTGCACGTGTTCATATTCTACTATTTCCTAAACTTGGATCCTTACAGAGGAAGTTGCATTTACAGTATGTAACAGGTATAAGTACATAATAATTACTGGGAAGCATTCTCTCATCCTGAAGCTTTTATCGTAATAGAGACTGTATTTAAAAAGTAAAAACTAGTTCAAACCTCTAAATAACAGGCAAATAAATGGTACATAAAAATAAGAGCTCCTCTCAATACAGAAGCCACACTTTATTCATTTTTATGGTCTCAGATATTTGGCAGTTCAAAAATATTAATACATAAAGGTACTATAGTACTAAAAATGAAAGATTCTTGTTTAATAGGTTTAGGAGGTCAAGAAAGATTCATGTAAGTTCTGGATGGGCAGGAATGAAGAAGTATTTCAAAGAGAGAAAGCAGCATATTCCACTAGACATAATCTTGAAGAACACCTATGTGCAAACTTTCTTCCATGCTTTCTCTTGTCGAAATGGCAAATTATCAACATTAAATTTTGCTTCCTTTCAAGTGATCTTGAATCCAGAAAGCCTCCATAAACTGAGGCAAAGTTAATGTTTCCACAGGTCCAAATCTGTCTCCCACGGCTACTTTTACACTGATCACTGATGAAAACACAATTTCCACTGGCTTGCTGATAACAAATATATTCATAGTGCTTTAATGAACAAAAATGGTATAGCGGTTGAACATGTGAATCCAGTCTTCAGCTAATTGTGTGACCTTACACAAATTATCTAACCTTTCTAGATTTTCTAGTAAAGGTAGAAAGGTTCGATAATTTGCCAAACTTGCCAAAAAAGGTTTAGTTTGTCAAACCATTAACAGAAGTTTTTCTCTCTCTAGTTAAGTTTTTGGGGTGGGGTGTTTTTTCTTTCTTCCTGCCTGCCTTTTCCTCCTCTTTTTTAATCATTTGAAACTAACTTGCAGACAACAATCACTTCACTTGACCAGCAAATACATGTATATGTTAAGAACAAGCACATTCTCCTGTAAAGCTACAATATTGTAGGAATATTGTATATGATAAGGAAATATCATATACAATCCCTATGCAGATTTCCCCACGGACCCCCTAATGACCTTCATACATTACTACTACCATTATACTTTTGGATCCAGCCAAAGATCACAAACTGGATTTAGTGGTCATGTCTCCTTAGTCTTCTTTAATCTAAAAATATACCCCACCTTTCTTGCTCTTTTATGGTACTGACATTTTCACAGATTTCCAAATTTACAGAAAAGTTGTAAGAATGAAATAAATCCCACATACCCTTATTTCAATTCTCTAATTGGTTATATTTTGCCTATTTGCTTCATCGTTCTCTTTCTACACACATAAAGTACAAGTGTTAAATGAGGGAAATCTAATGTCGAGACAATGATATCATCTAATCTGTAGTCCATATTAAGATTTCACCCTCTTTCACAATAATGTCTTTTATACCACTCTATCTTCCCCACCACCACTCCATGGAACCAAACTAGGATCATACACTGATGTCACATTTCTTTCTTCTTTAATCTAGAACAGTTCCCCAGTTTTTCTGTGTCTCTCAAGACCTTGATTTTTTTTTTTTTAATAATAAAGGTTATTTTATAGAATGACTCTCAGTTTGGGTTTCTCTAGTCATGAGGAATCGTAAGATTCAGATTATGCATTTTTGGTAGAAGTCATGTTCTGTTCTACTCAGTCCACTAGTCAACATTATTAGAGATAATGTTGATCACTTTGATCATTTGATTAAGGTGCTTTCTGCAGGATTCTTTATTATAGTATTATTTACTATTTTACTCTCTACAATTAAGAAATTGGTAGGGAGAGCCTTTAGAGACTTTGGAAATATCACTTCTTCATTAAACTTTCAGTTTACTAGTTTCAGCATCCATGGATGATTCTTGCCACAGTCAATTATTATTTGTGGTAGTTGCCTAATGGTGACTTTTCTAACTTTTATTTTATTTATTCTTTGAGATGAAGTCTCACTCTGTTGCCCAGGCTGGAGTGCAATGGCATGATCTCGGCTCAATGCAATCTCTACCTCCTGGGTTCAAGCAATTCTCCTGCCTCAGCCTCCTGAGTAGCTAGGATTATAGGCATGTGCCACCATGCCCAACTAATTTTGTATTTTTAGTAGAGATGGCATTTCGTCATGTTGATCAGGCTGGTCTCGAAATCCTGACCTCAAGTGATCTGCCTACCTTGGCCTTTCACAGTGCTGAGATTAAAGGCGTGAGCCACCATGGCCGGCCATTTCTTTTATATTTTATATATCTCTTTCTGGATTCATGGATTATTTTATTTTCATATGGTTATAATCCTTTACTATCTTTTTTTTTTTGAGATGGAGTCTCGCTCTGTCACCCAGGCTGGAGTGCAGTGGTGCGATCTCGGCTCACTGTAACCATCACCTCCGGTTCAAATGATTCAACTGCCTCAGCCTCCCAAGTAGCTGAGACTACAGGCACCTGCCACCATCCCTGGCTAATTTTTGTATTTTTAGTAGAGATGGGGTTACACCATGTTAGACAGGCTGGTCTTAAACTCCTGACCTCAGGTGATCTGCCTGCCTCTGCCTCCCAAAGTGCTGGGATTACAGGTGTGAGCCACCATGCCCAGTCCTTTACTATCATTTTTATTTTTACTTCCAAACTCTCTAATTCAGGGGTCCCCAAGTCCCAGAATGGTACCAGTCTGTGGCCTGTTAGGAACCAGGCCATGCAGCAAGAGTGGTGGGGGAGCAAGCATTACCGCCTGAGCTCCCCCCTCCTGTCAGATCAGCAGCAACATTAGATTCTCATAGCAGCGCAAACACAGCGCATGCAAGGGATCTAGGTTGCTTGGTCCTTATGAGAATCTAAGGTCTGATGATCGGAGGTGGGACAGTTTCATCCCCAAACCACCCCTGCTCCACATTGATCCATGGAAAAACTATCTTCCATGAAACCAGTTTCTTGTGCTAAAAAGACTGGGGACTGCTGGTCTAATTCATTTTAGAAACAACATTCTGTAAGCTGCACTGGGTTTTGGGCCACCAATTTGTGAACCAGCAGTTGATGCACTGTTTGGACAGAGAAGACTCAGGACATGAAAAATTATCAATACCACATAGGCAGCATCCAGAGTTAAAGATGCACAATTTGTATGCACTAAGGTACATCTAAAAAGGTGGAAAAATTAAAAATGATTCACTTGGCTTTAGAAAGAGTATTTTTATATACCTGTAGTTGAATTCAATATGCACAGGTATCTGTGAATTTCCTTCAAAACAGAGTAAAACCATTTTGTGAAGACGAGATTCAGAAGGAAGACAAAAACTGTCCAATTTCAAAGGCTGCTTTCCATAATAAACTCCATCCAAGAAATGGTCAACTAACACTTTAATGACAGGAAACAGATTACAAAGGCCATTTATAAATGTCTCCTAAAGCACAGAAAAGGGAAATCCTAAGAGTTCGCTAACTAGAAACATGACATTTTATAAACAAGAAGTTAAATGTTTACAAATTGAATGTATAGTTGTCATGAAATTATAAACATCAAATTTCAGATATTTTAAAACATCGTAATATTTGCATATGGCAGTTTATTCATTTTTCTAAACCCAATTACTTTCATGATATAACTCAGAATTCAGGTTCAACATGATGCGTCTTTATAAGTCCAAATAACCATGTGAGCAATCAGTGGAAACTTGCTAGAATACCAATAACAGGAAGTATTTTTATCCTTAGACCTTTTAAATCTTTTAAATTTTCCCCTAAATAAGCAAATGTGGTAGATAATATAAGAAGTTTTAAGTCAATACATTTTAAATACATTTCAAGCTATATAATTTCTTCAAATCAAGACTATCAGCTGAAACATGGTTTTTGAATTTTTCATTCAAACAAGCAAGTTGTTTTTTGAACCAACTGAATTTTAATCAAGTCATGGCAGACACAGTTATTTTATCCAATGTGCTATTGATTAATTCACTATTAAAAAACTGGACATATGTCAGTGAAAATGGTGGAGTAAGGACCTCCAAAAATCCTCTTCTCCATAAAAGCAATGCCAACACTGAGAAAACTTGTCAAAATCAACTTCTTCAGAATTCTGGAAATTAACCAAAGGCTTGTAGGAATTCAGTGATCATATATTCAAGAAAAATGCTGACTTTTGGTAAGAACAGCAAGCTTTGTGGCAAATTTAACTTATCCTACTCCATCTCCCACTCCTCAGCTTTCTAACAGCCTGAAAACCAAAGAGTAAATCCCACTGAAAACCAGTATTGCAGCCACTGGAGGGGAGAGAATAGGGTTGGAACCTCTTCAAAGGCCTATTCCCATAGAATTGTCATTATTCCTGTCGTCTGGTGGTTCCCTGGAAGACTCCATTCACAAGGCTGTTTTTTATTTGACCTGACTGAGAGCTTACCAGTGCAAACCTTTTTCCTGGATGTGTCTGTCAAAAGTAGTAAGAAGCAACTGCTTAACACCATGGCTGCCTGAGGTTGTGAATGACAGCTGGGACAAACAACAGGTTAACCAGAAAGCTTAAAAGGAAAAGCTGGGGAGTAAGACATTCATGGGGAATTAGAAAAGCTCCCACACATTTCTGGAAATCTAGAAGGCCATGACCAGGGCTGTGTGCATGCCCAAGAAAGCCCTGAAAAGACTCTAAGCTTTCACTTCTGTCTGACCATGAAATTGTACATCCAGGAAGCGGCTAAGGTAATGTTGTTAACTGTGTAGCTGAGGGTTGATGGCTTGCTGCAATATGTATACAAAGCCTCTAAATAAAGACTGGGGAACTTTTTTTATTTTTTAGACAGAGCCCTGCTCTGTCACCCAGGCTGGAGTGAAGTGGCACAATCTTGGCTCACTGCAACCTCCACCTCCTGGGTTCAAGTAAGTCTCCTGCCTCAGCCTCTTGAATAGCTGAAGCTACAGGCGCACACCATCATGCTGGCTAATTTTTGCATTTTTAGTACAGATGGGTTTTGGCCATGTTGGCCAGGCTGGTCTCGAACTCCTGACCTCAAGTCATCTACCCATCTCAGCCCCTCAAAGTGCTGGGATTACAGGCATGAGCCACCACGCCCAGCCAGACAGGAGAACTTAATGATTGCAGACATTTAAGGAAGTCTCTGCACAATTATGAGCTGACCATTAAACTAACCAAGCAGAGATCTTTGTGGCCACACACAATTTAAAAATACAGACTTAAAAGAATTCAGAAATCACAAAACAAACCAATGACAACAAGTAACAAGAATAAACTCTGGGAGAGCAGGAAAACTCTTGCCAATTTCCTTAGCAGCATAGACTGAAATAAACATAATAAAAAATGCTACAGGAGCAGAGGAAAGGTCCTCACTTTGCCTTGGTTTCAGGACTGCCTATATAATTTTCTTGGAAGAATCTGAGCTTTCAGTGGGAGAGTGCTGTGCCTTACTATCAATGTCTGCCATGAGAAAGGGAGAATGTTGAGATGTGTGGCACACATTTGCTATTCCAACTTGCAATAACTCCTAAAGGCCCTTTGGGGACAACGAGTATATGCCGAACTGTGGGAGTTTTAGCCTCATTTATAGTTAGGCCGTCAGTCAGTAAAATAAATGTTAGAAAAAAATAAAAATCACACAAGTTTCACTTGGTGGTGGAATTCTAGAGGTGAACAAATTAGAAGACTAAGAAAAGGAGGCCAAAGTTTAGGTAATATTCAGAATTATAAATAAACATTTAAATCGTCATTTAAAAATGTTACAGTGAATTGTCTTTTTAAAAATACTGCCAACTCCAAAACCCGTAATTTATCGATCCAAAGAAGAAGTCTATGATACTACAGTGGTAGATTTTACTTTCTACAAACCAATCTCATAATAACAAATTTCATTGCAATGACTTTTTGTAAAAGACCTATCCAGTACGCCACATTTTACATTTAATAAAAGCACATGTAAATTAAATGATTTTAACTAAGGAAATTTGGGTAGAAATTTTTCATTGTTAAAATAATGCTTCAGCCATTACAGAGCCTCCTCCTTACAATTGGGTTATGTTCTGATAAACTAGTTGTAAGTTGAAAATATTGTTAGGTCAAAAATGTATTTAATACATGAACACCTAATCTACCAAACATAACCTGGTGCAGTTTACCTTAAATGTGCTAAGAACACTTACACTGGCTTACATTTGGGCAAAATCATCTAACACAAAGCCTATTAATCTCATTAATGTATTGATGTATTAATCATCTCATTAATGTATTAATGTTCTATAATACTTAATGATTATCGCTTTTGCACTGTTGTAAAGTCAAAAAATCCTAAATCAGGACTGCCTATATTTCCATGGGAATGGGAAATAAACAGCATGAATGGATTCAAACTGTAAAATCACTCAGTCACAAGCAAAGATAACGAAAAATCTTTACAGCCCTGGTAAAATCCAGCTTCATGTAAAATTTCAATGACTGAATACTTTTTCTTTCACTTTGTCACGATTTATCTTGTAACTTGATAAAAGAAAAATAAAACAAATCTCATTAATTATCCTACTGATATGTTAGATGGCTTTACCTTAAATATACCTTAAAATACCTTGAAAAATTCTGATTTAGAGATCATGATAGTATGTTCATTACCATCACATTGGAGAACTTTGGTGATTATAAGTAAGTTACAGAATATCTGAAATCTGAAGACAGAAAGTTATGCACAAACCTGCATCTCTCCTTTCTCATCAGGTTTAGCTGGTTTTGCAGCTTCTGTAGCTGAATTTTTCAAGCTCTCTTTGCTACAGCGAAGAAGTACTTCTACTACATACAAAGGATCCAGTTCACCAGAGTTAGGCTAAAAAACAAAACAGAAGATGTTCATTCATTCTTAAGAAACTGGCCCACAAATAGTTCCATCTGTAGAGGAACTATTTTCTCAGCATTTAGCATTATGACTGACACAAACTGTGTAATACATATTTATTTTATGAAACAAAAACTGTCTCTCTGGATTCAGCATGTTCCACTGGATGAGAAAACACAGAAATAACTTTGTATTTATAAATTTTCTATTTATAAATTCTAATTTAATAGTACAAGCACTGTCAAGTGTGTCACAGAATGTTTCTAATAATGTTAAGAAACTAAAATTTTCAGTGTCAGAAAATTAATTTGTATCTTCAAATCACTCTAAATAACATAAAAGATAGATTGAGAAGAGATTATTTTATTGCTTATTATGCTAGCATTTCTATAATGTGGTTCCAATTTTTATTGTCTTTTAGTCTTTAATATTCTGTAATAAAGCTATAATTCTGAAGATCTAACAACTACTAAGATCTCACCACAACTTCTGCACTATGATAATGTATGTTTGAGTAGTATCTTTCAAGCAATAACAGAAGATATTTTTTCAGTACAGAATTCTTTTTAAAAATATTTAAATAATCTATTTTGCATAAAATACATAAAAGGAAAGTTATATGGCAATGACTTGACTATGTGGCCTCCACCCAGGACAGTTCCTACTAAAAAAATGAAAATCTGTCAATAGATGACAATGAATCCATTTCTACAATCTATTTCTGCAATAAACTACCAATAGTTTAACAAGAAAACGTATTTCCAAAGGAAAAAGAAATCACAATTATTTTAAATCGAGTTCAAATTTCCTCAAAGAAAGCATACGCTCTATTATTACAATATGAAAGAAAAACTAACTTTTTCTCAGCATACATTAGTTCAAAATGTGGTTAAAGGAAGTTGCAAAACATTCCTTAGTTTAAACACAAAGCACAGATGAAGATAGTATTTTGATTAGATTATTTTTATCTGCAAAGATTGTGTTCAGTCATTATGAAATGAGTTTTACGAATAATGAGCTAAACAAATAGCTATGATCAACTATCAAGTCTTCCTAAGGAGCCAATGATTATAAGAAGACTCAATGATTATCATATTAGCTTTACAGAGGAGGAAAAAAACCCTCTGAATAAGATGCATAACACAATTTGATAGATGAATTAGCTTCAAAGTGCTAGGAAGATGTGAGTATCTGAAAAAAAAACCCCACAGGCATATGAGCAATCTTTAATGTTTCTAGATAACTCTGTTGTTGGATTTGGTCCCAATTTTGTAGATTTCAGTAATAAATTTAATACTCTCTGTAAGATACAACAATCACAGAAGTGACTATTTTAACTCAAGTATATCATACATAATCATCTATTTATGCAGAGCTACTAAAATCAACTTATAGCATTATGGAAATATTCTCAAGTGTTACTATGGAAACACAATAGGAAACCTTCTACACTGTAACATTAAATGAAAATTTGATGTTAAAGGTATTTCCTAAGATTATTAATTTTTTCTCAGCTAACTTGCTTTAGTTTTGCACTCTGTAAAGACGGATCAATGTCAACTTTCAGATAAAAAACTAGTTAAGTCTTCTATTATCTTAATTTAGATTTTTGTTTATAAGTCCTAATTTTTACTTCTTAACAGTATAACTGAACTTGTTTTTCCCAGCTTTTCTTTATTCCTTTTAAAGTGTGGCTAATTTCTGGCTATAAACTGAAATTACCTAATTAAAACACAATTTGGTAATCCCAAGCTTGTAGAACGCAAAGAAACAAGCAATTTAAAATAACAATGACAAGTACAATTACATTTTTATTTATTTAAAATGCTTCTAAGTTTTCTTTGTTGGTTTGTATACACCCTCTGCCTCTGGCAAGCTCTACTGGCCACAAAAATCTTTGGATTTGTATTCTGACTTAGATCCCAAAATTAATAAAAATGTACTTCACATTTTTAGTGAACAAATTCAAGTAGTGAAATGAAAAAATTAGTTTCACCACCAATAGAAACAGAAAAAAATGAATGTGTTCCTCTCTAATCCTCATTTTATCTTTGCCTAAAAGAACTCTCATCGACTGATTCTACCTTTATAGTTAGACAGTCACATGAATGAATTTAGGATCAAAAGAGGCAAGTGATTTTTAAAAAATATGTCTTCTGTGTGCGTATGCATACTTGTAATTATGTTAGCTATAATTTTTCTCTCCTGAACCTCAGACTACCAGAGCATGACAGTGTGATCCACAAGCCTGCTCCCCAGCAACTGGAAAAAATTATGAAAAACCAATCATTTAAAGTTTCTGGAAACATCATAAGGGAATACATCAAGTGAAGAAAGATCTAGTCCAAAACAACCTCTAAAATTCATTAAAGTCTTTGATATCTGAACAAAGACCGCTCCCTCCCTCACTCTTCCCACTTCACTGAAACAGAAACTCCAGACTGGTGAAGCCAAAAATACAGAAGGGCTCAGTATCCCTGCAGCTCTTAGTTGAAGAGGGCTAACTTTTAGGAGGGGCAGGATGTGAACATTTCTCATCCTCCTCCCACCTACCTGTTGCTGCTGCTAAGTCCTCTGCAAGTAAGGCTGAAAGGTACAGGCTCCCCTTCATTCATCTAGCCTCTACTGGTTGGCCAGAGGCTCTATCTTGGTGTGGTGCTGCTGAGAAAAAGGGCCCCAACAGCCCTTCCCCTGGTTCATAAGGCAATGGGTCCATGGTGGAAGAGGCAAGATGAAAATACCTGAGGCTTCCACCCCAACCCTCCGCCTATCCCCCAGCTTTTAAAGCGGGGATGTTACTCAGAGAAAAGTGTGCATTGTCCCTACCCCCAATTTTAGAATTTTGACTCAGAGATTTTGCCTGGGTGAAGAAATAGGCCTTAAAACAGACAACTCTTAATATCTTCCCAAAGGACCAGATTTTATTTGTAACAGAGCCTGAGGAAATTCAAGACTAAGATTAACTTTCAGAAACAGCAGAGGCTGTGGTGAAATACAATTGGTAGATCTGTATTCCTTGGAGATATAGGCTAAATTGTACAGCAGAGAGTTTGCAGAAGAGAACATGGTTTTACAAATGATAGTGGGAGGAGTCCTCCTGCTAATAGAGCTTAACAGTTGGGTATGCCCAGAGAAAGGTAAAGTTATAGAGACCCCTGTCCAAACCATTGTCATCTCAGGGTGACTGTGGGCATAACCAGGGCTGTGACCCCCAACTCTACCCCAGAAACAAACTAAAAGGCTAAACACTATAGGGGGTAAGACGTAGAGACTTCTATCAAATAATCCAGCCCAACACTAAATAAATAAACAAGGAAATAACAACAGTGGCCTGCAAGAGGTGGAGGCAGGGAGGGCAATACCTAGAGTTACTACAATATATTATCAAAAAAGAGACATGCAAAGAAACAGGAAAAGTTATGACCCATAAAACAGGGAAAAAAGTAGGCAACAGAATCTGCCTATAATAGTGATCAGATGTTAGGGTAAACAGACTTAAAAGTTGCCACTATAAATATATTCAAAGAATCAAGGGAAATCACAATTAATGAAGTAAAGGGTACAATAACAATGTTGTATCAAATAGAACATATCGATGATGAAATAGAAAATATAAAAAGAAACCAAAAGCAAATTTTAGAGTTTAAAAGTCTATTTACTGAAGTGAGGAAAATTACTAGAGGGGCCCAACAGTAGATCTGAACTGGCAGATAATATCACCAGTGAATTTGAAGATAGACTATTGATGGAGATTATGCAATCCAAAGCACAGAGCAAGAACAAACAAATAAAAATGAACCAAGCCTCAGAGGAATATAGGACACCATTAAGTGCAACATACCCATAATGGAAGTTCCAGAGGAGAGGTTTAGAGAAAGGAGCAGAAAAATATTCAAAGAAATAACGGCCTGGGCACAGTGGTTCACACCTGTAATCCCAGCACTTTGAGAGACCAAGGTGGGAGGATTGCTTGAGCCTAGGAGTTTGAAATCAGCCTGGGCAATATAATGAGACCTGGTCTCTACAAAAACTGTTTAAAGTTAGCCAGGCATGGTGCTGCACACCTGTAGTCCCAGCTACTCAGGAGGCTGAGGTGGGAGAATTGCTTGAGCCCAGGAGTTTGAGGCTGCAGGGAGCCATGACTGAACCACTGCACTCTAACCTGGGTGACAGAGTGAGACCCTGTCTCTAAAAATGACAAAACAAAACCAGAAATAGTGGCTGAAAACTTCTCAAAATTTACTGGAAAAAAAAAAGAATTCATCTATATAGCCAGAAAATTCAATAAAGTTCAAGTAGGATAAAGGCAAAGAAGTTCAGTCACTTTCTATGCAGATACATTTATAATAAAAATGAGGAAAGCCAAACCAAAAAGAGAAAATCTTGAAAGCAGCAAGAGAAAAATAGATTAATCTCTTACAAGGGAACTTCAACAAGACTAACAGCGAAAATTTCTCAGCAGAAACAATGGAGGCCAGAAAGCAATGAGTTGACATATTCAAAGAAAAAACAACTGTTAACCAAGAATCCTATATCCAGCAAAGTTACCTTTCAAAAATGAAGGCAAAATAAAGACATTCTCAGATAGACTAAAAACTGAGAAAATCTGTTTCTAGTAGACCCACCTTATAAGAAATACAAAAAGAAGTTCTACAGGCTAACATCAAGTAATACTAGACATTTATTTGAAACTATGTAACAAAATAACACTGGTAAAGGTAATTATATAATTATAAAAGATAGAAATAAAAATCTTTTTCTCTTCAATGATTTAAAAAGCAGTTGTATAAAACAATATGTCTACATTGTATTATTGAGCCTGTAACATATCAAAATGTAGTATCTTGGCAGTAACAGCATAATGGAGGTAGGTGGGAGCAAAACTGTATAAGACTAAGGCAGTAACTCCAGAGAGTAACTTGAATTCACAGGAACAAATAAAACCAAAAATGATAAATAAGAAGGTTAATATAACAAGAGCGATATATACACACGTGCTTTCCTTTCTTCTATAAGCTTTAAAAGTAATAAAAAGTGGCCGGGCATGGTGGCTCACACCTATAATCCCAGCACTTTGGGAGGCTGAGGTAGCCGGATCACCTGAGGTTAGGAGTTTGAGATCAGTCTGGCCAACACGGTGAAACACCATCTCTACTAAAAATACAAAAAATTAGCTGGGTGTGGTGGCGTGAGTCTGTAATCTCAGGTACTTGGAAGGCTGAGGTAGGAGAATCACCTGAACCTGGGAGGCGGAGGTTTCCCTGAGCTGACACTGTGCCACTGCACACCAGCCTGCCTGGGCAACATAGTAGACTTCATTTCAAAAAAATAAATAAATAAATAAATAAATAATTTTTAAAAAGTACATAAAGTATTAACCATAATAATATATTGCTGGATTTGTAACATTTATAGATGTAATATGTATAACCATGAAAAGAGAGAAAAAGGAATAGAGCTATACAGAAATAACACCTCTATATCACACTGGAATTAAGTGAGTGTAAATCTAAAGCTTATTCTAATAATATGTATATGGAAAGCCCCAGCAAACACTAAGAAAATCTCTCTGTTGCTATATACATATACATATATACACATGTGCACACATATACATACATGTATATGTATATGAAATCTTTAAAAAATTAAAATGCCACATTAGAAAAAATTCACATGATGCAAAAGAAAGCAGTAAAAGAAGAGAAAACAAAGACACAAGACACAGAAAACAAAAATTAAAATGGCAGCTGCTAAACCAACTACAACTATAATGAAACTCAATGTGAACAGATTAAGCAATCCATAAAAGGAATAGAATTTCAGATTGGATTAAAAAAAAAAACAAAATCCAACTGCTGTGTATGCTGTGTACAGGACACACACTTTAAACTTACTGATATAAACAAGACTGAAAATTTAAAAATGGGAAAAAATATTATGCAAAGAAAAATCAAAAGAAAGCTCAAATAGCTATGCTGATACAAAACAAAATACATTTTAACACAGCTTGAAAACACATGAAGCAAAAACTGACAGAAATGAAGGGAAAAATAGATAATACAACAATAATAGTTACGAGACTTCAATACTCCACTTTCAAGAATAGATAAAAATAGACCAACCAGACAGAAAGGTCTGCAAAGAAAGAAGTTGAAGACCTGAACAACACTCTAAAAGAAGTTCTAAACCAACTACACCTAAAGGACATCTATAAAACATCTCCCACCTTAAAGCAGCAGAATATACATTCCTCTCAACTGCACATAGAACATTCTGCAGGACAGACCATGTCAGGCCATTAAACAAGCTTAGAACAATTCAAAACTACTGAAAGAATTCCAAGTACACTCTTGACAAGAACAAAATTAGAAATAATAAAGACAAAAATTTGGAAAATTAACAAATATGTGAACATTAACACTCTCCTAAATAACCAATGGGTTAAAGAAGAAATCAAAAGGGAAATTAGAAAATACTTTGAGATTAATGAAAATGATAAAATATACTAAAATTTACGGAATACAGCTAAAGCACCTGTAGAGGGAAATTTATAATTGTAAAAGCTCTATTTAAAAAGAAGAAGTATCTCAAGTTAATAACCTAATCTTCTACCTTAACACATTGAAAAAAGAACAGCAAACTAAACCTATAGTTAGAAGAAAGGAAATTAAAAAGATGGGGCATAACCTAATGAAACAGAGACAGAAAAACAGAGGGAAAAAAATCAATAAAAACAAAAGCTCACTGAGAAGATTAACAAAATTGACAAACTTTACCCAGATGAAAGATTTAAACGACTAGGTCAGATATGAATGAGACACTACTAATGACCATACAAAAATAAAAAGGATTAAAAAACAATACTATGAATAACTGTATATCAATAAATCACAGAAAATTTGAAGAACATGCCATACCAAGCAGAGATGGACTTAGTAATCTCTAAGTAAACTACCCATAAAGAAGAGCACAAGCCAAAGCGGCCTCATTGCCAAGTTCTACCAAATATTTTAAAAGTTTTGGCCGGGCGCGGTGGCTCAAGCCTGTAATCCCAGCACTTTGGGAGGCCGAGACGGGCGGATCACGAGGTCAGGAGATCGAGACCATCCTGGCGAACACGGTGAAACCCCGTCTCTACTAAAAAAATACAAAAAACTAGCCGGGCGAGGCGGCGGGCGCCTGTAGTCCCAGCTACTCGGGGGGCTGAGGTAGGAGAATGGCGTAAACCCGGGGGGCGGAGCTTGCAGTGAGCTGAGATCCGGCCACTGCACTCCAGCCTGGGTGACAGAGCGAGACTCCGTCTCAAAAAAAAAAAAAAAAAAAAAAAAAAAAGAAGTTTTGAATGTCATGAAGATATTGGGGAAAAAAAATTTAATACCAGTTCTTCAAAAACTCTTCCAAAAAAATGAAAGAAAAGGGGAACACTTCCTAACTCATCCTATGAGGCCTGCATTACCCTAATACCAAACCCAAACAAAGATGTCACCAAGAAAACAACAAAGCAACATTTCCTATGAATAGTGGCATAAAAAATCCTCAAAAACATACTACCAACTGAATCCCAATACATAAAGAGAATAATATATCATGACAAACTGGGATTTATCTCAGAAATCCAGTCATATTAACACCTGAAAACCAGTTAATGTAATATATCATATCAGAATACAAAATAGAATAAAGAGCAAAAATCACATGATCATCTCAATGGGCACGTAAGAAATATTTGACAAAATATTTATCTTTCATGAGAAAAACACTCAACACACAGGGAACAGAGGAAATTTTCTCTACTTCTGGGGGATATGGAAGGATAGATGAATGACATAGGTTTCTTTTTGAGATGATGAAAATGTTCTAGAATTGACTGTGGTGACTGATGGTTGCACATATCTGCGAATATACTAAATGTCACTGAGTCATATACTCTAACCGGGAAAATTGGACAGTGTGTGCATATCTCCATAGAACTGTTTAAAAAAAGAAACAAAAAATGTAAAACCTAGCATGAAAGGAATCTACAGCACTTCAGTACAGGTTAAAATATTCTGCCCTAGCAAAATTCTCTTATAGACAAGTTATGGAATGAGTAAACTGGCAAAGGCATGCTAGCTGTTCCATCTTGGGTTACATAAATGTCCATGAAACCACTGTATTTAGCATTCAATGTCTCACTTCGACTCCACATAAAAAGAGAATTTAATAGCTGTCAGAGAGGCTTAAATAAAGACTACTCTGTCCAGTTAACCTCACCTCCTGCAAGGAAGATCATAGCTACATGAAAATAATGCATGTGTCTCTCTGAGTGTGTGTGTGTGTGGGGGGGGATTTGGGGAGTGGAAGGAAAGCACTACCACCATTTAACAGTTTTCTCATGGTTGAGGCGATACACAGAAAACATAAAGGACTGGCTGGGCGCAATGGCTCACACTTGTAATCCCAGCACTTTGGGAGGCCGAGACGGGTGGATCACCTGAGGTTAGGAGTTCAAGACTAGCTTGACCAACATGGCGAAACCCCATCTCTACTAAAAATACAAAAATTAGCCGGGTGTATTCCAACAATTAATTCCTCATGGCAGAATTTATTACTGCTTCTCTTCAGGTAACATTATTTCTTCTTAGACTGATTTCATAAGCCTGAAAAAACATTTCACTAAAAACTGATATACAATTCTAGTTTAAAGACAACAGTTTACCTTAACATTTGACTTTTTTGAGAAATTCACCACTACTCCCCAGCCAAAGTCATCTCCTTCATTCTTTACCTAAAAAGAAAAGCAAGTAAGCAAGATCAAATGTATATATATACAAGGCAATTTCAGTCTTTCGTACCCACATTCTAGACTAATAAAGCCTTCTGAATTTTCTGATAAAATATCTTTAGCAAAAGCATTGCTAAATTTAAGAAACAAGATATTAACCAGGACAAATTTCATTTTAGAAATTGCCCCTAGAACAGCAACAACAGGAATCTCTCAGTTGGCAAATGAATGCCGAAAATGACAGTATGTTTCAAGGATATAAATATTTTATATCTAATGAATTCATCCAGAACTTAAAATTACCTTATTTTTCATATAGTTATATGAATAGTTACATGAATATAGTTATATGAAGTTATAGTTAGCATTTCATAACTAGAAATATTTTATATGTTAATCCCAAAACTATCTACTTCAATTTATAGTCCTCAAAATAAAAACCAGTGGTGATTAAAAGGACTTTGCATAAGCCCCTAAGTTAGTGCCATGTGAAACAGGTAAAATAATATGATTAATATAGATCAATTATTGTAGCAGGAAGCATTTTATCAGGATAAAAAATAAATTAGAATCTTTAACAAAAATACGTTTAAATATTGAATTATTCAAGTATTTTATGAAGAAACAATGACATACCTTTACCAAACGACCTGGTTGTAGAAAAGGTAAGCAGTATTTTGGTTTGTGAATATATTCTTCAATTTCTTTACCCAATTTGGCAAGCTGCTGTCTAATCTTATAATAGATAACCACACTTTCTTCATTGGGAATTACTATTTTATTATACTGTTCTTCTGAATTCTTTACCTCTGTAAATAGAACACATGTACAAAATTAAAAAATTATATATCTTATTTAAATTATATCCAAGACATAGGATTTTTTCTATTAGGTTGGTGCCAATGTAGTTGCGGTTTTTGTTTACTTTCCACCTTCCTGTAAGTCTCTATGTGTTCAGCTATCCAAAAGCTCCTCAAACCCTGTCCTCTTGTGCCCTTTATGGAGACTTTATTGGATAGACATGACTGACAACTGCGAAGAAATGTGGCTGGTCACAATCTATTACTAATAGACTGAGTGGGAAAACCCAGCCAGATCTGCCCATTACAAGTGGTTTTTTTTTTTTTTTTTTGCGCCTTTCTGTATAGCATTTCTTCCTCCAAGGTAGGAGGCAGGATCTCTTTTGAAATGGGTGTCTTGTGACCTAAATTCAGACAAGGTAGGTCAGAGAAATTTTTTAGGTCGGTCTCCAAACAGAAAAGCTGGAGATGATTCCTGCCTTGGGGAGAAAAAGCAGCAGGTGAAAGGAAGGCAGCAGCAGATCAGAGAGAAATTCTATCTTCTGGCACCTGCTTCTGACCCAGCATTATAACAAAAGACTATACAGAGGCTATGGGAGTTATAAATCAGGAACCATGGGCAAAAACGAACCAATAAATCATAGACCACACCCTGGTTTTTTGTTAATAGGGATCTCATATTAACAGGATATATCATTTCAAAGATATTGGCGTATTATTAGACGTGTATTTAGTCATTAATTAGATCAGTCTACCATTAAATGGTATGAATATGTCTCTTAGGCTGAGGCCATGCAGGTTTGTAGGCTTTTATTTGATCTTGTCTGGTTTTAAAAGTAGGAGACATCTTGGCAAATACATAGTTTTATATTTTTAGGCCTTTGGTATAATTGAACTAGGATATAATTTTCTTGTTTTGAGCTTCTTTAGAGGTATTAATATTGGATTTTTAAAATGTGTAATTCCATTTTTAAAATCAATAGCCTTTTTTTTCTTTTTTTTAGAGATGGAGTCTCACTCTGTCGCCCAGATTAGAGTGCAGTGGTGCAATCTCGGCTCACGGCAAGCTCCGCCTCCTGGGTTCATGCTATTCTCCTGCCTCAGCCTCCCCAGTAGCTGGGACTACAGGCGCCCACTACCATGCCCAGCTAATTTTTGTGCATTAGCCAGGATGGTCTTGATCTCCTGACCTCGTGATCTGCCCACCTTGGCCTCCCAAAGTGCTGGGATTACACATGTGAGCCACCGAGCCTGGCCTTTCGTTTGTGTTTTTTTTGAGACAGTCTTGGCTCACTGCAACCTCTGCCTCACAGGTTTAAGTGATTCTCCTGCCTCAGCCTCCTGAGTAGCTGGGATTATCGGCATGCGCCACTATGCCCAGCTAATTCCTGTATTTTTAGTAGAGACGGGGGTTTCACCATGTTGGCCAGGCTGGTCTTGAACTCCTGACCTCAAGTGATCCACCTGCCTTGGCCTCCCAAAGTGCTAGAATTACAGGTGCGAGTCACCACACCTGACCTATAAAATCTATAGTTTTTAAATACCCTTCCTTCTTTTTTTTTAAATCTATGGAAGGGACATTAGAATTGACCACAATGATGGTCTAGATTTTAGGCAGCAAGAGTAGCCTAGCACATATCTCCTCCACATTGTATCTCTGTTTAGATGTGATAAGGTTATACAGGTATAGAACTAGTGCCATTTTTATAATTAGGCAAATAGTAGTATTGATTTTCAGTCTATTTTGTCAGATGGGATGAAGGTACAATTCATCCTATATGGCTCTTAGGAATTTTGATAAAAGGGTTAAATATATAGTTGCAGTTTTCTGTTTAGGAATTATCTTTTTAGCATTTGTAGTTGTAGCCCTGGTGTTAGGACCATTCTCTCAGGTAAAGAAAGAAAAAAAGTTGTTCTTTTGAGGTAATGTGTTTTAAGAAACACAAGTGTTTTTCCGGCTAGGCACAGTGGCTCACACCCATAAACCCAACACTCTTGGGAGGCCGAGGCAGGAGGAGGATAGCTTGAGCTCAGGAGGTCAAGACCAGCCTGGGAGAGACAGTGAGATTCCATCTCTACAAAAATAAAACATCAGGTTGGTGTGATGGTACACACCTGTAGTCCTAGCTACCTGGGAGGCTGACGTTGGAGGATTCCTTGAGCCCAGGAGGTTGAGGCTACAGTGAGCTATGATTGTGCCAATGCACTCCAGTCTAGGCAACAGAGACCCTGCCTCCAAAAAATAAGTGTTTTAAATATATTTTTTATATATTTTTAAATGTTTCTTGAGACAGTCTTGCTCCATTGCCCAGGTTAGAGTTCAGTGGCACAATCTCGGCTCACTGCAACCTCTGTCTCCTGGGTTCATGCTATTCCCTACCTCAGCCTTCTGAGTAACTGGAATTACAGGTGTGCGCCACCACATACAGCTAATTTTTTGTATTTTTAGTAGAGACGGGGTTTTGCCATGTTGGCCAGGCTGGTCTTGAACTTCTGGCCTCAAGTGATCCACTCGCCTTGGTCTCCCAAAGTGCTGGGATTACAGGCATAAGCCACCATGCCCGGCATTTTTTGTATTTTTTATGTCACATAACAGTAACTAACGCAGAAGAAGCCTTCTGTGACTCAATGTGTGAGGGTTTTTCTTCCCCACACACCAAGCAGTGGATGTCAGCTGGGTGTCCTCTAATTTAATTTTGACATTATCCACCTGGAGATAGCATCAGGTCTCACAGGTTGAGAGTTCAGTCCCCAAGACTGCCCCCACCCCTACCCCGACTAGTCACAAGTTAAGGCCTCCAAAATTTTAGACACTAGTCACAAGTTTAGACACCAGTCACCAGTTAGGCCTTCAAAAATTTTAACAAATTGAAATTTTTACAACTTCCTATTTAGGTCTGATTTGCGTGTGTGTGTGTGTGTGTGAGTAGCTCACGAAACTAAAAAAAAAAAAAAAACCACATTATCAGTTTATTACAAAAAATATTTTTAAAAATAGATAAAAAAATATAAGACAAAGCCTAAAAAGGTCCCAAACAACAAGAGCTTTTGTCCCCACAGAGATGGAGTACACCATCTTCTTCAACAAATAAATTTTTGTTTCCTTCCTATAAGTCTCTTCATATTTGGCTATCCAAAAGTTCCCCAAATCCTGTCCTCCTGGACCTTTTACAGCGACTTTTAATTAGATGGATATAATTCACAACTATATATAATTAAACAAAAAATACATAATCTAATATTAAGAGAGTAAAAAAACCCAAGAAAGCCTATTTATTTAAAATTTTTGAATCTCTGTAACATTTCTTCCTCCAAGACATAAGACAGAACCCTCTTTAAAATGGTGGTCTTATGAACTATAAGACAAAATAAGTCAAAAAAATTTATTATGAACAGATCTAAGACAAAAAGGCCAAAAAAAAAAAAAAAAAAAAAGAAAAGAAAAAGAAACAACCCTGCCTTAAAATAAATAAATAAATAACAAAACTAGGTTTAAAATAATCTAATTTCTAAGGCCTATTGTGCCCTAACATTTTAACAAGACTATAAATAACAAAGGGTATAAAAATTATAAGCCAAAAACCACAGACAAATACACCACACACACCCCCCACCCACAGTTTTAAATTCTGATAAAATCCAATTTATTTTTTTCTTCTGTTGTTCATGCTTTTGGTGTCACAGCTAAGAAATCACTGCCAAATCCCAAATTACGTAAATTCACACCTATATTTTTTCCTAAAAGTTTTAAATTTTTAGCTCTTATATTGACAGCTTTATCTATTTTGAGTTACTTTCTGTATATGGAGTGAGGTAAGGGTGCAACTTCATTATGCATGTTGCAATTCTGTTGTTTCAGCACTACTTGTTGAAAAATTAACTGACAACAGATGTATGGGTTTACTTCTGGACTCACAATTCTACTCCATTGATCTGTATCAAACTGCTCTATGTAACCTGTGTGCTTCAGTTTCTTAATCTGCAAAATGAGGATAACCATAGTGCACATAATTCCACAAAGCTTTCCCAGGGACTGACGAAAGACAAAGAATATACTTAGCTACCAGAATTGCTCATAGTAAACAGAAAGGATATTGCTCCTGTATTATTATGTTTATTATTATCATCAACCTTTTCACAGACTGTTCCTAGAGCTCTAAGTTCTAGTCTTTTGTACTACCTTGGGCACACTGCATCATCCTGGTTCTTTTTAAATGAACTGCATCACTGCTTACAGGAGCTGTACTTCAGTCATTAAAGACTAGAATACCATCCGAAACAACATGCATTATGGCAGTAAACATTATCAGGAAAAAAAAATTAAACCCTATAAAAGAATATTTGACAGACTAAAGTCATTAAGAGTTATAAGAAAACGAAGACTGCACACTGAAATGATGATCCTGCTGCCCCGCCCAGAGTTACATATAACATTATATTTGTAGGAATCAGGTGAGCACTAAAGGCAGCACAGACAGGAGGAATTTAAGAAAATGATATAAGGAAATTTCTATGGGGTTTTAACAGGGAAGCATCCAGAAAGATTTTTTTTATATCACTCCAAATCACTTCAGTGCTCAGACTATTTAACTAGAGTCAAAAGTTTGAAAGATATTTTAAGAAGTCACATTTATTCTGTATCCAGGACTCTAATTACAGCCACATACCACTCCAGAAAATTATTAACTTTAGGTACAGTCTTTTTTCTCCAAATTAAACAAACAAAAATCAGTTTCTCTAATCTTTTCTCATGTTAAAAAAAAACTGGTTTTATGTCTTTCAAAATTGATAATATACATGTAACAAATTAGAATAGAAAAACAAAGACACAAATTAATGAGGCAACTTGCTTGTGAGACTGCCACTATGAAGCAAATTAACTTAAGGATAGTATCTCTTCCACCCCAATCAGACAGTTGAGGAACTTTAGTATAAGAAGCTGCTTTAACTACAGTGCAAATGAGAAGACCCCATGGGTCATCGCCACAGGAAAGCCTCAGAATTTCAGAAGATAGCATGTAAACCATGCCCATAAACTCTTAAGACAGCTTGTAACCAATTTCTTCCTTTAGAGGAAGATGAGAGATGGTGGTTGCAAAGACATATTTATAGCATACAATATAGTGTATAATAGTGTGTACAATAGATAAGCCTGGGAGCGACTGGGAAATGAACTGCCATGCTCAGAACTAAGCAAATTTTACAAGTAAAAGCATAGATTGCTTTACTGCTCTATGGCAATACTATCAGCTTTTGCAACAAGCACTTACTGAGCATTTAACATAGATTATCTCATTTAGTTCTTATAACTTGGATGAACTGGATATTATCCCAACTTCATACACAAACTAAGGCCCAGGTAGCCTTGATTCAAACCCTCATCTAACTGCACAGCTCTTTCTATTACCACTGGCATTATTAATGAAACTAAATAAAAAGACTAAGATTAAGTATGCATTTTTCTTTTCAGTAAAGGTAGAGTACAATCCAAGGACCTCTACTCTTATGGCTCACTGAAAAATGTACTGTTGATTAGATAAATCAAAATGAAAAACATCTCACATATGTGAGCCATCTATTTGTTATAATCAATAAAACATTCTACCAATTCTACACTTCCAAAGACAACAGCCCACATTTTAATTTTGGTATATTTAAGGCGGTAAAATAATACCAGTGCCTTGAAAAGGCTCTAGCAGTATCTGCAACAAAAGAAGTATATTCCTGCAAGTAATGAGTGAAAATAGGAATGAACTGCATTCAGGACGTATTCTCTCATACTACATGCTCTGTTTGATTGCAGCACTCAGCTCTGCAAACTGTACTACAGGTGTTTCAATTCCCTTATTTCTCTTTCATCAATCAAGTTCCTACCTCTTCCATTAACAAGTATTTTATATTTTGGACAGTATTTCTACTTACTGGTTTCAGGAGGTTAGAAAAACAGCTTGCCCCTTTAAAACCAGAGGTAGAGAAATGCAGGGCTAATTCAATTCCAAGTAGATACAAGTATCCAGAGGCAAGGCCAGAGAACAAAGATCATGTTACTCACAATCCTCTTAAAAAGTAAGTCAGAACCAAACTGAAAAAACAAAACAAAACACAAAAGCTGGGGACTGAGGAGACAGCGGACATGAGATGGAAATGTCTACCTAAATGGAAGAAACCGAGGCAAAATTAACAGTTTATGTGGGCCAAGGTTGATGACTGCAGCCAGAGATACACTTCTAAGTTCAGGAAGTGCTCTAGAGACAAAGGAGGGGCTCAAGTTTCTGAAGAAAAAGGGATGAATCAGGGACAGGTGCAGTGGCTCATGCCTGTAATCCCAGCACTTTGGGAGGCTGAGGTGGGTGGATCACCTGAGGTTGGGAGTTCGAGACCAGCCTGACCAACATGGAGAAACCCCATCTCTACTAAAAATACAAAATTAGCTGGGCGTGGTGGTGCATGCCTATAATCCCAGCTACTTGGGAGGCTGAGGCAGGAAAACCACTTGAACCCGGGAGACGGAGATTGCGGTGAGCTGAGATCATGCCATTGTTGCCATTGCCTGGGCAACAGGAGTGAAACTCCATTTCAAAAAAATAAATAAAAAGAAAAAAGAGAAAGGGATGAATTAGAAGAGGGGCTAGATTACAGAAGGTGTCAGGAATTCATTGGTTAACAGAAATAACACCGGTTAGTGACCGGCTATACAGTGGCTTCAAAAGGTAATTATTTAGTTCCAAGGGTAGGAGACTTGAGACTTGACTTCGGCTATATTTTAAGTGACTTTCTCGGCCTAAAAACTGAAAGGGGCTCCCATTCCCCACGTAAAAGGTTTTCTTTTTAATTTCTCAGTGAAATGGTGGAATGTTTAAGTTCACTGAGTGAGCAGTAGAATCTTGTTCTAAGTCATATTGAGCAATCTCTGGGTCCAGCCAGAAGTCAGAAAATAGGCTTTAAAAAAACACGGTAATACTTGGGAGTTTCCCCTCTGTCCTCCACTGTACCAAGGATGCTTTTAAAAAGTAATTTACTGTTTATCAGAATGTAAAAAGAAAATGAAACAAAACAAAGGTAAGTGCACCAATACACACTTCTGTTTCACTTGGTTATTCAGTCTCCAAACCAGTCTAACTGCTAGCTGTGTGTGCAAGTACAATTATCCTACTCATGCATGACTGTGCTAATTGCTTAGGAGGAATACTTTAATTTCCTTTTAAGTATTAAACTAGCTTGTAATCTTACATCTGTTTCAATGACAGCATCTGAAATTTCCATGATATAAGGTAAAATTAATACTGCTAATTTGATTTTAACATCTCCTTAATTCACATTCAAATCCAAAGTGTATTTAAACCTTGTTAATCTTTTTTATTATTAATTTTATTTTTAATAAAATAAAATAAAATTTATTATTAATACAATTTTTGGTGGGATAAGGGGATTTATAGCTCTTTTAAAAATACAGTTCTGAGACTAGAAACATATTTTTCTATCTCTTTGCTAAGACCATAGTTTATCAGCCAAACACGAGGGCTATTATTAATAACTTTTATAAAAAATTAATAAATGTAGTATGATTTGAAATTATACATTTGTCATGTTATAAGGTTTTAAAAAATATATTCAAAAATCTGCTTATGGAAGTTTACTAAAGGTGATTGTTGAGATCATCCAGCTCACATTTTAAGAAATTGTCTGTCATCTTTGATTTTTTTCTTAATCAATTAGAGAGGTTATTACATCTATTTTCATCACTTTATTAATGGTGAAACCCTGTATCTACAGAAAATACAAAAATTAGTCAGGCATGGCGGCACATGCCTATAGTCCAGCTGAGCGGGAAGGATCAACTGAGCCTGGGAAATTGAGGCTGCAGTGAGTTGTGATGGTACCACTGCATTCCAGTCTAGGCGACAGAGCAAGACCCCATCTAAAATAAAGTAAAATAAGAGTGGAATTGTCCTACATACTCATAAGAAAGGAATCTCAAATTTGTCTTGTTAAATAAATCATGATACAGTTATAAAATGGAAATATTATTCAGTCATTAAAAATCATACTTTCTTGAAATTAAAACTTTTTTTTTTTTTTTTTTTTGAGATGGAGTCTCACTCTGTCGCTCAGGCTGAAGTGCAGTGGTACAATCTTGGCTCACTGCAACCTCCATCTCCCGGGTTCAAGCAATTCTTCTGTCTCAGCCTCCCAAGTAGCTGGGATTACAGGTGCCCACCACTACACCTGGCTAATTTTTTTGTATTTTTAGTAGAGAGGGGGTTTCATCATGCTGGCCAGGCTGGCCTCGAACTTCTGACCTCAAGTATCTGCCCGCCCCGGCCTCGCCAAGTGCTAGAATTACAGGTGTGAACTACCACACCTGGCTGAAATTAAAACTTTAAAAGTCAGAATAAATGAGCTACTAAATACAAAGCATTTAATAAAAGGCTAGGCATAAGGTAAATATTTAACAAATGATATTAATTATAAGCATTATCATTACCAGTATAAGTATCATTATTACAAAAACCTCACATCTAATTTTGCCTTTAAAAAGCATACTTATTCGTAAAACAAAATAGAAAAACTACAAAGTGTTAACAGTGGTTGGGTAGCTATTTCTGTGTGAGATTACAAATGATTTTAACTTTCCTCTATCTTTGTCGTATTTTCTTTTTCCTTTTTACAATGACTACACACAATATTTTTATAAGATTTACCCAAACCAGTGGTTTATTTTTTTTCATATTCAAGTGAAAATCAGTAGTTTAAATCGTTGCCTTCATTTTAGCTTTTAATCAGCTCTTATGACCATTAGTCACGCTACCCTCTAAGGTAAGAATCAATGTACAACTCCACTTGAACATAATTACCATAGGACATTTACTTTTTGTGCTTTTGCAAGCATTACTGTAATATTAAGAACTGAAAATTCCAAAAAAGCTAAACTCTAATCCAAGTTAAAGCATTGCATTTCCCTAAACATTCACAGGCTTATGCCAGGGCACTCTTTTATAATGAGAAATGGTGAAAGAACAAAGCTAATATGCATGTGATTCTTTTTTTTTTTTTCTTCTTGAGTCGGGAGTCTCGCTTTGTTGCCAGGTTGGAGTGCAGTGGCGCAAACTTGGCTCACTGCAACCTCCGCCTCCCATGTTCAAGTGATTCTCCTGCCTCAGCCTCCTGAGCAGCTGGGACTACAGGAGCCCGCCACCAAGCCCGCTAATTTTTTGTATTTTTAGTAGCGACAGGGTTTCACCATGTTGGCCAGGATGGTCTCGATCTCTTGACCTCGTGATCCACCCGCCTTGGCCTCCCAAAGTGCTGGGATTACAGTCGTGAGCCACCGCGCCCGGCTGCATGTGCTTCTTACAGGTCAAGTTTTAAAATACTAGGCTTTGTGTTATTTCATTATTCAGGACCATGAGTTATACGATACATATGCACAAGACAAGAATTATACTAAATTTGAGCCAACTATAGAAAAGTTCCCTGCCAG
This sequence comes from Theropithecus gelada, assembly GCF_003255815.1. NCBI lineage: Eukaryota > Metazoa > Chordata > Mammalia > Primates > Cercopithecidae > Theropithecus > Theropithecus gelada. Next base: position 52,248,484 of record NC_037673.1, on the reverse strand, counting down.
CGTTTTCTTTCCTTCATTTTGAAATGTTCTATTCAGTTACAATGACCAGACTACAGTTGTGCAGTCCATTACATATGAACCAAAATTTACCTTACAAAAAAAAGCCAAAGCAGCCAATAATGTAGACATTTTGCTAGTCTCCTAGCTACATTAAGCTCTGTTACAGTATTTTATACTTACTGTCTACTACTCCTGGAATTGCTCGATAATGCTGAAACTGATAGAAGGATTTTTCCAACATGTACTCAGGATTAATTTCTTCTACACGTAGTAAGTTCAAAACCATGTTGTAGGTCAAATGGAAAGCACTATTTAGAGGATCAGCGGAGCCCTAAGAGAGAAAAAAAATGTCAATTTTGTAGTTTTCCAAATAAATTTACCCAAGTACCTTAAACCTACTATAATGCATAATACATCATAGCAGAAGTGTATTAAGAAACTTTTATTTCTCAAACACATACCACACAGAAGTGTACTGGACATGTTGTAAACTCTATTGTTTTCTAAAGATAAGGGTAAAAATGGAAAATACTGAGGCTCAGAACTGAATACCCAATTTAGCAATCAAGTTAATAAGCTTATGTCTCTCATCTATAAGTATTTACACAAATCCTTTTTTTAGCAAAACTAAGAACTCCAAATACATGTTAATTCTTGATTCTAAAGCCTCTCCTGTTTCCTAAAATATCATTCTTTCTTTTTAGCCATGAAAATTAAAATATAACCCCCACTCTGATTCCATTCCTTTGGAGCTTGCCCCACCTACATTTCTCCATAAAGCCTTAAACCACAACCATCTAGTCCAGAATCATCTCAAACTTCCCAGAACTAGAATTATCAGAACTTATATTCTAGCACTGGGCCATATATTGCTTCTTGCTTGCTTTGTATGAATGTAAATATATTCCTTAAGTTTAGAAATGATCACCATTTACTGAGGGCTTAGCATATGCCACTCACTGTACTAAATAAATACTAAATCTTCAATTCACAACATTCGTAACAATATTTTGTCTCCATTTTAAACAAGAAACAGAGGCTCAGAGAGATGCAGGGACTTGCCAAGAGTAAAGCAGGAGCTAAAATCTAGGAGTATCTAGGCTTAAAGTCTTCATGGAGGGCAAGTCATATTGGAACTTATTTTATATACCTATCAATCCAACGCATACCTCACATTACTAAAAATATAGGAACCCTTTGAATGTTGATCAAGTACTCTTTTAAAGTATTTAATTTGATCAGTTAACTAAAACAATGTATCAAGAGACAGCCTAATAAGAGGATCACCTAAAATTTAACTGAAACAAGAAAGGTAACCAATGATAAAGATATTATGTAAACTTTGAAGGATTTCCAGGCAAACTGTGAAGAATTCCTTTTTGCCAATTTGCTTACTAAAAAGATACTGAGAGAGCCAAACATACCACTTTTCTAGAACAGTTTTTGTAATATTTTATAAATACTAATATAATGATCTCTTACATTTTAGAATATATGGTTCATTTAGGCAAGTAGTTCTAAAAATTAACAGGCTAAATATTCTTGCATTATAAACCATAAAGGTGGAAGATGGAGAAATAAATAAATGTGAGCCTTCCCACTTCTTCAAAAAAGGCCTGTACATAGTTATCTTATGTACAGTTACAGAACCAACTTTAATAGAATAGGTATATGCTTCTTACATTTACAAATAATTTAAATAACCAGTAAGGTCAAAATTATTTTTCCTTCAATTCAGGAAAATTTGATTCATTGTTGAAAAGAACACACCACTGACTAGAAATATCATACTATTGAAATGAGCACTTTATGTACTCTAAGTAACTAGTATGTTTAATAATTTCAGAAAGTATAGAAATGGTTTCATTTTGATAAAACTAATTAACATCTACTCAAAATACTGTGATATTTTTACATTCTTTGGAAAATATGGGCACCATACTGGAGCATGTATTTCTTCTAGTTATAGTGGAAAAATATAATACTTAACTGCTAACGAATAAAAGATGCATTCACCAGTCTTTCTGAAAAGCTGTTTAATAACAACACACTTTCTCATTTACTCAACTTTTCATTTGAACAAACATTATGAAAAATGATTTTTTTGTGACTCTTCTCAAGTAATCAAAAATGTATCAAAAGAACCGCTAACTTGGCTGGGTGTGGTGGCTCATGCATGTAATACTAGCACTTTGGGAAGCCAAGGTGGGCGGATCACCTGAGCTCAAGAGTTCAAGACCAGCCTGGCCAACATGGCGAAACCCCATCTCTACTAAAAATACAAAATTAGCCAGGCATGGTGGCACATGCCTGTAATCCCAGCTACTTGGGAGGCTGGGGCAGGAGAATCACTTGAACCCAGGAGGTGGAGGTTGCAGTGATCCAAGATCGCACCACTGTACTACAGTCTGGGTGATAGAGCGAGAAACCGTCTCAAAAACAACAACAACAACAACAACAACAACAACAACAAAACCCAAAAAACAAAAAAAACTGCCGCCTTATGTCAAATTCTGTTTAAGCTAATAGCAGATACTTCAACAATAGCAATACTGGAAAAGTTGAACAGGTTTCTCTATTGCTCCTTTAAAAATTAGCCAAGTCAGCCAGCATGATGGTTCATGCCTGTGATCCCAGCACTTTGGGAGGCCAAGATGGGCAGATTGCTTGAGCCTGGGAGTTCAAGGCAAGCCTTAGCAACATGGCGAAACCTTGTCTCTACAAAAAATACCAAAAAAAAAAAAAAAAATTGATTTGGTGGTGCATGCCTGTAGTCCCAGTTACTTGGGAAGCTGAGGTGGGAGGGCTGCTTGAGCCCTGCAGGTCAAAGCTGCAGTGAGCTGAGATTGCACCACTGCATTCCAGTCTGGGCAACAGAGCAAGGCCCTGTCTCCAAAAAAAAAAAAAAAAAAAAAAAAAGCTGGGCATCGTGGCTCACGCCTATAATCCATAATCCTAGCACCTTGGGAGGCTGAGACAGGAGGAAGATCCCTTGAGCCTCAGGAGATCGAGATCAGCCTGGGCAACAAAGGGAGACCCTGTCTCTATTTTTAAAAAGGCTGGGTGCAGTGGCTCACGCCTGTAATCCCAGCACTTTGGGGGGCTGAGGTAGGCAGATCCCCTGAGGTCAGGAATTTGAGACCAGGCTGGTCAACATGGTAAAACCCCGTTTCTACCAAAAAAATACAAAAATTAGCTGGGCGTGGCCATAGGTGCCTATAATCCCAGCTACTTGGGAAGCTGAGGCAGGAGAATCACTTGAACCCGGTAGGTGGAGGCTGCAGTGAGCAAGTTAAAAAATTACTCAAGCCATAAAAATGAAGGAAAAAAATTATTAAAATATTTCAAATTCACAATCATTAAATTATTTACATGCTCAAATATATAAATATGTGTGTGTGTGTATGAATGTACTGAGAGTTTGAAAGCTCTAGCAGGCAACAAACACATTTTGCCACGGTTCTAACACCAATAGGAAAAATAAATACATATGACAAATAGACTTGAATTATATACTAATGTATAAAGTAAACCTACTATTTCTACATATAAGGTAACTATGAAGAAGTTACGTATTTTAATTTTTGAGAAAATAACTTCAAGTACTCAGTATTTCTATTCAAGTTCTGAAATTACTTAAGAATGATCAATTATTTTTGCCTATAAGAAAACAAAATATACCTGACATGACTATTTTTTAGCCTATCTACTTTAAGTACATCAAAGAACAAACTGCTGTCTCATGTCAAATTGTGTTTAAACTACTAGTTGAAAAATCTGTTTGCGAGAGGTACTGAGAAGCAGTATCATATGGTAGTTAGAAGCATAAACTCAGAAATCAGACTGCCAGAGTTCGAAAGCAGGATTTGCCATTTAACAACAATATAGCTCTGGACAAATTTTTAACCTCTGCATGCTGTATTTATAAAACGTAGATAATAACAGTAATTATTATAATTAGTATTTGGAACACACTGAACATTCAATAAGTATTAGTTGTTACATCCCAGCACTTTGGGAGGCCGAGACGGGTGGATCACGAGGTCAGGAGATCGAGACCATCCTGGCTAACACAGTGAACCCCGTCTCTACTAAAAAATACAAAAAAACTAGCTAGGCGAGGTGGCGGGCGCCTGTAGTCCCAGGTACTCGGGAGGCTGAGGCAGGAGAATGGCCTGAACCCGGGAGGCAGAGCTTGCAGTGAGCTGAGATCCGGCCACTGCACTCCAGCCAGGGGGACAGAGTGAGACTCCGTCTCAAAAAAAAAAAAAAAAAGAAAAAGTATTAGCTGTTACAAATACTGAGTAAGTTACCTATAAATTCCTTAATGATAGTAAAACTACCTAGAAAAAATCCTAGAGGAAATAAGTTGTACGTCAGTCTTGATAAAAGAAATATGCCTAGAAATGCAGATACACAAACAGGTACTACATTCTTTCAATCAAACTAATATTCAAAGTGAAATGTTCTCCTTCATATCCCAAGGATGGCTATGAACCAAAAAGGCAGCTAACAAGTGCTGGCTAGAATGTAAAGAAATTAGAAGCCTCATACAATGCTGGTGGGAATGCAAAATGGTGCAACTACTTAAGAAAACAGTCTGGCAGTTCCTCAAAAGGTTACACATAGAATTACTCTATGACCCAGCAATTCCTTTCCTAGGTGTACAGTCAGGAGAAAACAAAACACATATTCAAGTAAAAACTTGTTAAAAAAAAAAAAAAGTTCATAGCAGCATTATTCACAGTAGCCAAAACATGGAAAAAATCCACATGTCCATTCACTGCTGAACAGATCAAGTGTAGCATACATGCTGAACAATGAAATACTATTCAGCAATGAAAAGGAATGAAGTTTTGATAGATGTTACAACATGGATAAAACTTGAAAACATTAGGCTAAGTGAAAAAAAGTCAGATACAAAAGGGTACACATTACATGAGCCTGTTTATATGAAATGTCCACAACAGACAAATCCATAGAGACAGAAAGTAAATTAGTTGTTGTCTAGGGCTTGGGGTAGGGGTGGTCTTCTGAAGAAAGAAGAGTAACTTAATAGGTATAGGGGTTTCTTTCTGGATTGATGAAAATGTTCTAAAATTGATTGTGGTGATGGTGACAAAACTCTACGAATATATTAAAAACCATGGAAATGAGTGACTTGCATGGTATGTGAATTATAGCTCAATAAGTCTATTAGAAAAGTAAATTTAAAAGATGCAATGAAAGGTGATACAACTTTACACATACAAGGTAACAAATCCAGAAACGTCAAGTATATGGAATGAAAACTCCGCACTAAAGGAACCAGATGCTGTCATTAAAATATTACCTCCTATAATCTGGCAACCCGATTCTGTTCTTTCCACACACAGAGTACAAGGAAAGAAAAATAGCATGCGTTATATCCGGCACAATTAGAGAAAAGAATAAAAATTTTCAGTCTTGTTTAATTTTTCTTTCATGGAGCACTAAAGAGGTTTCCAAGTGTTAATCTTTAAAGTTGAAAATAAGACACCATATGATTATTATGAATATGTACAGACAAGCTTTGTCTTTACTTATGTAAAGACATATAAAGATATACACACCTTTATCTATTTTGCTTCAACATACCAAGCTTCATTATGACTATATCTCAAATTCTCCACAAAGTTCCCAAGTCTAAAAAGTTAGACACACAATCTGTTTCATAGATACTGACCTAAGTGTGTCTTAACATGTTTTGAAGTAGCTACTTTTAAGTAGCTAATGAGCTGGCAATTAATTTTGTTTTTAATTAAAGTTTCCTATCTTATTAACATTTTTCTCTATATGGATAAGAAGAAAAAAAGCAACCAGGCCAAACTTCCTTTAGAAGCTCTTCAAAACAAAAATAAAATTCTAGACCATCTGAAGCACAAATACTAAGCAAGCAAAATAAAAGTCTAATCTGCAATAAAGCTTAAAATGTGTTCTTTATGATTGGGATATTTATAATCAATAGGGTAAACTGTAAAGGTAGATTGCTGAATTAACCTATTAAGCTATCTGGGCTTGCAAAGGCAGAGGAAGCTCACTGCCTGCCCCAAACACTTGATTATCAATCATGTGTCCCACTTCCTGTTCTGACAGGTAAAGAACAACTTGTGCAGTGGATCAGTCAAATAAAGAGATTTCTTAAATTTGGAGGAGAAAGTAAACATTTCTGCCCTCTCTGGAGATCTTCACACCCTATCCATTATATGAGTTGCTCTCCACCTATTAGGTGAAGTAGGATACAAGATGTTAGTATTTTGAGTAGTCACACCCTTCTATCTTCCCAAGCCCAGATAGTTTCAGTATATTAACTCATTTTAGTTAGGTATCTGACTGACACAACCAATTCTGAAATGGTTTCTGAAGCATATTTCTGGAATTCTTGGTAAAGGTACAGAATCTTAATGTAGTTACCTTAAGTAATTGTTTTCCAATTGTTGGGCTCATCTTTTCATCTACCATAAGAATTACAATTCCTCTATCATCCATTCCTCTCCTTCCAGCACGACCAGACATCTGAATGTATTCACCAGAAGAAATCTGAATGAACACAGTTAAAATTCAGAGTTTAGGAGAAAAACTGGTGAAAAACGTATTCTTAAAATTTCTCTTATTGTAAAACTTGTAACAAGTTATAAACCCTAAGAAAGGAAACATGATTAAAAACATGAAGTTTTAGAAGAGTTAAAGTCAAAGCACAAAAATGCAAAACATGTGAGAATAATGTTTCAAACCCACATCACACCAACATAACAAAACTAAATTTTAGACTTATTGTCATTTTGGATCTAAAATTTATGCTTTTAATCTAAATTTAAAACCTAAAATTTAGGCTTTTAAAAATTTTGGCTTTTCACAGTAAGCCAATTACTGTTAATTATGCTTTCAAATATATGACAGCTACTGGGAAATACTGGCTAATTCACTGGCATTTAAAAAATACCTTTGAGCTAGATATTCTGGAAAACGGCAAAATCTAAGAATGCAAACAATGACCCAAACTCAACCAAATATCAGTTCTGATTTGATCATAATTACCTTTCTGAATCTGCAAAATGAGATGACCATAATTCATGTTTTTTGAAAAAACAAATTCTCTCCTATTTTACTGGTATGTATGCCTGGAGTTTGGTAGAGTCCATTTGTCATCAGGAACAACCTGATAGAGGAAGGTCAGTAAGGCTCCTGTATACAGGCTTTCAGAGCACCATTGAACCACTTCAACACTGGGCAAAGTTTTTCTTTAAGTGCATGTGTACTTTTCTCCTGTGGAAAGGGTCCAGATTCTTTTTAAAAAATTGTAACTCAAAAAGAGTTAAAAACCACTACACGTCACAATGCTGATGCCTCAGGATGGTGGTGGCAGTCCCAGCTCAGACATGGTTAGCAGAGCTGCTGAGACACTGAAAGCCCACTGCCTGTATGAGGTATAGCTGGAACACTGCCTACAGAGCAGGTTCCACCAGCCTCACTGGAGAAGATGCCCTTATGTCCATGATGGGCTGAGAGAAAAGCAAGGTCCTTCTCAAGCCATCCAACAATATCCAGCTGGATCTGGTCAAGAAGGTGCAGCTGTTCAGTGGCACTCAGAACGGTATGTATAAGCACTTCATCATAAAGGCAGGCAGGTTTCCAGCAGCCAGTCAATAGGCATAGTGCTCCCAATACTGGCCACAAAGAGCCTCCCTTGTGACTACACAGCCAGGATGGCTAAATACAGGGCCAAGTTCGACCCATAAGTGACAGTTAACTTCGACATGAAGACCTCAATTGGCCAAAGGAGATTCTGCCAAGTGGTATGCATGGAGCACTGAGCCACTTGGCAGCATATGCCATCAAGATAATTGAGATCAAGTACCAGGAGGGGTAGGAGGTGTGGGAGCCAGAGCCGTATGTGCTGCACCAGGTGCGTCATGCCAACATCATCCAGCCGGTGGAGGTGTTTGGGATGCGGGTGCATGTATACATTTTGATACAACTGGTCCCTGTTAGCAAGGAGCTGTTCAACCACATCATCACCAAGGGTTCCTTCACTGAGCATGACGCCATGTGAATGCTGCAGATGGTGCTAGATGGCATCCAGTATCTGCATGCACTGGGCATCACAAACCAAGACCTCAAGCCTCAGAATCTGCTATATCATCATCCAGGCACTGACTCCAAGATCATCATCACTGACTTCAATCTGGTCAGTGCCCACAAGAACAGTAACAACTAGAAATGCCTCATGAAGATCACCTGTGACACACCAGCATCCCCTGCCCCAGAGGTTCTGGCCTGTATTACACAATTCAGTGCACGTGTGGGTCCCAGGCACCATTGTCTACATCCTGCTGAGTAGCATTATGCCCTTTGGGACAACAATCATACCTCAGGGGCAAGTATAGTTACTCGAATGAGCGCTGGCTACCCAGTATGTCCAACCTGGCTAAGGATTTCACTGACTGCTGAGAGTGGACCCTGGAGCTCCTATGACTACACTGTAGGCCCTAAGACACTCGTGGGTGATAAGCATGGCAGCCTCTTCATCCAGGCAGAATCTGCACCAGTTCATCTCCTAAAACCTCCTCAAATGTGCCTCCTCACACTGTCAGAGCACCAAATATGCCCGGTCCACATGTTAAAGCCACTTGACAGGCTCCAAGCTGACACACATGCAAGAGCATGAGCTGCAGAAACTCAAACCTGTGGTACTAGCAACAGTACAGTGGCTGATCCACCTGGCTGTGGTACAGACATAGCATGATCTCAGCCTGGCCATTCACTGTTGTGCCATCTAGGCCTGTTACCCTCTCTGGAAACAGGTCTATACAGCAAGCAAAAGGTGAAGAATGTCTGTGCCTTCTCTGTGCCACCTTCTTCTCTGTGCCTTCAGCAGCTCCACTCCTTGCCATGGGCCTGGGCCATGTGTGACAGAGTAGAGGTGGCACAGGGGGCTGCCCATGACTCCCTGAATGAGGTATCTGGCCTGGCAATGACACCCATTTTGGTGGGAAACTGCTCTGGTATGAGTTGGGGGAAGGACGGAACCTGGCCTTCACTGTCTCCCTAACCCTTTGACTCTTCCCCAGAACAGGGGGGCTGCAGTGCTGGCTGAAGAATGTTCTATAGCCTCAGGACTCTTTGGGACAGTTAATTCTAGAATCAACCCCCATTCCTCCACAGAGCCTTCTTCCCTGACTCTCTACATTCCAAGGCATCTTGATCCTTAAGATTATGCTCCAGTGGGAGGCCCAGGTAAACACAAAGCTTATGCTTTGACTGGACTCGTAGCCCCTGGCTAGATCCAAACAGTCCCCTACCTCCCAGTCAAGACCTTTCTTCCTTCATGGTGCCCCTGCAAAGACATCTCCTGACCCCAGGATTCGCCAAGACCTCTGGTGGTAGGGCAACAGCATGGACCTTAACCCTTCTAGATGATGTGGCCATGCTGGTGGCAGGGCTGCCCCAGGCTCCAACCTATCTGACTATGAGAGGGTCCCTGGCCCACCAGCCTACCACGCTCAGTGTCTTCTTTGCAGAGCCCACCTTTACCTCCCTTTCCCCTTTGGATGTCCATTCCATTCCCCAGGTACCTCCTTCCCAACAGTGGAGGGGTTAAAGGGAGTCCCACTGCTGCTACCTGGGGAATGGGGCCCTTAGGGGCCAAAGCAGAGGGCGGGGGGTTCACCATTAGGATTCCATTGTCAGCCTGGTTCAATCCTTTGATATGGCCCATAGCCCTTTCCCATCAGGCTCCACTGCTCCCTCTTCTACAGTGGCATGAAGCTGCTATCTGGCATCTGGCATAGTATAGACAGCCTGGGAATAATCACTGCACATCCATCATACACATCCATTGTGCACACCCGCTGTGCTCCACAAGGAAGCAGGAAGGAAAGAGTTGCTTTGTTAGGGAGGGTCCCAGGCTGCTTAACTCTCTCCTTCTCTTGAGCTTCTACACATCTCTCCCCAAAACTTAACCATATTGTGTGAAATGTCTCTGAACCCTGGGTGGCTGGGCACTGGCCTTCTCAGAGGTTCCCTTGCCCAATCCACCCTGTGCCTGCTTCCTCTAATGGCATTAGCCTTCCAGTCTGGACCCCGATGAGTCTCAGGCTAGAGGGAGCCCCTGTGGGATGTGGGTGGGGACGGCTGACTGCTTTCCCCTAGAAATCATCATCAAATCTGTCATGGTACCTTCCCCCACCACAAACCAGGCTGGAACCCAAATTCCCTCTCTCCACAGCTGCCTTTATTGGGTAGGAAGGGGCTGGGGCCCAACCTTAGCCAGACTGCAGGGTCCCTGCTAGCATAGAGGGTTTGGCTCCCACTCAGCAGCTCCATTCAGCTTTTGCCAGGGGGCAGCCTTGGGCCAGGCCCTCCTAGTCCAAGAAGTCCTGGCCCAAAAATGTCACTGACTCACCATACTTATATTTCTCTTTTGTATAGCATCCAACATTTTAAAATACAACACATCATGAAAAACGTTTTGTCTTTATTTACAGTTTTAGTGAGGGTACTTTTCAGCATTTTGATGATTTGTAATTCCTTTCAGAAACTTCTCCAAGCAGAGAGAATCACCAATTCCAAAAATAAAAGGTTAAATAAAGGACTACTTACAATTTTCCCCAAAGCCAGGCTATGGGAATTCAAACGAGAAATCTTTGTTCCATCACTTTCTTTTCACCCCCGCCAATGTTCTACTGTCTGCTTAGCAAATTCTCATCTGCTGTTACTTATTTTAAGGATTGCCTTTCTATGAAGCATTCCCTGACCCCCAGCTGACTTTGTTTCTTATGCTATATCCCTGTACATACTTCTCACAGTGTTTACAGCATAACATTTTATTGTATATCTGTCAAAAGAAACAAGTCTGTATTGTCTTTTTGTTGTGTCTACTTCAGCATCCCAGTCATCTACCAGAGTTCTAAATTCATATTTTAAGTTTGGTAATTGCTTACTAAATGGGGTACTTGCCTTTTAAATCTGAAGGGCAAAATAGATGCAACTACAGCCACTGTAGTGGTGCTTTAAAACCTTAAACCTTAAGAAATGAAAACTCTAGACATATTTAAAATGATTTAAAACATTCATAAATCACTTGCACACTTAACCTCCTATCATCAAACTCCTTCACTTAAAGGAATCTCTTTTTTTTGGAGGAGAGGTGGGAGTGAAGGAGTCAGGATAAAAATTTAAGGGAACAGAGGTTTGTTCGATTAATTAATTTATTCAGAGTCAGGGTCTCACTGTCCTCAAGGCTGGAGAACAGTGGTGCAATCACAGCTTACTGGAGCCTTGACTTCCTGGGCTCAAGTGATTCTTCCACCTCAGCCTTTCAAGTAGCTGCGACTACAGGTGCACATCACCACTCCCAGATGATTTTTGCATTTTTTGTAGAGATGAGGTCTCACTATGTTGCCCAGGCTGGTCTCAAACTCCTGGCCTTAAATCATCCTCCCACCTTGGCCTCCCAAAGTGCTGTGATCATAGGCATAAGCCACCACAAATGGCCAAGAGCCAAGGTTTAATCTTGATGAAATTGTATTAGCTCAGATTCAAGTTCTTAAGTAGGTTGGACTTAAAATCTCAAAGACTATGTAAACCAGTTATCTGTAGTACAACAAAGATAAAAATTGTTTTGATGTATGAATTGCTTTACTTACCCACCGGAAATCCTTCCCATCAAATTTGCGGGCATTTGTAAATAAAACAGTTCTAGCTGGCATGTTAATTCCCATAGCAAAAGTCTCCGTGGCAAATAAGGCCTAAGTAAATAAGTAATTCTATAATTAAACATGTATTTTAAGCTGAAAACCTAGTTTTATAATTTTTAAGTGTTAAATAAATGTATTAATTTTTAAAATTAGTTAATGAGACCCTACAAAAATAAAAAACAATATGCTATTCTCAAACCTATTTCGTATTTTATATATAAAATTATTAATTAACATTTAATGTCTCTCATAGCCCAGAAATTTGGTAATTCAGAGAAAACAGACTTTCTTAAATTCTAACAGTGCCAACTAGAGAGAATGCACACTGGTCTTACGAACAAAGCTTTAGGTCATAGAATAGTTTTCTAAACACGAACACATTTCCTGCCCTTGGCAACTGATGACGCAGTGATTTTGAGGACCACTTCAGTATTAGAAGATCTCTCAAGGAAGACTAGAATCAGTGACTCTGTAATACACTTCTAAGACCAACAAAAATAGTGGTTTAGGTACAAAAAGATATACATATAAGTAAAGTCATTGAAGTACTATATTCTCCAGGAAAGAAGTAAAAAAATTTTAGTTCATCATCTCAATAGCATATTATTCATTCATTAAAAAGAATGAAGAAGAATCTGACATATGATGAAATTATATAACAAGGGCAGTATTACTGACTTTTTTTTTGTTGTTTACAAAATGACTAATTCATTATCTGTATGTATACTAGTAGGTATTTCTGGTAAGTGATGGGATGATCTTTCATTTTTTTACTTTACATACAACTGCTCTATTTGAATTTTACAACCAGCAAGTACTGCTTGTTTATGTTTTAAAAGATCCTTTAAAAGTGGGGCTCAGCAAAATATATAATCTAGAAGAGATAAACCAGGATCTAGGTATAAATATTGGCCAATTCTTGATCTAAATGACTTCAAATATTTTCTTCAAGATAAGTAAATTTATCTTAAATATTCTACTTAGTGCTGAGTTTCTCACAATAAATCTCACATATGATTTTTTAAATGCTAACAATTTTTAAACATAAAATAATGTATGAGGCTGGGCATAGTAGCCTATAATCTCAGCACTTTGGGAGGCTGGGTGGGAGGATCACTTAAGGTCAGGAGTTCAAGACCACCCTGGCCAACACGGTGAAACCCCGTCTCTACAGAAAAAAAAAAAAAAAAAAAATTAGGTTGGGCGTGGTGGTATGCTACTGTAGGCCCAGCTACTTGGGAGGCTAAGGCAGAAGGATCACTTGAACCCAGAAGGCAGAGGTGCCACTGCACTCCAACCTGGGTGACAGAGCAAGATTCTGCTTCAAAATTTAAAAAAAAAAAAAGTATGACTCATATATAGACTTATGATTACATTATGATGTTGTTTCCCATTTTTAATATCCCATTTCTCGGAATAAATATCAGTATCATTAAAAAAAATGAAATCAGATGCTCTCTGGTTTAAATTAGAATAATCAAAAAACTCTCTTTCCTAAGTCTAACCAGCAATTTCCTTGTCTTCTCTAAACTAATCCTTTTATTCTGTATATAGAAAGAAGTTTACAACCCCAGGTTTAGTAATTAAATACACCTTCTGCAACATTCTGTGGTACCCAATAGTGTTACCACTACATTCTTTGTTTTTGTTCTTGTTTTTGAGACAGTTTTGCTCTTGCTGTCCAGGCTGGAGTACAACGGTGTGTCTCCACTCACTGCAACCTCCGCCTCTCGGGTTCAAATGATTCTCCTGCCTCAGCTTCCCTAGTAGCTGGGACTACAGGTGCCCACCACCACGCCTGGCTAATTTTGTATTTTTAGCAGAGACGGGGTTTCTCCACGTTGTCAGGCTGGTCTCAAACTCTCGACCTCAGGTAATCCGCCCACCTTGGCCTCCCAAAGTGCTGGGATTACAGGCATGAGCCACTATACCCGGCCACCACTACATTCTTTAAGAAAGGAAACAAATGGTTTTTTTTAACCTACACTCCAAGATTTATTTAAGTATAACAGCATATATAAACATCAAGTTTATTATTTAAGTCATTTCATTAAGCCTTGCGAAACACACACACACAAAACTGCCTATAAACAATGTTCTCTAATTTTCAGACTCTTCATACAACACAATATGGGGGCATAAAAAATAAAAATAAAACCATACCTTTATCAATCCTTCAGAAAAGAGAATTTCTATAGTTTCTTTCAAAATAGGAAGTAAACCACCATGGTGAATACCAATTCCCCTCTTCAAAAGAGGAAGTACATGTTCTACCTGTGATTTTGGAATAACACTGATTTTACATGTGAGAAAATGGTTTTTAAAATGTTAAACTAACTCAATTAAGAAAAATGAGTAAATAATGCTTTCTCTTTAAAGAAACTTAGTAAAATCTTTCCAGAATAAAAGCAAAACACAAATCTATATTCTCACAGATTATTAAATTCAATATAATTCTGGCCTAGTTCATATGAAAGGCATATAGTAAATATACTTTACAAATGCTTTGCTGACTTAAACTTTCCAGCATCACTTCATCTCCTCAAAAAACATTACACGCTATGCGGGCAGTTTTTGCCTGTAGAAAATAAACTTAAAAGATACTGGCAACTCAAACCCCCCCAAAATAAATCACTATAAAACATATTTAACATGAATATGTACTTAATCTAAAAATAAATCAATTATTGAAGAATTATTTTAACAATCTATCAAATGCCATTAAATACTTAATACTAGAAGTGTGCGATAACAAAGATGTATAAAAACATGGCTCAGCCCTCAGATACTACTAATTCAGCCAGGAAGAAAAGCTACAAAAAAGTTTATACATCAAATACCCTTTTCAAACAGCAAGAAACATGTTACCACAGTCTTATGAAAAATCCCTTACAAATCAAGGCATTCATCTGTAAAGGAAAGTATGATGACCTCCCAAAGTTTCTTTTCACCCAACAGAACTTTCACACCAGTCTAACACACTATTTCTCAGCTCTGGATGCATAGTACAATCATCAGGGGAACCTTTAAAAGATTCTGATGTCCAGGTCGCACATCAGATCAATTAAATCAGAATCTCTGGAAGTAGCACAAAAGCATCAGCATATTTTGGAATTCCCAGGCAATTTCAACAGTCGAAGCAAAAATACACTGGATTAAGGCAAAGTAGGTGTGTTAAATTCCTCATTAAACACACGATTTTCAGTAAGGGTTCTCTCTTATTTTATGTGGTAGCCTTATGGATTAAAAAAGTTAATGACTTAAAACTAGCATTAAAAATTCTGTAATACTGAGAACACTAGTAATTTTCACACCATGCTAGCTCTCAAAGTTCCTTCAGGCAGCAAATCTTTCTTCCTATTGACTTTTTGAAGTTTAAAGTAAAAGTCAAAGTATCATTTAAGTGCATATCACAACATACATGCTGCAGTGTGTGAAAAGTGTAATAGAGTAATAAAACCAAGCAACATAAAGTGAATATAAGAAATCTATTAATATCTACACTTTTATCTACTGATACTGAAAACTCACCTGAGGGAGTTTTTTATCTTCATCGGATAAGCAATCAATTGCATTACTGAATACTTCTTCAACCATCTTCTTTTCTTCATCTAGGAGAAAATTCAAGGGTACAGAAAATTCAAGGGTACAGAAATATCAAAATGAGTCAGTGATACCACACTTCACACATAACAAAGAATAAGGATCTAAAGGCCAGGCGTGGTGTCTCAAGCTTGTAATCCCAGCACTTAGGGAGGCTGAGGCAGACGGCTGGCTTGAGGCCAGGAGTTTGAGAACAGCCTGGGCAACATGGCAAAGCCCCGTCTCTGCAAAAAACACAAAAAAATTAGCCAGGCATTGTGGCATGCACCTGTAGTCCCAGCTACTTGGGAGGCTGAGGCAGGAGGACCACCTGAGCCCAGGAGGCTGAGGCTGCAGTGAGCCATGATCGCACCACTACACTCCAGTCCTGGCAACAGAGTGAGACCCTGTCTCAGAAAGAAAAAAAAAAAAGAGTCTTTAAAGAGCAAAAGTAAAGAGATGGCATTTAAAATGGTTAAGGAGAAAGTAGATAAAAATTATCCCATAATCAATATAATTCTCTGCTTTTCAAAACATATCTAGTAGACTTAATTCATGAAAAAAACACTGTCTTACAAAAATAATAACAATAACCACATCTAGTGCTTTATATATAACATGTAAGTCTAACAATTACAGGACACAGGAACTATTATTATCTACATTTTACTACTATGTAAAGTGAAGCTTACTTTTTAATAATTAGCACTACTATTAAAT
The DNA here is from genome assembly GCF_003255815.1 of Theropithecus gelada. Classification (NCBI taxonomy): domain Eukaryota; kingdom Metazoa; phylum Chordata; class Mammalia; order Primates; family Cercopithecidae; genus Theropithecus; species Theropithecus gelada. The sequence continues at coordinate 52,232,465 of NC_037673.1, read as the reverse complement.
GTGAGAAAAACAATTCCAAAGCCCATGCTCTTTCTTAACCATTGCACTGCCTTCTTGTGCAGAGTCTACCAAACAATATGTACTGAATAAATATTTGTTAAACCAAATAAATATTTGTTAAATTAATTAGTATGCAACCCTGCCAACTTTAAGTTTATTTGGCACTTGTAGGTAAAACATTTATGGGCAGAACAATTCAGTCTTTAAAAAAACACAAACTATTATTGGCTTTAGGAGGCTATGATGGCTATCTGTCATTTGTTACTTTTACTCATGGAAAAGTAGGAATTAGCTTTAAAATGCACAGATTAAAAAAAAAACCTGTCTTGATAAAGAAAACAATACAACTGAAATTAAAATTTGGACGCCTTAAGATATTATTTACTTTTCATTGTACTGGATTACATGTGTAAAAGGCAGAGTTGAAAGATAATCAGGTTGGTATTCAGTACACTGCAATTCTTGGCCAGTGGTATGGTTTGAATGTGTCCCCCTAAAGTTAATGTGCTGACCCCTTAATCCACAATACAACAGTGTTGAGAGGCAGGGCCTTTAAGAGACAGGGCCCTCATGAATGGATTAATGCCTTTATCAGAGGAGTGGCTTAGTTATCACTGGTATGGGTTCCTGATAAAAAGATGAGTTCAGCCCTCTTCTCCCACCTTTTGCTCTCTCTTGCATGCTCTCCTGCCCTACTGTCTTCAGCCATGGGATTCCACAACAAAAAAGGCCCTCACTAGACGTGCTGGGTCCCTCAAATTGGATTTCCAGCCTCTTGAACTATAAGAAATAAATTTCTGCCTTTCATAAATTACCTAGTGATATGGTTTGGCTCTGTGTCCCCGCCCAAAACTCATCTTGTAGTTCCCATGGTTCCCATGTGTTGTGGGAGGGACCCAGTAGGAGATGACTGAATCATGGGGGTGTGTCTTTCCTATGCTGTTCTCATGATAGTGACTAAGCCTCATGAGATCTGATGGTTTTAAAAAATGGGAGTTTTCCTGTACAAGCTCCCTCACTTTGCCTGCTGTCACCCACGTAAGATGACTTGCTCCTCCTTGCCTTCCACCATGACTGTGAGGCATCCCCAGCCACGTGGAACTGTGAGTCCATTAAACCTATTTTCTTTGAAAATTGCCCAGTCTTGAGTACGCCTTTATCAGCAGCGTAAAAATGGACTAGTCTCAGCTATTCTGTCACAGCAACACAAAACGGACTAAGATAGTCAGGTTGTGCTACTATCTTAACTGTGTGACTTTAAGTTAATTACTTTTGCAATTAATGTATAGAAACAATTTGCTGATTTGCTAAAAGTTATATCACTTTGATTGAGAATTACACAATAGTTAAGCAAAGGGCAGGTCTTACTGGTTTACACTTCAGTGAGAATGAAGCATAGTATTTTCTATATAGAAGGTGGTCTAACCGAGCTACAAGACCCACCCTTAAGTGGTCAAATAGAGAACCATAATAACTGAGGAGTTTATGATAACAAAGTGTAAGAAGGCATGATTCTAATATTTTTTATAGGGTTCTCCGAATTTTAAATAGAACAATGTACACATATCTTTCAATAAAAGGAGAAGAAAGGAAAGAAAGTATAAGTCAAGGCTCTTTAAAGCTTTTACAAATGTGCTGAGTACTGCTGTAAGTGTAAGGTGAATGGCATATCCTAGTAATACATAATAGATAAAAATATTACTAGAAATATATTTTACACTCGTTTTCACACAACATTAAAATGATACTGAAATGATGTAGTACCTGTGTTGAAATCTAATTTGGTCATTTGAAGTGCATAGGCTTCACAATCTTTCTTACTAAAACTGAAAATAATCACAGGTTGGAAATTTCTTTCCATAATCATCTTCACAATTTTGAAAACATTTGATGGCCCTGCAAAAAGAGTAAATAATACACCAAAATTAACTCAAAATAGATCACAGATCTAAATTTAAAAGCAAAAACTATAAAACTTTTAAAAGAAAACATAGTAATAAATCTTCCTGATCTTGGGTTAGACAAAGCATTCTTAGATATGACAACAAAAGCATAAACAACGTAAGAAAAAAATGCATGAACTGGACTTCATCAAAGTGAAAAACTTCTGTGATTTCATGGACACCATCAGTAAAGTAAAAAGACAACCTCAAACAGAATGGGGGGGAATATTTGCAAATCGTCTATCTGATAAGGGTCTAGTATCCAGAATATGTAAAGAACTATCATAATTCAACAACAACAACAACAATGTTCAACATCATTAGCCACCAGGGAAATGTAAACTGAAACTACATTAAGATACCACTTCACATCTAATAGGATGACTATAATCAGACATGCAATAATACTAAGTATCGTGGAAAAATTATATGTGAAAAAATTAGGTCCATCAGATTATACTACTATCTTCCCAAATGGGAAATCAGGGCAAAACACATAATCTGAGTTTCAATTACCCATTACCTAGCCCAGGGACGCTGTAATTACAGAAAGATGCCTCTGTTTCTATGGAGGAGGTGTACGGTGATACAAAGGATATAGAGAAAATGGAACCCTCATACATTCCTGATGAAAATGTAAAATGGTATAGCCACTTTGGAAAATACTTTGGCAGTTTCTCAAAAGGTTAAATATAGACTTTCCATATGGCGCAGCAATTCCACTCCTAGGCATATATCCAGAAGAAAACACCTAGTCACAAAAAACTTGTATTAAATAGTACATTGCATCAACGTTAGCAGCATTCCTAACAGTCAAAAACTAGAAACAACCCAAAAGTCCATCCAATGATGAATGGAGAAACAAAATGTGGTATATTCATACAATGGAATGTTATTTAACCATGAAAAGGAATGAGTACATATAGCATAAAATGAACAAACCAGCTGGGCACAGTGGCTCACACCTGTAATCCCATTACTTGGGAGGCCAACGTGGGCAAATCGCTTCAGGTCAGGAGTTCAAGACCTGCTTAGCCAACACGGTGAAACCCCGTCTCTACTAAAAATACAAAAATTATCCGGGTATGGTGGCAGGTGCCTATAATCCCCAGCTACTTGGCAGGCTGAGGCAGGAGAATCACTTGAACCCAGGAGGCAGAGGTTGCAGTGAGCCAAGATAGCACCAGTGTACTCCAGCCTGGGTGACAGAGCGAGACTCTGTCTCAAAAAAATAAATAAATTAAAATAAAATAAAATAAACGAACTTTGAAAACATTACGTTAAGAGAAAGAAGCCAGTTGCTCCAAACATATGAAATGTACAGACAAGGGAAAGCCACAGAGATCAAAAACAGGCTAATGATTAGCTAAGTCTGGGGGATGAGAAGGGAAAGGCTGGGGGAAAAGGGAGAATAACTGTTAATGTGTACTGGGTTTCTTTTTGGTACATGAAAATATTTTGGAACTAGACAGTGGTGATGGCTGTACAACTCTGTAAATATACTAAAGACTATTGAATTGTATACTTTAGATGAGTAAATTCTATAACATGTAAATTATACTTAATGTCATACAAAAAAGATAAATATTTATTCAATTTTATCATATCTCATCTAGATCTTTACATAGCTTCAGAAAAAAAACTAAGACAAAAAATGTCAGAGTAATTTGAATATACAATTTACATGTAAAATTCTCTCAAAGCAAAGTTCCAAATTACCTTTTGTTCCTCCTTTCCGCCCTTTCTGGTCTCCTTTGGCCAAATCACCTGCATCTCGAAGCACTTGCATTGCAGTATTAAAATTATCTTCTCTGAAGTCACCCTGGCATCACAAATTTTTTCTGTGTAACTTCACTAATATTTAATCATAATTCAAACATTTTTCATACATAAGGCTTCCTCAAATAAAATAATTTAGTATAATAATGAAAGCCACTAAAATAGTCCAAACATGATCTGTGGTAAGAGGTATTAAAAGGTGAAAAAGAAGTAATAAAAAAATGTAGAAAAGCAAAACATAAGATATCTGAAACATGTCCAGAACTCCTATTCTCTAGGCATTTTTAAATACTGGGAAGGAGGGAAATCTGATTCATGCATAAGAAAAATAAGTCTCAAATATAATGTTTGAAATAAACACACACACAAAAATCAAGATTGATTAAAACTAAGACACACGAATGTATCTCTGCCATTCTTCTCTAATTCCAAATTTAAAAAAAAACCAAGATATTAACAATAAAGCATGACATTATAGATTTAAAAAGCACAATTACTCTTACATTTTCATCAACCACAAGATGCAGGCCATCTCCCCCTGCTGGAAAAATGTAGTGTTGCAATGGAGTGGGCCGATAATCTGTGTAAATTACATGACAAGGCTGTAAAAAGAAAGAAATAATTAAACATACAGAATTTTATTTCTTCAAAATAAAACCATACCTTAGTCCAATCTAAAAGCTCTTAAGAAAATCAAGTAATGAATTCAACATTTCAAAGAGAAAATACTTCAAAAAACTCACTAAAACCCAGGCAAGAGAAAAATGTAGAAAAACTAGGTCTATGAAATTATACTACCATCTTCCCAACTTACCAATTCCCTAACCAGGGCTAAATACATGACCTGAGCATCAATTACCCATTACCTAGCCCTGGGATGCTGTAATTATGGAAAGATGCTTATTTTTCTATAGAGGAGGAGTACGGTGATACAAAGGATCCGTGAGCTAAAACGGAACTTTTCTGCCCCACCCAGGCTTTTCAAAACCTTAGTATAAAGCAGCAGGTTGATCTAGCTTCTCCCCAAGATCCACTGGGTTTTTCTACCCTACAGAAGCAATATGGGAGAATGTCATAAAAACACGATCAGGGAGCTTATAAACAGGTAAGTTCATGAGAGTATCAGTATACAGGAAAATTAAGGGCAGAAAAATAAAAGCAAGAATAAATTCAGTATATGTAAACAAATGCCTGTTACAAGCCTATACAGATGCTAAAGTCAGACTAGAAAGGCAAAAGAGAAACAGTCAGCAAAAAGTCTGTGTTTACAGGACAAAAATCAAATCAAATGCTCAAGAGATGCCCAGCTTTTCCTGGCACCAAAGCATTAGGGGAAATTCTGTGTACTCATGGATACCTCTCTAAGTAAATGAAGTAGTTTCTAAACCTGGCAGATCATCAGATCAACTTGGGAAATTTTGAAAATCGGAGCTCCCAAGGCACTATTCTCTGAGATTTAGATATAGTGGGTTTGCGATGGGGCTCAGAAATCAACATTTCTAAAAAGCTAGTCAGTTGATTTTGATAAGCTGCTTGATTTGAGAAGTAGTTTACCATTAAAATTTTATTATTCTGGACAACATCAGGAAAAAAGCATAGGGAGAGTAGAGCAAGGCTAATCTGTAATATTTTGAAAATTGAAGACATCAAAAAAGGAAGGAAAAATACCTGTTTATGTAAATGGCAAATCCATTCAGCAAACTGTCGGGCATTTGGAATAGTAGCCGAAAGAAAGACATAGTGGACGTTATCAGGAAGCAAAATAATAGTTTCTTCCCATACCACACCACGTTCTGAAAAAAAATAAATATAAACTTTGGACTATAGTTGGACTACAGTGTCACTCTGTGATAGCATCTAAAATTACATTCTCTGAAGTTTATTATAGTTAGAAATGCAGACTTTACCCAAGAATATTTTAAGCCATAGAACCTTACTGAAAACAATTTCTCACCATTAATCTATCCAGTAGAAAACCAGTAGACTAAACCACTATAAATACAATGTACTCTGAAATAGCCTACAAAGAACAATTCCAGGGTTAATCTTTCCAAACAACCTAACAAGAGCCTCAATGACAAGGCAGCGGAACAGTATTTCTATGGCACAGCATTGAAAAGTAATGGTTACTGACTTGTAGAAAGTTGTAGCAACAAATTTAGAAGATACTATTACTATTCCAGATGGCATCGTTCACCCAAATTATCCTTGTGATCATCTGGAGATGAAAGAAAGACTTGATGAACGATAAAACTGTAAGTCATTTTTATTAAAATGGAAAAGGTTTGACAGCTTCCCTCCTAAAATAAACAAATCAACAAAGGATTTCTGATTCTAAAACCAAAACAACTCTCTTAAGAGCTTAATTTTATAAATTTGGAAAGGGTGAAATATTCAAAGGGTAAATGATTTCTTAAATTCTATTACTTTCTCCATAAATACAGGTTGATTTAGTGAGCTAGTTTAAATAAAAACCAAATCTTAAGTGTGTACATATTAAACATTTAACTTTTCAATGTGTTTGTTAATGTTAACCCTGCCAGCACCCTAAAAATTCCAAGCATACTTACTTTTTCATTATGAGAGTGTAACAGCCTAAGTAAGGGGCATTTGTAAGTTTTTATTTTTGTTCATTTTTATTTCATAATCCTCACTTTTTTTAAAACCATAAACACATATTTTATAGTTACTGAACTAAATAAAAATCAGGAAAGTTAACTTTGCAAGCTAGAAGTTTTAGAAATTCTACAACATTAGTTCTATTGGTGACCTCTCTATTAGAAGCATGCCAGCTTTTAATTTATTTTGCTTTATTTGAATTTGCATTCCTCACCCAGCAAAAGTTACTATTAAGGAGCTGTACTTGAATGAAATCGTAATGGAAAAATAATATCATGTTGTCCACAATTTAAAGAAGCAAGGCCAGGTGTGGTTCATGCCTGTAATCCCAGCACTTTGGGAGGCCAAGGTGGGAGGATCACTTGAGTCCAGGAGTTCAAGACGTGCCTGCTCAACATTGTGAGACACCATCTCTACTAATAAAATAAATAAAAATTAGCCAGGCATGGTGGTACACGCCTGTCGTTTTAGCTACTTGGGGAACTGAGATGGGAAATCAAGTCTGCAGTGAACCATGATGCTAATACTGCACTTCAACCAGGGTAACATAGTGAAACTCTGTTTCAAAAATAAATACGTAAATAAATATAAAGAAGCAACAGTTTATTGAACCCGAGTCACACAAAAACTAGAAGCAGAATTTAACAATAACTTGCTCAAAATTCCTAATGTCATTCTAAAGAGAAACACATGACATATATTTCAACACTGAATATACCTGAATCTCTCATATAATGAATTTCATCAAATATAACCCAAGCAACTTCTCGCATAACTTCAGAACCTCTGTAAAGCATACTTCTCAAAATCTAAAGAAAAAAGTGAAAAATTTATTTAGTTGGATTCTGACATAACAGCTAATAGTTAGACAAAAGTTGTTTTTTCCAAGGAGGAATTGTGGATGTTTTTTCTTAAATGGAAATATTAAAATAATTTTAAAGGGTTACAGAACTTACTATTTAACAAATATTAACAAAAGTAATATTATATTGTTGTATATTTATATATTATATATTCCTTTTCTCATAAAAAACAAAGTAAATGGCTTCTAAACAGTTACTAATCAGATACAATCCACAGAGAGAATGATCACCCCTACTCTCCATATGTCTAGAATATGACACAACTTCCTTCTATATATAGCACCATCCCAAGATTCACACTTTCTAAAATATAAGTACAACTTAAATTATCCTCTATTCAAAACACTGGATCATCCCTGAGTGTTTGCCCATTTTTTTCTGCCTCGTTTTCTTGCAACATGGATACTTCCTGGCAACTGTTATCCTAATTTTTGGAGTTAATGAAAACCTTCCACAGATGAAAGAAAGCTCTGAAAATGAAAAACAAACTTCCATGAGGCGACCAAATGAAAAGTGAGCAATGCTTTTGGCTGGTTCTCCAAACCAGAAGCTAATTTATGCTCACCGTTATACCATGTCCTTGGAAAATACAAAGATATAACTAAAGTATGTACAAAAATACTTAGTAAAGATAGCTAATCATGTCCAAAACTTAAGATATTATAAGTATATGCAAAACTTAACTGCAATTATGGGAAGAAGGTAAACATAATACTGCACTCTTTAGAAAATCAGTTACTCGGCCAGGTGCAGTGGCTCACACCTGTAATCCCAGCACTTTGGGAGGCCGAGGCGGGTGGATCCTGAGGTCAGGAGATTGAGACCATCCTGGCTAACACGGTGAAATCCCGTCTCTACTAAAAATACAAAAAATTAGCTGGGCGTGGTGGTGAGGGCCTGTAGTCCCAGCTACTCGGGAGGCTGAGGCAGGAGAATGGCGAGAACCCAGGAGGCGGAGCTTGCAGTGAGCCAAGATCGTGCTACTGCACTCCAGCCTAGGTGACAGAGCGAGACTCCATCTCAAAAATAAATAAATAAATAAATAAATAAATATCAGTTACTCGTCTACTTGTATCAACACTCAGATATAGAAGGCAAAGTCACATGAAGAGTCACTATTTACATAAAACTACATATTCAAATCCTTAAAACTATGTATATAAAACCAATAAAATATTGTCATGTCACCGACAGTAATAAACTTTAAAAATACTTGAAGAAAAAATGTATCTATGAGACAAATAACAAAGTATGGTAATGTAAAAATTTAATATTATCAGAACATTTTAAGATAAATTTTATCCATTTTGCCTAAGTCTAATGAGAAAATAAAGTATTATACTTTACTTAAGTAGAGCAACCAATAAAACATCACATTCTAACTGAATAGTCACATTAATTTAATTAAAAACGAAGTCAGATGAGGCACTATATGAATTACCTCTGTGGTCATAACAAGACAAGATGCCGTAGGATTAATAGTAACATCACCAGTCATCAAACCAACGTCTTGAAATTCTTCATACATTTCACGGTATTTTTGGTTACTCAGAGCCTTAATTGGGCTGGTAAATATTACACGCTGCTTTTCCCTTAAGGCCAATGCGATGGCATACCTACAAATGTGAAAACAAATAATCATAAAACTTTTCCTTTAAATTATGACTTTAAAAATTCTGTTAATATTTAAATTGTGTCCAAATTTTCCCTAATTATTTATCTTGAATGGACTTTGAAGAACAGTAACACCATATCTATTATACTAATAATTATAATAAATATGACATAGAGTGATCTAAAACCATTTTAACTCTAGTCACTTAATCACTAATACTAATAGATCACTAACATTTACCCTATTTCTTGCAAGGAAAACACCTATGGTTCTAAGATGGGTCTACAAAAGTTCAGAGCCTCTGTTCATACATACACAGATGATAAAGTGCTTATAGCCCCTGGAGAATGAAGTGTTTCCTCAAGTTTCACAAATAAGTTCATCTATATGTATTCTTTGCCCACACATAACAGTTAACAAGTCAGTCCTCTGAAAATTATGGTAGGTTCTGATTACGGAAAATTTTTTCCATAGCTATTAGCAGAACACAATAGAGCAGTTTTGTTGTTCTTTAAATATAGACAATGACATCATCATTAAATTTAACATTATAGTAGATCCTCCTTATTATTCAGCTCCTGCCCAGAATAGGCTTATTATAATGTATTTGGGGAAATAAAAATAACATTCATCCCAGTCATCCCCCAAAATAGTGAAATAAGCATTTTTTTAAAAATCGGGAAGTTGTCTAAACATCAAATATGAATTTTAAGAAATACACATGAAACAGAAATGCTACATACATTATCTAAACTTTTCAAGAAAAAAAATTGCAAGGTATAAAAAGAAACAGGAAAGTATGATCCGCATGTAGGAAAAAAGAAGCAGTCACAAGAAATTGTCTCAAAAAGGAACCAAAACTATTAACAACATAATCAAATGGAAAGTCTATAGATTAGGCCGGGTGCAGTGGCTCACACCTATAATCTTAGTATTTAGGGAGGCTGAGGTGGGTGGATCACATGAGGCCAGGAGTTCGAGACCAGACTGGCCAACATGGGGAAACGCTGTCTCTACTTAAAATACAAAAATTAGTCAGGTGTGGTGGGGTACATTTGTAACCTCAGCTACTTGGCAGGCTGAAGAAGGAGAACTGCTTGAAGCCAGGAGGTGGAGGTTGCAGTGAGCCAACATCACGTCACTGTACTCCAGCCTGGGAAAAATTCACTAGATGGGCCCAAAAGCAGATCTGTGATGACTGTTATCAATGAACATGAAGATAAATTGAGATAAATTATCAAATCTGAAGAGAAAAAGAAATAGAAGAAAAAGAGACACTTAGAGATCTGCAAGACATCCTCAAGTATCCCAAAGGAAATTCCAAAATGAGACAGAGGTAGGAAAAAAAAGTAACAATAAAAAATTTCATTTGTTTAAAAGACATTACTCTAGAGATCCAAGAAGCTCAATTAACACAGGAGGAAAAAGCAAAAAAGAACCATACCTAGAAACATCATAAACTGCTAAATGACAAAGCCAAAGAGAGTCTTTGAAAAACTGCAACAGAAAAACTCAACACATAAAAGAGAACAACATAATTAAGGCTGACTTCTCACCAGAAACAATGGAGTAGAATGAAACAGTTATCAGTAGAATAATGTATCTGGAGTTGAAGGGAAAAAAAAATCTGTCAACCAGGAACTCTATATCCAGTGACACTGTCCTTCAAAAATGAAAGCAAAATAAAACTACTCTGTAAGACATATTTGTTAAAAACCCTACAAACTGAAAAGAAACAAAACCATAAAACAGAACAATTAAGACTATGTATATAAAAGCATATATAAAACTTTTATCATTTAATATTTTTAGAAAACACAATTTAACGCAATGATTATATTGTATTACAGATACCGTATTACTAGATTTACAGCATATGTAGTTGAAATATGTAAGAGAGTATTAAATAGTACAAAAATGAGAAGAAAATATTAGGGCAAGTTTTCAGTATTTTCCATAAATTGTGATTGTGATTTAGTTAAACCTGAACACTGTAAGCCCCAAAATAACCACTAAAAACATAACTCAAAGAAAGCTAAAAAGTCAAAAGAGAAATTAAAATGGTACACTAAAAGATATTTGTTAAACGAAATAGAAGTAAAGGAGTAAAAATAAGGATTAAAAAAACCATGAGAAATATACCAAAAGACTCCCAAAACCAACAACAAAAGGCAAATATAAATCCAACCAAATCAATCATTAAATTAAATTACTGAAATTTCATGAAGTATTTTCTCTAAGCACAAATTAAATTAGAAATAACAAACGGCTAAGTATATGGAAAATCATATTTGAAAAGTAAACAACATACGAGGGAACCAAGAGAAATGAAAAAATGGAATGAAAATGAAACACAGTATTATCAGTTTACAGGATGCATTTTAAGCAGTACTAAGAGGGAAATTTTATAGTTTTATAGAAAAACTTATATTAAACATAAAGAATTATCTAAAACTTCAAGAAATTTCTACACCAGGCACAGTAGCTCACAGCTGTAATCCCAGCACTTTGGGAGGCAGAGACGGGGGAATTGCTGAGCCTAGGTGTTCAAGAGCAGCCTGGGCATCATGGCGAAATCCCATCTCTTAAAAAAAAAGTATATACTTGGCCAGGTGTGGTGGCTAACACCTGTAATCCTAGCACTTTGGGAGGCTGAGGCAGGAGGACTGCTTGAGCCCGGAAGTTCAAGACCAGTCTGGCCAACACAGACCCTGTTGTCTCTACAAAAAAAAAAAAAAAAAAAATTCAAAATCAAAATTAAATAAATAAGTAAAATTTAAAAATTAGCTGGGTGTGGCAGCACATGTCTGTACTCCCAGCTACTAAGGAGGCTGAGGTGGGAGCATCAACTGAGCCTGGGAAGTTGAGGCTGTAGTGAGCCATAATCATGCCACTGCATTCCAACCTGGTTGAGACTCTGTCTCATAAAAGAAAAAAAGAAATTTCTGGATAGACACGGTATACCAAAATTGGCTTTAATAAACGGGAAATTAAATTAGGAACTAAAAATCTTCCCACAAAGAAATGCCTAGGCTTAAATGGCTTCACTAGTGAATTCTATCAAACATTTAAGAAGTATGCCAAATACACAAAGCCTTACAGAAAACAGACCAGGAGGGAACACTTCCAGCTTCCAGTTTACTTTAAGAGATCAGTAATACTCCGACACCAACGCTAAAGACTTTATAAGAAAATGACATACCATTAATCCTCATGATGACACAAAAGTCTAGAATAAAACAGAGTCAGCTCCCTACACATGCAGGTTCTGAGGACTGAAAATATACTACTGTATTTGCAAAATGAGGAACCCATGGATACAGAGAGACAACTATTCATATCTGAAGGTTCCACAGGGCCTACTGCAGAAATTTGAGCTTCTGTGGATTCTGCTATATGAGGGGGTCTGGGAACCAATCCTCCTTGGATAATGAGTGACAACCGTACTGGCAAACTGAAATTGGCAACATACACAAATGATCATCTGCCATAAACAACCAGATTTAGTCCAGGAATACAAGGTTGTTTTAAAAATCAGAAAATTTAATATAGTACTCTAAGAGAATAAAAAGCTAATACCACATGATTTCCTCAATAGATGTAAAAATTCATTTCACAAAATACAACATATTTTGATAAAAACTCTCAATTTTTTGTTTACTTTCATTTATTCCCTACTAAGACCAGAAACAACCTCATTCTCATAAAGAGCAACCAGCGAAAAACAGCTAATATCATAATTAATGTTGAAAGACTGAACGTTTTCTTCCTCATATCAGAAATAAGGCAAGGATGTCCACTCTCACTACTATCCAATATTGTACTAGATATTGCCAATGCAATAAAAAAGACACACATATTGAAAAAGAAGTAAAACTGTCTTTTTTCACAGGCAATGTTACCATCTATATAGAAAGTCATATGGAATGTACAAAAAAGTTAATAAAACTTAAGGAAACATAATGAGGTTGCTGGATAAAATATCAATATATAGGCCGGGCACGGTGGCTCACGCCTGTAATCCCAGCACTTTGGGAGGCCAAGGCGGGTGGATCATGAGGTCAGGGGATGGCGGCCATCCTGGCTAACACTGTGAAATCCCGTCTTTACTAAAAAATACAAAAAAAAATTAGCCGGGTGTGGTGGCAGACGCCTGTAGTCCCAGCTACTCGGGAGGCTGCTGCAGGAGAATGGCGTGAACCCAGGAGGTGGAGATTGCAGTGAGCCGATATCGCGCCACAGCACTCCAGCCTGGGTGACAGAGCAGGACTCTGTCTCAAAAAAAAAAAACAACAAACTGTATTTCAATATACACGCTATTGGCAATCCAAATATAACCTTAAGAAAAAATGTGGAGGTGGCACCCAAGATGGCCAAATAAGAACAGCTCCAGCCTCCAGCTCCCCTGAGTGACACAGAAGACGGATGATTTCTGCATTTTCAACTGAGGTACCGGGTTCATCTCACTGGGGCGTGTCAGACAGCCCATGCTGGTCAGTGGGTGCAGCCCGACCAGAGACAGCTAAAGCAGGATGAGGCATCGCCTCACCTGGGAAGGGCAAGGGGGAAGGGAATTCCTTTTCCTAGCCAAGGGAAACTGAGACACACAACACCTGGAAAATTGGTTAACTCCCACCCTAATACTGTGCTTTTCCAAGGGTCTTAGCAAACGGCACACCAGGAGATTATATCCCACACCTGGCCCAGAGGGTCCCACGCCCACAGAGCCTCCCTCATTGATAGCACAGCAGTCTGAGATCTAACTGCAAGGCGGCAGCCAGGCTGGGGGAGGGGCGCCTGCCATTGCTGAGGCTTAAGTAGGTAAACAAAGCCGCTGGGAAGCTTGAATTGGGTGGAGCCCACCACAGCTCAAGGAGGCCTGCCTGCCTCTGTAGACTCCTCCTCTGGGGACAGGGCATAGCTAAATAAAAGGCAGCAGAAACCTCTGCAGATGTAAATGTCCCTGTCTGACAGCTTCGAAGAGAGCAGTGGTTCTCCCAGCATGGAGGCTGAGATCTGAGAACAGACAGACTGCCTGCTCAAGTGGGTCTCTGACCCCTGAGTAGCCTAACTGGGAGACATCCCCCACTAGGTGCAGACCCACACCTCACACCTCACACGGCTGGGTACACCTCTGAGACGAAGCTTCCACAGCAAGAATCAGACAGCAACACTTGCTGTTCAGCAATATTCTATCTTCTGCAGCCTCCACTGCTGATACCCACGCAAACTGGGTCTGGAGTGGACCTCAAGCAAACTCCAACAGATCTGCAGCTGAGGGTCCTGACTGTTAGAAGGAAAACTAACAAACAGAAAGGACACCCACAAAAAAATCCCATCAGTATGTCACCATCATCAAAGACCAAAGGCAGATAAAACCACGAAGATGGTGAAAAAGCAGTGCAGAAAAGCTGGAAATTCAAGAAATCAGAGCGCATCTCCCCCTCCTAAGGAACGCAGCTCATCACCAGCAATGGAACAAAGCTGGATGGAGAATGACTTTTACAAGTTGAGAAAAGAAGGCTTCAGTCGATCAAACTTCTCAGAGCTAAAGGAGGAACTACGTACCCAGTGCAAAGACACTAAAAACTTTGAAAAAAGAATGGAAGAATGGATAACTAGAAAAATCAATGCAGAGAAGACCATAAACGAACTGATAGAGATTAAAACCATGACATGAGAACTACGTGACAAGTGCACAAGCTTCAGTAACTGACTTGATCAACCGGAAGAAAGAGTATGAGTGATTGAAGATCAAATGAATGAAATGAAGCGAGTAGAGAAGTGTAGAGAAAAAACAGGAAAAAGAAATGAACAAAGCCTCCAAGAAATATGGGATTATGTGAAAAGACCAAATCTACGTCTGATTGGTGTGCCTGAAAGTGATGGGGAAAATGTATTCAAGTTGGAAAACACTCTGCAGGATATCATCCAGGATAACTTCCCCAACCTAGTAAGGCAGGCCAACATTCAAACTCAGGAAATACAGAGAATGCCACAAAGATAATCCTCGAGAAGAGCAACTCCAAGACACATAATGGTCAGAGTCACCAAAGTTGAAATGAAGGAAAACACATTAAGGGCAGCCAGAGAGAAAGGTGGGATTACCCACAAAGGGAAGCCCATCAGAATAACAGCAGATCTCTCGGCAGAAACTCTACAAGCCAGAAGAGACTAGGGGCCAATATTCAACATTCTTAAAGAAAAGAATTTTCAACCCAGAATTTCATATCCAGCCAAACTAGGTTTCATAAGTGAAGGAGAAATAAAATCCTTTACAGACAAGCAAATGCTTAGAGATTTTGTCACCACCAGGCCTGCCTTACAAGAGATCCTGAAGGAAGCACTAAACATGAAAAGAACAACAGGTACCAGCCATTGCAAAAACATGCCAAAATGTAAAGACCATCGATGCTAGGAAGAAACTGCATCAACTAACGAGCAAAATAACCAGCTAATATCATAATGGCAGGATCAAGTTCACACATAACAGTATTAATCTTAAATGTAAATGAACTAAATGGCCCAATTAAGAGACACAGACTGACAAATTGGGTAAAGAGTCAAGACCCATCAGTTTGCTGTATTCAGGAGACAAGTCTCACATGCAGAGACACACATAGGCTCAAAATAAAGGGATGGAGGAAGATCTACCAAGCAAATGGAAAACAAAAAAAAGCAGGGGTTGCAATCCTAGTCTCTGATAAAATAGACTTTAAACCATCAAAGATCAAAAGAGACAAAGAAGGCCATTACATAAGGGTAAAGGGATCAATTCATCAGGAAGAGCTAACTATCCTAAATATATATGCACCCAATATAGGAGCACCCAGATTCATAAAGCAAGTCCTTAGAGACATACAAAGAGACTTAGACTCCCATGCAATAATAATGGGAGACTTCAACACCCCACTGTCAATATTAGACAGATCAACGAGACAGAAAGTTAACAAGGATATCCAGGAATTGAACTTACCTCTGCACCAAGCGGACCTAATAGACATCTACAGAACTCTCCACCCCAAATCAACAGAATATACATTCTTCTCGGCACCACATCGCACTTATTCCAAAATTTGACCACATAGTTGGAAGTAAAGCACTCCTTAGCAAATGTAAAAGAACAGAAATTATAACAAACTATCTCTCAGACCACAGTGCAATCAAACTAGAACTCAGGAATAAAAAACTCAATCAAAATCGCTCAACTACATGGAAACTGAACAACATGCTCCTGAATGACTACTGGGTACACAATGAAATTAAGGCAGACATAAAGATGTTCTTTGAAACCAATGAGAACAAAGATACAACATACCAGAATCTCTGGGACACATTTAAAGCAGTGTGTAGAGGGAAATTTATAGCACTAAATGCCCACAAGAGAAAGCAGGAAAGATCTAAAATCGACACCCTAACATCACAATTAAAAGAACTAGAGAAGCAAGAGCAAACACATTCAAAAGCTAGCAGAAGGCAAGAAATAACTAAGATTAGAGCAGAACTGAAGCAGACAGAGACACAAAAAACCCTCAAAACATCAATGAATCCAGAAGTTGGTTTTTTGAAAAGGTCAACAAAAATGATAGACCGCTAGCAAGACTAATAAAGAAGAAAAGAGAGAAGAATCAAACAGATGCAATAAAAAACAATAAAGGGGATATCACCACCAACCCCACAGAAATACAAACTACCATCAGAGAATACTATAAACACCTCTACGCAAATAAACTAGAAAACCTTGAAGAAATGGATAATTTCCTGGACACTTACATTATCTCAAGACTAAACCAGGAAGAAGTTGAATCCCTGAATAGACCAATAGCAGGCTCTGAAATTGAGGCAATAATTAATAGCCTACCAACCAAAAAAAGGCCAGGACCAGATGGATTCACAGCCGTATTCTACCAGAGGTACAAGGAGGAGCTAGTACCATTCCTTCTGAAACTATTCCAATCAATAGAAAAAGAGGGAATCCTCCCTAATTCATTTTATGAGGCCAACATCATCCTGATACCAAAGCCTGGCAGAGACACAACAAAAACAGAGAATTTTAGACCAATATCCCTGATGAACATCGATGCAAAAATCCTCAATAAAATACTGGCAAACCGAATCCAGCAGCACATCAAAAAGCTTATCCACCATGATCAAGTGGGCTTCATCCTTGGGATGCAAGGCTGGTTCAACATATGCAAATCAATAAATGTAATCCAGCATATAAACAGAACCAAAGACAAAAACCACATGATTATCTCGATAGATGCAGAAAAGGCCTTTGACAAAATTCAACAGCCCTTCATGCTAAAAACTCTCAATATATTTGGTATTGATGGAACGTATCTCAAAATAATAAGGGCTATTTATGACAAACCGACAGCCAATATCATACTGAAAGGGCAAAAACTGGAAGTATTCCCTTTGAAAACTGGCACAAGACAGGGATGCCCTCTCTCACCACTCCTATTCAACATAGTGTTGGAAGTTCTGGCTAGGGCAATCAGGCAAGAGAAAGAAATCAAGGGTATTCAGTTAGGAAAAGAAGTCAAATTGTCCCTGTTTGCAGATGACATGATTGTATATTTAGAAAACCCTATCATCTCAGCCCCAAATCTCCTTAAGCTGATAAGCAACTTCAGCAAAGTCTCAGGATACAAAATCAATGTGCAAAAATCACAAGCATTCTTATACACCAGTAACAGACAAACAGGGAGCCAAATCATGAATGAACTCCCATTCACAATTGCTTCAAAGAGAATAAAATGCCTAGGAATCCAACTTTCAAGAGATGTAAAGGACCTCTTCAAGGAGAACTACAAACCACTGCTCAGTGAAATAAGAGGACACAAACAAATGGAAGAACATACCATGCTCATGGATAGGAAGAATCAATATTGTGAAAATGGCCATACTGCCCAAGGTAATTGATAGATTCAATGCCATCCCCATTAAGCTACCAATGGCTTTCTTCACAGAATTGGAAAAAATTGCTTTAAAGTTTACATGGAACCAAAAAAGACCCCACATTGCCAAGACCATCCTAAGCCAAAAGAACAAAGCTGGAGGCATCACGCTACCTGACTTCAAAATACACTACAAGGCTACAGTAACCAAAACAGCATGGTACTGGTACCAAAACAAAGATATAGACCAATGGAACAGAACAGAGCCCTCAGAAATAATACCACACATCTACAACCATCTGATCTTTGACAAACCTGACAAAAACAAGAAATGGGGAAAGGATTCCCTATTTAATAAATGGCGCTGGGAAAATTGGCTAGCCATAAGTAGAAAGCTGAAACTGGATCCTTTCCTTACTCCTTACACAAAAATCAATTCAAGATGGATTAGAGACTTAAATGTTAGACCTAAAACCATAAAAACTCTAGAAGAAAACCTAGGTAATACCATTCAGGATATAGGCATGGGCAAGGACTTCATGTCTAAAACACCAAAAGCAATGGCAACAAAAACCAAAATTGACAAATGGGATCTAATTAAACTAAAGAGCTTCTGCACAGCAAAAGAAACTACCATCAGAGTGAACAGGCAACCTACAGAATGGGAGAAAATTTTTGCAATCTACTCATCTGACAAAGGGCTAATATCCAGAATCTACAAAGAACTCAAACAAATTTACAAGAAAAAAATAAACAACCCCATCAAAAAGTGGGCAAAGGATAGGAACAGACACTTTGCAAAAGAAGACATTCATACAGCCAACAGACACATGAAAAAATGCTCATCATCACTGGCCATCAGAGAAATGCAAATCAAAACCACAATGAGATACCATCTCACACCAGTTGGAATGGCGATCATTAAAAAGTCAGGAAACAACAGGTGCTGGAGTGGATGTGGAGAAATAGGAACACTTTTACACTGTTGGTGGGACTGTAAACTAGTTCAACCATTGTGGAAAACAGTATGGCGATTCCTCAAGGATCTAGAACTAGAAACACCATTTGACTCAGCCATCCCATTACTGGGTATATACTCAAAGGATTATAAATCATGCTGCTATAAAGACACATGCACACGTGAGTTTACTGCAGCACTATTCACAATAGCAAACACTTGGAATCAACCCAAATGTCCATCAGTGACAGACCGGATTAAGAAGATGTGGCACATATACATCATGGAATACTAAGGAGCCGTTTTAAAAAAGGATGAGTTTGTGTCCTTTGTAGGGACATGGATGCAGCTGGAAACCATCATTCTCAGCAAACTATCGCAAGAACAGAAAACCAAACACCGCATGTTCTCACTCATAGGTGGGAATTGAACAATGAGATCACTTGGACACAGGAAGGGGAGCATCACACACCGGGGCCTATTGTGGGGAGGGTGGAAGGAGGAGGGACAGCATTAGGAGATATACCTAATGTAAATGACGAGTTAATGGGTGCAGCACACCAACATGGCACATGTATACTTATGTAACAAACCTGCACATTGTGCACACGTACCCTAGAACTTAAAGTATTAAAAAAAAATACAAAAAAAAAAGAAAAAATGTGATTCACAATAGCATAAACAGAAATACTTGGGAACAGGTTTAAGAAAACATGTATAATCCTATACACTGAAAACTGCAAAATGTTGCTAACAGAAATTAAAGTTGACCTACATAATGGAGAAATATACCATTTTCATGGATTGAAAGAGTCAGTATTGTTAAAATGATAATTTTCCCCAAATTAATTTATAAGTTCAATAAAATCCCTATCAAAATTAAAATGGGCTTTCTGGTTGGAAATTCACAAGCTAATCTTAAAATGCTACTGGAAATACAAAAGACCTAGAAGTGCCCAGTTTTTAGAAAGAATGAAGTTATAAGATTCTCATTACCTAATATCAATACCCACTATAAAGCCACAGTAATCAAAATAGTGTACTAGTGTAAAGACATAACAGAAAGTCCAGAAATAATCCAACACAATTTACGGGTAATTTACTCAGAATTCAATTCAATGGGAAAAGATAGTACTTTCAATTGGAACAATTGTATATCCAAATACAAAAAGGTAAATTGAGACCCTTTCCTCACATCTTACAGGAAAACTAACTTGAGAAGAATCACAGATCTAAATGGAAGAGCTAATACTATGAAATTGCAAAAGGAAAATGAAGAAGAAAATATTTGTGATTTTGGGATAGGCAAAATCACAATTAGGTAATTCTTAGGTATACCAATTGTATGATCACTCTATAAAATATTAAGAAATTAAACATTTAAATTAAAATGCTTTCTCTACAAAAGATAGTCATCAAGAAAACTGAGACAAGTCACAGAATGAAAAACATACTTATAAATCACCTCTGCTTTTAAAAAACACTTGTATGCTAATAAAGAATTCTTACAATGCAATTAAGACCAACAACCCAATTTAATACATCAGCAAGACTGAAATAAACAATTCAAAGATATATAAAGCAATGATAAACATGAAATGATGCTTAACATCCTTAGTCATCACAGAAATGCACATTAAAACTACTCTGTGACATCACTGAAATGGGTATAATAAAAAAAGACAATACCAAGAGTAGGCAAGGATGCAGAGAAACTGGCACCCTCATACATTTCTGGTAGGAATATAAAATGGTACAGCCACATTAAAAAATAGTTCAGCAGTCTCCTCAACAGTTAAATACATATTTTCCATAAAATACAGCAATTACATTCCTAGGTATCTACCTTACCTAAGAGAAATGAAAACATAGATCCACTTAAAGACTTGCACATGAATGTTTTTACATCAGTATTATAATGGCCAAGAGATGATCAGTGTTTGCCTGTGGCTAGAGATAGGAATGGGTTTGAATGCAAACACACACAAGAGAACTGAATAGATGTTTTTTAAAACTGGTAAGGGTGCACAATTGTACCGATTTACTAAAACTCACTTAACTACATATTTATGATAAACAAATTTAATGGTAAGTAAATTATATAATAAAGCTATTCACACAGAATAAAAAAATCAGCAGTGTCAGAAAAAGTATTTGGTTTACATACCTAAACAACCTGATACCAACATGTTAGTCCTAGTAGCAGGTTTATAAATAAAATGTTGTACCCTGCTACAGTTAAGAGCTGAAGTAGGAGTTTACCTAAAGTCCTTTAATTACTAGGGGAAATCTTTATGTGAGATCCACGAACCACTCCTTGAAATTGTAACATCTGGTGTGCATATACAATTATGTACCTAATCAGGTTTACTTTTTATTGAAGTGAAATTCACATAACATAAAATTAACCATTTTAAAGTGTATATTTCAGTGGCATTTAGTACATTCATAGTGTTACACAACCAGTACTTCCATCTAATTCCAGTACTTTAATCATCTCCCAAAACACTCTGTACTCACTAAGCAGTTATTCTTTACTCCCCTCCTCTCACCAGTCCCTGGCCCCCACCAATATGCTTTCTTTCTCTATGGATTTACCTATTCTGGATATTTCACATAAATGGAATCATACAATAAAGCAATTTTTTGACTCCAACTTCTTTTAGTAGGCATGTTTTTAAGCATGTATCAGCACTTCATTCCTTTTTATGGCTGAGTAATATTCCACTGTCTGGATATACCACAACTTATTTATCCATTCATCATCCACTGATGGACATCTGGATTGTTTCTACCTTCTGGCTATTGTGAATAGTGCTGCTGTGAAGATTCGTTTAGGTACCTGTTATCGATTATTTGGGGGGTACAAATCTAGGAGTAGAATTGCTGGGTCATGTGATAATTCTACATGTAACTTTTTGAAGAACTGCCAGACTGTTTTCCACAGTGAACCTCAACGGGTTTTCAAGTATCTACAATCCTGGTGAATTTCTTAAATTCTCTTTATGATTTCCTAGCCCAAGTTTTAGAGCAGGTTTCAGTATATCTATATGAAAACTTCCTCTACAGAAAATCTCTCCTCTTGTAGGAAAAATGAAAGCAAGGTTACACTAATGGCCAAAATTTGAATTAGTATACATATGCTGGCTTTAAATGCATAAAGCACCAAACATACTGCAATTAAATTAGTTTCTCTAAGTGAAAAAACAATTGAACTAAGAGTAGTCAAACCTCTTCTTCTATACCTGTGCCTTAGGAGGAAACTGGTTTGTGACTTAAGCACCTTCTGAACAGGAGTGGACTCTTAAGAAATTCCACGGAACATAACTAGGGTGATAGAGAACCATAATGTGTTTAAGGCCGAGAAACAGATAAAGACTACTCTGCAACTGGCTGATACTGCTGAGATGACAGTATAAGATACAAACTTCACTCCTCTAACTCAACAAAGAGAAAAACTGAGACTTACACAGCTAAGTCAAGGTCTGAAAGGAATGAATACAGTGACCAGATAAGCACTGACCAGGAATACAAAATTATTCAGCACCCAACAAGGTAAAATTCACAATGTTTTAGTATCAATAAAAAAGTGCAAGGTATGCAAAGAAGCAGGAAAATATAACCTGTAATGACAAGGGAAAAAAATCAATAAAAGCAAATCTGAAAATGAGACAGATGACGGAATTAGGAATTAATAACACAACGATCTGATAAGCCAAGGTCTGGAAGGAACTAATAATAAATAAGATAACCAGATAAGGAAAAAAATATTCCAGGATTCATGAATTATTTTGACCACTGCTATGATTTAAATGGCCCCTACAAAATGTATGTAGAAATTTAATTGCCAAAGTAATGGTATTTGGAAGTAGGGCCTTTAAGAGGTGATGAGGTCACGAAAGCTCCATCTTCATGAATATACTAATTATATTATCTTGGGAGGGGATTATCAAGGGGATGGGCCCCAGTTAAAAGGACAAGTTCGGCCCGATTTCCTCTCCCTTTCTTGCCACGGGATGACTCTCGCTAGAGGCCTATGTCATGCTCTTGGTTTTCTCAGCTTCCAGAACTATGAGCTAAATAAACTTCCTTTCTTTATAAATTACCCAGTCTGTGGTATTCTGTTATAGCAGAATATAGCAACAGAAAATAGACCAAGACAACCACCATGCCAAGGTGAAATGGCTGATGAACAGGATGATTGGTGCCATTTTTTATGTTTCTTTTCTCTACAGTCTTCTTTACTCTTTATCTCCTGTTAAGAGTACCTAATTCAGCTACTCCACTGGAAAAGTCATAGAGAAATATGTTATAAATTGTAAAAGTTAAACCAAAAGAGTCAATCTACAAGAGATTGCAAAATGCCATCCACATCAATGAGCACCATCCATCCACTTTTAGAATGGTCCAGTGCCTATCAAACATTAATATTCATCATCTGGTGATCTTATTAAAATGTAGATTCTGAAGCAGCAGTTACAGGGTGGGGCTAGAGATTCTGCCTAACAAGTTCCCAGGTATTATCAAGGACTATACTTTGAGTAGCAAGACTACACAATCTTGGTTATCAAATATATTTTAGAAGAACAGGAACCTACCAAAATACGTGAACTACTGTAGTAATACATAATGTACATTAAAAACAACACAGAAAACATCCACTTACACCAAGATGGAGTAATAGAAACTGGCTTTACCCACTCACCTGAAACAATGATAAACAGAACAAAATATATGAAACAGTGGTTTCATACACTGGATATAAGAACAGTACACCCCGAGAGAGAGAAAACAAAGTAGGTAATCCAAAATTACTGCCTAGATTTTCCAAACTGCAGTTCTAAGATGGGGAACCAAGGTAAACCCTGGAAGTTTCCCTAAGTTGAACAGACCAAGATCGTAGTCTGTGAAGGAAAGGGAGCTGGAGTTTGCAGGGCAGAATACCAGAGAAGACAACTGCAAAGAGAAGGCTCTGAAAATCTGGTGAGCATCTGCAAGTCTCCAGGTAGTAATGATCTGTGAATAAGTCTTAAGAAATTATCTGAGGCCAGGGAAAAACCAATCAAGAGGAGAAGAGATAAAAACGATCAATTCTTATACATGACTGGCAGAAATGTGGTTTCCCACCAGCTAGAATGGAAAACCTCAGAATTCACAAGACACTGCATAGAATACTGAGAAAAATACTGACTAAATAGTGGGGAAAATCAGCCCTAGCTAAACATTATTCTAGTCACGCCTAAAAAAGTCATAAAAGTAAGCCTCAAAAGGATATTTTTTCCAAGCAACTTAATTATACCTCAGAACAAATCTCATAAATATGTACAAAGATGCAAAAGTATTCAGCACCCAACAAGGTAAAACTCACAACGTTTTGGCATGCAATAAAAAAGTATCAGGTATGTCAACATGCAGGAAAACACAGTCTATAATGAAATTTTTTTTAAAATCAATAAAATCAGATCCAAAAATGAGACAGATGATAGAATTAGTAAACAAGGATATTAAAAGTTACTATAACAGTGCTGTAGGCCGGGCGCGGTGGCTCAAGCCTGTAATCCCAGCACTTCGGGAGGCCGAGACGGGCGGATCACGAGGTCAGGAGATCGAGACCAGCCTGGCGAAGATGGTGAAACCCCGTCTCTACTAAAAATACATAAAAAACTAGCCGGGCGAGGTGGCGGGCGCCCGTAGTCCCAGCTACTCGGGAGGCTGAGGCAGGAGAATGGAGTAAACCCGGGAGGCAGTGAGCTGAGATCCGGCCACTGCACTCCAGCCTGGGCTACAGAGCAAGACTCCGTCTCAAAAAAAAAAAAAAAAACAGTACTCTATATGCTCAAGAAAGTTGAGGAAAATTAAACAGCATGTTAAGTAAAAATACAGAAAACACCAAAAGACCCAAATCAAAATTTTACAGATGAAAACTCTTAAGTGTCTGAGGTTAAAAAACACACTGGCTAGTATTAAAAGCAGATTAAGACATTGCAATTAAAAAAAAAAAAACAGTGAATAAACCTGAAGTCACAGCAATAGAAACTATCCAAAATGAAACACAGAAACCAAAAATAAAATTATAATAAATAAGCACAGCTTCAGTGGGCTGTGAACAACTTTAAGGGGCCTGATGTAAGTATAACCGGAGTCCTCAAAGAAATAAAGGTGGGACGATATTTGCAGTAAAAAATGTCTGAAATTTCCCCCAATTTAATGAAAACTATAACAAATCCACACATCTAAGAAACCCTACAAACTCAAGTATAAGAAACATGAGGGAAAAAAAAAAAAACTATCTCAGTCACATTATAATCAAGAAGTCAGTGATTTAAAAAAAAAAAAAAAACCAAAGAAGCAGGAAAGTCAACCCATCAAAGAGACCAGGAAATAATACAGATAAAAATAGTAACAAGGACATTTAAAGTTTTTGTAACTGTACCCTATCTGTTCAAGAAGATAGGATTGCATTTCTATAAACTAGAAATAGAAGAAAACATTAAGAAAAAAAAGGAAGCTAAAAAAAGCTAAGACATGGAAGAAAACAAAAATAAACTGAACTTCTAGCAAAGAAAATATAATATCTGAGATGAAAAATGCATTCAGTTCATGCCTGTAAGCCCAGCACTTTGGGAGACCAAGGCAGGATAATCACCTGAGCCCAGGAGTTTGAGACCAGTGTAGGCAACATAGCAAGATTTCATCCCCACAAATTATCAAAAACTTAGCCAGTCATGGTGGCGCATGCCTGCGGTCCCAGCTACTCGGGAGGCTGAGTTGGACTGCCTGCGCCCAGAAGTTTGAGAATGCAAATGAGCTGTATTTGTGCCACTGCACTCCAGCCTGGGTGACAGAGCAAGACCCTGCCTCAAAAAAAAAAAAAAAAAAAAAAAGCAGCACTCAATGAGATTAACAGCAGATTTGAAAATAGAGAAGCAAAGATTAATAAATTTAAAGACATTGCATCAAAAATGACCCAAAACTGAAACTCAAAAGAAAAAAAAATGAATATAGTATCAGTGAGTTTTGAGACAACTTTAAGTGGCCCAATATAGAGTCCTTGAACAAGAGCACTGAGGACTGCAAAAACAAACCCTAAGACAAGAAAAAAAATGCAAAAATAACACCAAGGTACATAAAAAACAAACTGCTTAAAATCAATGATCAAAATAAATATTAAAAGCAGCCAGAGGAAAAAAGACACATTATGTACAGAGGATCAAAGGTATACTGGGATTTCTTGTCATAAACTATGTAAGTCAAAAGCCAGTCTTAAAAGAAAATTACAATTCTATACCAAAGGAAAATACCTCTCAAAAATAAAAAAGTAAAAGATTTTCTCATCAGTAGAACTGCACTATAATAAAATGCTAAAGGCATTTCTTCAGATAAAAGGGAAATGATGCTGTACAGAAAACAAGATCAAACGTCACTTATCAGACATGTCAAATTATTTAAGAAACATATTATTATTTAAGAAACATATCAAAAACATGGCCAGGCATAGTAGCTCATGCCTGTAATCCCAGCAATTTGGGAGGCCAAGGTGGGACGACTGCTTGACCCCAGGAGTTTGGGACCAGCCTGTTTGAGCTTGAGACCCTGTGTTGTCTCTCAACAAAAATAAAAAATTAGACAGGTGTGATGGTGCATGCTTTTAGTACCATCTACTAGGGGGGCTGAGGCAGGCAGACTGACCGAGCCCAGAGGTCAAGGCTGCAGCGAGCCATGACTGCACAGAAGAAAAAAAAAAAAATCACGTCAATAGATGCAAAAAAAGCACTTGACAAAATCTAGTATCTAAATATTTTATACACACAGACATACATACATACGCAAACAAAATCTCTGCAAACTAGGAACAGAAGTTCCTCAAACTGATAAATAAAAAGCATCTGTGAAAAACCAACAGGTAATATCATGCTTAATAATGAAAGCCTGAGTGTTTTTCTCCTAATATGAGGAAGAAAAGAATGCCCTCTTTTATTACTTCAATTAAACACTGTATTAAAGGTTCAATAAGACAAGACATTGTTCAAAAGGGACAAGTAAAACCATCTTTACTTGCAGAAATTAAACAAACAACAAAAAAGAAACTTCTAAAGAGTGAAATAAGACACAAAGTGATTTTAAAAAGAAAGCTACTCACTCGGCGCATACTGTTTTTCCCGCTGATGTATGTGCAGATACTAGAACAGACTGATTATTGTCAACACACTGAATGGCTTCTCTTTGAAAAGCATCAAGAATGAATGGGTATTCCTGTAAAAACAAAATATTAGTATCTGCATAAAAACATCTAGTCGTATCAGAGCATACTTAAAATCAAAACACAAGCAGGCTATCCCCCAGAGCATTCTGGGAGTATTCCTTTATAATTCTAATTAGAAAACATAATACTACACATTAGTGAAAATAAGGAACAGTAAACTACATTTTTGGCCAAACAACATAGAAGCTAATTCTGCTCTCTAATCTTTCGATTATTACATTATGTTGGTACGTATTATATTAATAACAAAATAATCATTACCATTTATCAAAAACAAGCTCTGTGGCCAGGCACTATGTAACACATTTTCCATATATTATTACTAATTTTCACAACAACC
Organism: Theropithecus gelada; assembly: GCF_003255815.1. Lineage (NCBI taxonomy): Eukaryota > Metazoa > Chordata > Mammalia > Primates > Cercopithecidae > Theropithecus > Theropithecus gelada. The sequence goes on along the minus strand of NC_037673.1, from coordinate 52,205,182 downwards.
CCTATCATAGATATTATTTCCTTTCATAGGCAGGAACTCTGAGGCTCTAAAAAGTGAAGTCTCTCAGTAAAGTTCACTCTGTAGAGGCAGAATATTACATCTATTAGACTTTAAGAGTTTATGCATACTCTACCATACTGCCTTTTTTATTTACAGAAAATTACTTGGAAAATTAAACCTTAAAATTTCTTGGCCTTTTAAGGTCTATCAGGCCTTCAAAACCCGTCTAATAAAAGCAGAGTTCAGGTTTCATTAGAAGCCTGTTAAAATCCTAAAACTATAGGCAAAAACTAGTACACATGTATTTTTTTCTGTAGAAAGGCTGATAACTTTCATTACATTCTTTTAAAAGGTTGAGAATCACAACTTTAATATTTTAAAATCTCATCACGTGATGGCTGGTTTCCAGCATAGTTGTTAACTGATTCCGTTCTCACTATATTTGTCTTTGGTTGGCTTGTTTTTGATACATACATATATATGTTCTGGGAAATATAAAAATCTCATTTGAAACAAGAATTTTAAGAAAAAGAGAGTCTCACAAAACTATATAAACTGTATCACCCAAAGTACAGACCTTAGCAGCTTTTCCAACTCGAGGTTTAAGTGGTAAATAATCTTCATCTGCAGGAAGCGCAACCTGATAACAAAGTAAAAAAGAAACAAAACAAAACAAAACAAAACAAAACACCTCACCAACTATTTGACAACTGATGTATTTAGCATTCCATAACGAATGATTGTTTGGAAAATAAAACTGATGAACTAGAATGATGAACTTCAACTGTCTCAGACACTGTAAATCAAATAACTGTCTTTAAGAACAAGGCAAAAAGCTAGTTTCGACACTCAAAAGTTACATCTACTTGCTGTCTACAGGTAATAATTGAAAGCTGATGTTTATTTCCCTGAAGAAACTGTGTATTTATTAAAGTTGAAACTACTACAACACAGAAGAATAACAACACAGTGAGTAGAAAACAACATAGAACAAAAAGAGAAACTTTTGAATGCTCATATGCTGACAGGGAATGGCAATTAGAAAAAAGGAGACTCTAGAGATAGTTAAGGGAAAATGAAATTAATAAAGTCTTTGTGCAGTGTGGCGATTCCTCAAGGATCTAGAACTAGAAATACCATTTGACCCAGCAATCTCATTACTGAGTATATACCCAAAGGATTATAAATCATGCTACTACAAAAACACATGCATACGTGTGTTTATTGCGGCACTATTCACAACAGCAAAGACTTGGAACCAAGCCAAATGTCCATCAATGACAGACTGAATAAAGAAAATGTGGCACATACACACCATGGAATACTATGCAGCCATAAAAGTTGATGAGTTCATGTCCTTTGCAGGGACATGAATGAAGCTGGAAACCATCATTCTCAGCAAATTATCACAAGAACACAAAACCAAACACTGCATGTTCTCACTCGTAGGTGGGAGTTGAACAATGAGATCACATGGACACAGGGCAGGGAACATCACACACCGGGGCCTGTAGAGGGGTGGGGGGCTAGGGGAGGGATAGCATTAGGAGAAATACCTAACGAAGGTTGACAAGTTGATGGGTGCAGCAAACCACTGTGGCACGTGTACACCCATGTAACAAAATTGCACATTCTGCACATGTACCCCAGAACTTAAAGTATAATAATTAAAAATAAATAAAGTCTTTGTGGAGATAGGATAAGATACAACCAACAACACTGGCAGAACAACCATCCTTAGTCTGGAAGGGGAATGTGACAGGTGCAAATAGCCTTGGTGATGGAGGTTATAATCAGAGGACATTTCAACTTGATATCCTCAAGCCTGTGAAGAGGAAAAGTCACCCTGCTGAGAAAGTAAGAAGAAGTGACAAAACGGTGGGCTTAAAGATAATCATGGAGCACAGAAAGGGCTTTTGACCTCTTGAAAATAGAGTTTGTTTATTTATTTATTTATTTATTTATTTATTTATTTATTTATTTATTTTTGAGACAGAGTCTTGCTCTGCTGCCCAGGCTTGAGCACAGTGGTGCGATCTCAGCTCACTGCAACCTCCACCTCCCTGGTTCAACAATTTCCCTGCCTCAGCCTCCTGAGTAGCTGGGATTACAGGCACACACCACCACGCTCAGCTAATTTTTTTTGTATTTTTCGTAGAGATGGGGTTTCACCATGCTGGCCAGGCTGGTCTCAAACTCCTGACCTCAGGCAATCTACCTGCCTCGCCCTCCCAAAGTGCTGGGATTACAGATGTGAACCACCGTGCCCAGTCATGTTTATGTTTTCCCATCTTTTATAAGCCCAGATAACTGAATAGGGTCTAACATATCTTGAATGATCAAATGGACATCGCATCTGTCAGACACTATGTACTATTTCTAAAACATAAGAGACTTTCGGTAGAAAAATAAATATTTTAAAAGATAAATTTCTAAAAATCATGTCCTTTGCAGTAATATGGATGCAGCTGGAGGCCATCATCCTAAGTGATTTAATGCAGAAACAGAAAATCAAATACTGCATAATTCTTGCTATGTTTAGTGAGAGCTAAACATAGGGTACACATGGACATAAACATAGGAACAATAGACACTGAGGACTCCAAAAGCAGGAAGTGAAAGTGGGAAAGGGTTGAGAAACTATTTAATACCTATTGGGTAGTATGTTCACTATTTGGGTGACAGGTTCAACTGAAGCCCAAACCTCAGCATCACACAATATACTCATGTAACAAACCTGCATATGGCTAGGCACAGTGCCTCACGCCTGTAATCCCAGCACTTTGGGAGGCCAAGACGGGTGGATCACCTGAAGTCAGGAGTTTGAGACCAGCCTGACCAACATGGTGAAACTCAGTCTCTACTAAAAATAAAAATAAAAACTAAAAAATAAAAAAAATTAGCCAGGCGTGGTGGCATGCACCTGTAATCCCAGCTGCTTGGGAGGCTGAGGAAGAAGGATTACTTGAGTCTGGGATGCGGAGGTTGCAGTGAGCTGAGATTGCATCACTGCACTCCAGCCTGGACGACACAGTGAGACTCTTAAAAAAAAAAAAAAAATCAAACCTGCATATGTACCTCCTGAATCTAAAGTTTTTTTAAAAAAAGATAAGGTTCTAAACCTACATCAAAAGCCTTTTTGTTAATTTGGATTACTCTGCTTATTCAATAGACTTTCAATGAGATTCTCCAATTACCTATAAAAATAACTTGCTACAATGTTTACACTATAATAAAAAGTTTTGAGAAGAAAACAGTGTTATAGTTCCATTATGTCCCTAATGTGTATAAATTCTCACTTCTAAATGGATACAAGCTATCACTGACCACCATCTTGTGGCAGAACAAAGAAACTGCAATTTACCAGTCAATGGCGCCAAGACTTGAAATAGCATGTAACCTTCAAAAGTAGCACTGTTACTTAACTTTAGGAGTAGGAATGTTCTAAACACCTACTCTATGCTAGGTACTTTACCTAATTTACTTCTATAATCCTCACAACCACACCACTAGGTAGATCCCTTTATCACAAATTTAAAAACTTCAAAAAAACAATGTTTTTTAATAAACAAAGAAGTTAAGAAATTTACCCAAGATTGGCCTGGCATGGTGGCTCACGCCTGTAATCCCAGCACTTTAGGAGGCTGAGGCAGGTGGATCACGAGGTCAGGAGTCTGAGATCAGCCTGGCCAACAGAGTGAAACCCTGTCTCTACTAAAAATACAAAAATTAGCCGGGCGTGGTGGTGCGTGCCTGTAATCCCAGCTACCCAGGAGGCTGAGGCAGGAGAATCGCTTGAACCCAAGAGGCAGAGGTTGCAGTGAGCCGAGATCGTGCCATTGCACTCCAGCCTGGGTGATAACAGCGAAATTCTGCCAAAAAAAAAAAAAAAAAAAAAAAAAAAGCTGTTAAAATAAGAAACTTACCCAAGATTATAGTTAGGAAAAATGCTGGGGGAGGATCTGAACCCAAGTTTAATTACAAAGCCCCAACTCTTCCACTAGGTACCCCATGGAAACTATTTATTGTTTCCAAGGGCTAAACTGTCTGCTGATCATCATACTAGATAGTCCAAAGAAAAATCCCATTTATAACACTAACCTTCTGTATGTTGTTTGTGCTTACCTCATGTGTACACCCTTCAACAGTTTCAACTGATTGTACCTTGACTCTGGGCATCAGGTCTGCCAAACTTAAAAAAAATATTGTTTAAAGTTACACAAAAATAAATTACTTTTCTGTAATTTGATAATAAGCCTCACATTGCACTGTTAAGGAAAATGACAATGTCCAATCATCAGTATTCCACACAGGAAAAACTTTGGCTATTAAGAATACATAGAAATGTTTTCACATTATGCAAATACACCCTGAAAATTAAAAATGACCAGTTAACATCCTTTATTACAGATACAGAACATAAGGCCAAGGATTATTCAAATAATTATGTCAGCTTAGTTCTAATAACTCTTTTGAATAAAAAGTACCTCTACCAAGCACTGTCACCACTTCAAAACATAAGCTGGTTATAAACCATTGCACAATAAAAAGTATAAAATAAACTAGCCCAATTCATTTGTTGCTATTATTTATAGAGGTGTTCCTGGCCAGGCACAGTGGCTCCCACCTGTTATCCCAACACTTTGGGAGGCTGAAGTGGGTGGATTACTTGAGCCCAGGAGTTCAAGACCAGCCTGGGCAATACGGCAAAATCTCACTACAAAAAAACTCAAAAATTAGCACACGTGGTGGCACACACCTGTAGTCCCAGCTACTCAAGAGGTTGAGGCAGGAGAATCACTTGACCCTGGGGAGGTTTAGACTGCAGTGAGCTATGATCACACCACTGCACTCCAGCCTGGGTGACAGAGTGAGACAATGCCTCAAAAAAAAAAAAAAAAAGTTCCTTATTCTCATCAAAACCCTACATTATGCTCATCTGTTTAGACTCTGAAAAGGCAAAACTGAATAAACTGAAGAAAAATAGATGTATTTCTGTGCTAGATTCATTATCTTACTGTACTTCTGAGATTTAAGTCAATACTACTACTTTGGACAAACTCAAAAGTTACAAACAAGTAACAATGACTTTAAACTACAAAATATTATTTTGTAACTTATTATAGTAGCCTGGGAAAACGAAGCATCTTAAATATTCCAGTGACACATCTATCACCATTTATAGGAGATAATTTTACTAACTATAACGAACGTTAACTGGTATAAAAAAAAAAAAAACTACAGAAATTGTAAACTCTTCATGGTAGTGCCAAGTTCGAATATGGCACATTAGAAGGGAGAAGCAAAGCTGTAAGATCATCACCACAATAGAAAACAGGTCAGCCAAGGGTACTGGCATCAACATTTAGAAAGTTCCAGCTTCCAACATCAGATAAATACCAGCAATTCCAGCCACAGATGACCATAGCAGGAGTCTTGAGATGCACAGCCACTCTACATGCAACAATGAAAATCTAATTCCCTCTAATGTTCCTTCCCACTTATTCCTTCTACTGAGTTAGCTTTATTTTTTTCTTTTATTCCACTCTTCCAGTTATCCTCTTCCTGAGGCATTAACACATAAAGAAAATGTATTTCTTTAAAAAAAAAAAAATTAGGTGTTAAGATTTTTTTCTCAAAACTGGATTCTAAAGTATTAAAAGATGAGTATTTTCTATATTGCTTTCCAATTCCCCAAACTTCAGTAAGTGTTCTATATTTACATGCCTGTATAAAAATAGAAAGAATACCTTCTATTCTCATGTCTGGCTTAACAGAAACAGCAGGACTCTCACCTGTTTCTGTATTCAACTTGTTAAGACACATTGTTTTGGTCAAAGCATATGAAGAAAAATCTAGCCTTATACAGATATGTAACTAAAAAAGGACAGGATATTTTAATAGACTTAGGCATATATCTAAGAATACAGGCATATATCTAAGTAGCAACATGGAAACAAGTTTTAAAATCTCATGCAACCACCTGAATTACGAGTTATTAACATTTAGGACTTTGGAAATATTACCTTAAGTCTTCAGTTATTGACTCTTCTATCCTGGGCTTCTTTCCAAAAACGGGTTCATCTGTACCTTCGAAATCTACATCCCTCTTATTTTTTCCATTATTAGTTGATTCTGATTGTAATTTACCATCAAAACGTTTCCTGAAAAGTAAATAGTTTGGAATGAATTCTGCGATATCCACTTTTACTTTAAAGGCAACATGATAAAATACTGCTCTACACCGTTAACAGAAAGTCATGTTTTAAATAGATGAATATTACAAACAACAACTGGCTAAAGCCCAGAATACCTTAACCTAGTAAAACTGAATACTACCGCATTTGTATTTCATTTTTCTTTGAAGGTTTAAAATTATTTTAAAATTCACATTAACATAACTATTAAATATATTTTCTTTAAAACTGTAAAGTAAAACACCATTAGACATTAACATGAGTTACTTTAACAAACATTTAATGCTTTCTCTAAAGCCATGATACTACTATTTGGAAGAAAATGTTTTTCTGTGATTAGATTTGCTGGTTAAAAGTAATGACAATAAATGATGTTTGGAGCCAGGCACGGTGGCTCATACCTGTAATCCAACCACTTTGGGAGGCTAAGATGGGTGATCACTTGAGGTCCGGGGTCAGAGACCAGCCTGAACAACGTGGCAAAACCCCATCTCTACTAAAAATACAAAAATGAGCTGGGTATGATGGCGCACGCCTGTAGTCCCAGCTACTCGAGAGGCTGAGACAGGAGAACTGCTTGAACCCAGGAGGCAGAGGCTGCAATAAGCTGAGATCGTGCCACCACACTCCACCCTGGGAGACAGAGCAAGACTGTCTCAAAAAAATAAATAAATAAAAGGTTTGGTACACTGAATATCCATAGGGGAATTCAATCTGACCTTTACTTCATCATACACAAAAATCAATTCCATGTGAATTTTAGATCTAACTGTGAAAAGGCAAAAAACAACAAAGAATCTAGAAGATAAAATAAGAAAATTATCTTTCGGACTTCTTAACCAGGACAGAAAATAAGGGGTGAGGACTATAAATCAATTATTAAAAGATAACCCAATTAAAAAATGAGCAAAGGGCTTAGCGGGCACTTTAGAAAAGAGGATATTCAAATGGGCAACAAGCACATGAAAAGGAGCTCAACATCATTACTTATGACAGAATTGTAAATTAAATAATATTACGTCAGTGACTCAAACGTTTTGGTTCCAGAATCCTTTCTCAGTCTTAAAAGTTATGAGAAACTCTAATGAATTTTGTTTATGTGGTTATATCTATTGATATTTGCAATATTAGATATTAAAACTAAAAAATTTTAAAATACTTATTAATTCACTTTAAAATGGCAATAGTAAAACCACTACATATTAACATGAGTAACATTTTTGGTAAAAAAATAACTATTTTGTAAAAAAATTTTAATGAGAATGGCATAGTTTTTATATTTATATATTTCTCATGTCTGGCTTAACAGAAACAGCAGGACTCTCACCTGTTTCTGTATTCAACTTGTTAAGACACATTGTTTTGGTCAAAGCATATGAAGAAAAATCTAGCCTTATACAGATATGTAACTAAAAAAGGACAGGATATTTTAATAGACTTTTTGGAAAATTGTGAATTTGCCCCTCTTATCCCATAACAAAACAGTCACACTCTGAGAACTGCTACTCCATTTACAGTCATGAATTGTGCAAACAATTTTGAGCCAAAGCCAAACATAAAAATATATTTTGCATTATTCCACTTACATAACAGTCCCAAACAAAAAAAATTAACACATGTTGTTATCAGGATAGTTATTTTTCTAAGAGGCACAGAGGGGTTTCTGTAATATTCTGTTTTTTTGCACAGAATGGTGGCTGCATGGATGTGTTCATATACTCTAGAAATCCATCCCATAATCTGCACACTTTTATGTTCTATTTAAAGAATTTTTAGGCCGGGTGCGGCGGCTCACACCTGTAATCCCAGCACTTTGGGAGGCCGAGGCTGGTGGATTACAAGGTCAGCAGATAGAGACCATCCTGGCTAACACGGTGAAACCCTGTCTCCACTAAAAATACAAAAAATTAGCCGGGTGTGGTGGTGGGTGCCGGTAGTTCCAGTTACTCGGGAGGCTGAGGCAGGAGAATGGCGTGAACCCGGGAGGTGCAGCCTGCAGTAAGCCGAGATCGCGCCACTGCACTCCAGCCTGGGCGACAGAACAAGATTCGTCTTAAAAAAAAAAAAAAAAAAAAAAAAAAAAAAAAAAATTTAATATAGGGTAACACAATAACACCGATTCATATGCTTGAACAACCTTTCCATAATGAAGTTCATTCTTTGATACTTAGCAAAACCTAAAATTTATAATTTCTGTCACCCCCAATTTTGCGAAAAAGCTATTCATTCTAGTCCCATTTTTGTTGCTACTTATGCGAACCTCTTCTGGACAGGCCATCAACATCCTTGGGCCTCAGTAAAATAAGACATTTGGACAATAACTAAGATCCTTTCTAAGGGTAACATTCTATTATTCTATCTCTGAGTAAGCAACAACTAAGCCACTGTATTTAAAACACTCTATCAGGAGCTGGTTCAAGTCTATAAAACAAAGAAACATGAAAGTTCCCAAACCTTTGAGAAACTGAAATTCATGGTAGAACACTTCTAGTCAGAAGTGCTATATTACTCTTTAATATTGCATGTCAGACTTTTAGGACTCCAGTTATTTATTTCTCTTATAACTTGCTATGTATGTCACATGTGGAACTTGCACACAAACACAGAAGTTATCCAGGAAGGCTGGAAATGAAGTGTTGCAGATAACCGGCTTACATTTTAAGGGTAAGGTTTTAATTTACTGAAACCATCTGAGAATGTTATTCTTCTTAGTTCATAAGGGTAGCATGCTCTATATAAAGCACGAGAAAGCACCAAATTGGTCATTAAACCCAAACAACAAATTTGGCCAACATCTAATTATAACTTATTGGCGAACAAACCCAAACTGAGATAACTAGCCTGTAATCACAGAGGATAAAAATCAATCTCTAACCTATAGAGGAATTTGGCAACACCTAGCAACACATTCTAAAATGTTAAGATCATGAAATTCGAAGACTAGTACATACTACATGAGACAAAAAAGACATGACAACCAAATCACTTAATTCTATATAGAATTATTTTCTTATAAAGGACATTAAAGCAATTGGCAAAATCTGGATAAGTCTGCAGATTAGGTAACAGTACTGTATCAATATACAATTTCCTAATTTTGATAACTATAAACTGAACTGTGGTTACATAAAAGAATGCTCTCATCTTCAGAAAACACACACTAAGCAACTTAGGAATGTAGAGGTAAATGGGCAACATATCTGCAACTTACTCTAAACAGTTCAGAAAAAAGCACATATCCACAAACATACACATACACATATGCATGTATGGGAAGGAAAAGGAAGAGAGGATAAAGTAAATGTGGTAAAATGTTAAAATTTAGAATATTTGAGTGAAGGTGTACAAGAATTTTGGTGCCATTCTTATATATTTTCTCTAAGTCTGAGATTATGTCAAATAAGTTTTTTTTTTTTTAAGTATTCACACTGTTAAGTGTTACTAAAAGTTAAGCAGTGACCGTTGTGCACAACCACTGTGTCTCGCCTAGAGAAGAACATGTGCCAAGCAGAAGTATTTGGTCTTTTTAAACTTTTATTTTAGATTTGGGGGTACATGTGAAGGTTTGCTACGCAGTTAAACACATCATGGAGGTTTGCTGTACATATTATTTCATCAGCTAGGTATTAAGGCCAGTGTCCAAGAGTTATGTTTTCTGCTCCTCTCCCTCCTTCCAACGCCCTACAAAGTAGACCCCAGTGTCTGTTGTTTCCTTCTTTGTGTTCATAAGTTATCTTTTAGCTCCCATTTATAAGCAAGAACATGTGGTATTTGGTTTTCTGTTCCTGCATTAGTTTGCTAAGGACGATCTTATTCTTTTTCATGGCTGCATAACATTTCACGGTGTATATGTACCACATTTTCTTTATTCAATCTGTCATTGATGAGCATTTGGGTTGATTCCATGTCTTTGATATTGTGAATAGTGCTGCAATGAACATTCACATGCATGTGTCTTTATGGCAGAATGCTTTATATTCCACTGGGTATATACCCAGTAATGGGATTGCTGGGTCTAACGGTGTATCTGTTTTTAGCTCTTTGATGAATTGCCATACTGCTTTCCACAACGGTTAAACTGATTTACACTCCCACCAACAGTTTTAAGCGATCCCTTTTCTCAGCAACCTTGACAGCAACTCTTATTTTTTTAGTTCTTAGTAATAGCCATTCTGACTGGTGTTAGATGGTATCTCATTGTGGTTTTGATTTGCAATTCTCTAATGATCAGTGATATTGAGCTTTTTTAATGTTTGTTGGCCCCATGTATGTCTTCTTTCGAGAAATGTGTTTGTGTCCTTTGTCCACGTTTTAATAGGATTGTTTTTCTCCTGTAAATTTAAGCTCCTTATAAATGCTGCATATTAGACCTTTGTCAACGGTATAGTTTGCAAAAATTTTCTCCCATTCTGTGGGTTGTCTGTTTACTCTGTTGATAGTTTCTTTTGCTGTATGGAAGCTCTTTAAGTTTAATTAGAGCCCACTTGTCAATTTTTACTTTTGTTGCGATGGCTTTTAGGCTGGGCACGGTGGCTCAAGCCTGTAATCCCAGCACTTTAGGAGGCCGAGACGGGCGGATCACGAGGTCAGGAGATCGAGACCATCCTGGCTAACACGGTGAAACCCTGTCTCTACTAAAAAATACAAAAAACTAGCTGGGCGAGGTGGTGGGCGCCTGTAGTCCCAGCTACTTGGGAGGCTGAGGCAGGAGAATGGCGTAAACCCGGGAGGTGGAGCTTGCAGTGAGCTGAGATCCGGCCACTGCACTCCAGCCTGGGCGACAGAGTGAGACTCCGTCTCAAAAAAAAAGTTTAATTAGATTCCACTTGTCAATTTTTGCTTTTGTTGCGATGGCTTTTGGTATCTTTGTCATCAAATCTTTGCCCGTTCCTAGGTCCAGGATGATACTGCCTAGGTTGTCTTCCAGGGATTTTGTAGTTTTGGATTTTACATCTGTCTTTAATCCATCTTGAGTTGATTTTTGTACATGGTATAAAGAAGGGGTCCACCTTCAATTTTCCGCATATGGCTAGCCAGTTATCCCAGCACCATTTACTGAATAGCGAGTTTTTTTCCCATTGCTTCGTTGTTAGCTTTGTCAAAGATCAGATGGTTGTAGATATGTGGCCTTATTTCTGGCTCTCTATTCTGTTCCATTGCTCAATGTGCTTGTTTTGTACCAGTATCATGCTGTTTGGTTACTGTAGCCTTGTAGTATAGTTTGAAGTAGGGTAACGTGATGCCTTCAGCTTTGTTCTTTTTGCTTAGGACTGCCTTGGCTATTTTTGGTTCCATATAAATTCTAAAATAGGTTTTTCTAGTTCTGTGAAAAATGTCATTGGTAGTCTGATAGGAATAGTATTGAATCTGTACATTGCTTTGGGCACTACAGCCATTTCCATGATACTGATTCTTCCTATTCATGAGCATGGGGTGTTTTTCTATTTGTTTGTGTCTTCTCTGATTTCTTTGAACAGTATTTTGTAATTCTCATTGCATATATCTTTCACCTCCCTGGTTAGCTGTATTTCTAGGGTGTGTGTGTGTGGGAGCGGGGAAGGTCTGTGGCAACTGTGAATGAGATTGCCTTTCTGATCTGGCTCTCGGTCTGGCTATTGTTGATGTATAAGAATACTAATCATTTTTGCACACTAATTTTTGTATCCTGCAGCTCTGCTCAAGTTATTTGTCAGCTGAAGGAGTGTCTGGGCCCAGACTATGGGGTTTCCTACATATAGAATCATGTTGTCTACAAACAGATAGTTTGACTTTCTCTCTTCCTATTTGGATGCCCTTTCTTTCTTTCTTTTGCCTGACTGCTCTGGCTAGGACTTCCAATACTATGCTGAATAGAAGTGGTGAGAGAGGGTAGCCTTGTCTTGTGCCAGTTTTCAAGGGGAATGCTTCCAGCTTTCACCTGTGCACTATAATGTTGGTTGTGGATTTGTCAGAGATGGCTCTATTATATTGAGGTATGTTCCTTCAATACCTAGGTTATTGAGAGTTTTTAACATGGAGGGGTGTTGAATTTTATCGAAGGCCTTTTCTGCATCTACTGAAATAATCATGTGGTTTTTTGTTTTTAGTCTCTGTTCATGTGATGAATCACATTTATTGATATTTGTATGTTGAACCAATCTTGCATTCTGGGGATGAAGCCTACTTGACCATGGTGGATTAGCTTTTTGATGTGCTGCTGGATTTGGTTTGCAAGTATTCTGCTGAGGATTTTTGCATTGATGTTCATCAAGGATAGTGGCCCGAAGTTTTCCGTTGTTGTGTCTCTGCCCGTTGTTGATATCAACATGATGCTGGCCTCATAGAGTAAGTTGGGGAGGAGTTTTTCCTCCTCAATTTTTATGAATAATATCTGTAGGAATGCTACCAGCGTTTCTTTGTACATCTGGTAGAATTCTGCTGTGAATCCATCAGGTCCTGGGCTTTTTTTGGTGGGTAGGCTATTTATTACTGATTGAACTTTGGAGCTCACTACTGGTCTGTTTAGGGAATCAATTTCTTCCTGACTCAGTCTTGGGAGGGTGTATGTGTCTAAGAATTTATCCACCTCTTGTAGGTTTTCTAGTTTGTATGTGTAGAGGTGTTCATAATAGTTTCTGATGGTTATTTCTGTGAAGTCAGTAGTAACATTTCTGTTGTAACTTCCAACTGTGTTTATTTGATTTCTGCCGAGATAGAAAACAATGATGTAAGTGTTCCATAGGTTTTTTTTTTCTTCCTTTTTTTTTTTGAGTTGGGTCCTGGCTGTATTATCCACGGTGGCCCCAGCCTCCCTAGTAGCTGGGACTACAGGCATGAGCCACTGCCCCCAGCTCCACAGTCTTGTACTTCTCTGTACAATTATACACAATCATAAATACAGACTATTTTAAAATGCTAGTGTAGAACAACCACCTTCTTAGTTGATGAAAATTGTATGAAGTACACATATACTCAGAAATAGTTCTATTCTGAGAGCTACAAAGAAGTTAAACTGATAGTAATCCCCAATGGGTTAACTATTGCTCTATGCCACAATGGAATATATGTTTTTTCTGTGGTTGTTGCCTCTGTCTCAAAAAAAATTTATAGAATAAAAATAATTACAAATATTTGTCAAAATGATTTTAGACTGTCTGGGCAACCTGTTTAACACTATGAAAAGCACTGGTTTAAAATGGATCAGATGCGCATGTAAAAAACAAAACCATACAGGGATTTGAAGAAAACGCGACAAAAAATCCAAGAGCAACAAGAATGACAAATGTGACTATATTAAAATTTTTCTGAATGACAAAACACTGGGGAAAATATTGCAATTTACGTTAGAGGAATAATATCCCTAGTCTATAAAGAAGTCCTAAAAATTAATAAGGACCAACTATTCACTTTTTTCAAGATAAAAAAAAGGTATGAACAATTCTCAAATAAAATCAAATAGCCTCTGAACTTATGATGCTTTGCTTCATTCATACAAAAAGAAATATAAATTAACATGAATTGAAATACATTTAATCATCTATCTCATTGACAAAAATCCAAGTTCAATACACTGTGTGAAAAAGGCCATAAAATACTCTCCCACATTACTGTTTGTATCAACTTTTTATTGCTGCTGTAACAAATTACCATACACCCAGTGGCTTAAAATGGGCCCTCAACCCCTAGGCAGTCCATAGCCTGTTAGGAAAGCAGGCTGCATAGCAGGAGGTGAGCAGCGGGTGAGTGAACATTACTGCCTGAGCTCTGCCTCCAGTCAGATCAGCAGCAGCATTAGATTCTCATGGGAGCACAAACCCTACTGTGAACTGTACATGTGAAGAATCTAGGTTGTGCACTCTTTATTAGAATCTAATGCCTGATGATCTGAGGTGGAAGACTTTCATCCCGAAACCATCCCCCTACCCCTGGTCTGTGGAAAAATTATCTTCCATGAAACCAGCCCCTGGTGCTGAAAAGGTTGGGGACAGTTGGCTTAAAATAGGACAAATTTACTGTTTTATAGTTCAGTAAGAAAGAAGTGCAATATAGGTTTTATAAGACCAAAATTAGGGTACTGTGTTGGCAGGGCTGTGTTCTTACCTGAAGGCTCTGAGGGAAAATCCATTTCCTTGCCACTTCCACTTCTAGAGATCACCCACATTTTCTGGCTTATGACCCCGTTCCTCCACCTTTAAAGTCAGCCAGAGCCCCTCTATTGTTGCTGTCTTTCTGGTTCTCTCCCTTCAGCTTCCTTCTTTCACTTTAAGAATCTTTGTTATCACTTTGGTCCCACCTGGATAATCCAGAATTCTCTCTCCACCTCAAGGTCAACTGATTAACAGCATGAACTCCATCTGCAACTTTCTCCTTTGCCAAGTAACCCAGCAATTTCAAATGTTCTAGGGATTGGGACATGAACATCACTGGGGGACTGTCATTGCTACCACACTGTTGAAAACACAAAATGGTATATCTCCTGTGGAGAGGAATTTGGCTGCACCTAGCAAAAATGCCTACTTAGTTACTCTCTTTGACCTAGTAATTCCACTTCTAAGAATCTATTCCAAAGATAAAACAGCAAACAACAACAACATGAAACAGACTTGTACAAAACAGACATTGTTGCATCATTTGTAACAGCAAAAGACTGAAAATAATACCATGTCCATTCAGAGAACATTGACTGAAGGATTGCAACTATGCAGCTGTTTAAAAAAAAAAAAAAAAAAAAGCTCTCTACATATTGATATAGGATGATCTCTTGGTCAAAATATCAAGTAAAAAAAGATGAACAATTTTTAATACTACCTTTTGCACAAGAAGTGAGAAATGAAGAAAACTGATAAACAAACATGTACATGCAATTCAGTATTTTCAAAAACAAATGAGACAAAGCAAAAACTAAAGGGGAGGGAGGAAATGGAAGAAGGGGCAAGGATGGAAGCAAGAATGTACTGTTTTAAACTTTGATTTCGGAACTATAAAATCTTTTACATAGTTTCTTAAAAAATAAATTTTTAGCAATTCTTAAAAACTGTAAATACACTGAAACAAATGAACATAAGAAATATCAAATTAGTGGCATAAACATTTAGAGAAAAGAACTACTACAGAGTATTTTCACTGTTACCATGATACATCCTGAGGGCAAAAAGAACCACAACTGCATTCAATATCTTATTAATAGTAAGATTATTTTTAAACTATTATAAGTATATATAAGAAAATGTTTAATTATGTAATTGTCAGCAGGAATGAGGATTTTCTTTTCTTTTTTTTTTTAAACATGTCTCTTTCTGTTACCCAGAAAAGAGTGCAGTGTCAAGATCACAGCTCCCTGCAGCCCCAACCTCTCAGGGCTAAAGCGATCCTCCCACCTCAGCCTCCTGACTAGGAGGGACTACAGATGCACGCCACAAGACCCAGCTAATTTTTTTTTTTTTTTTTTTTTTTTGTAGAGACAGGGTTTTACCATGTTGCCCAAGCTGTTCCTGAACTCCCAGGCTCAGGTGATTCACCGGCCTCAGCCTCAGAAAGTGCTGGGATTACAGGCATGAGCCATGTGCCTGGCCTAGGAATGAGGATTTTAAACAGAAACTAGAAATGATACATTTATAAAATTCCAAAAAGTTAAATAAAAACCCTGTGATATTAATTGTATTGGAAATGTCAGTATGAATTCTATTTTTTATAACAAAGATTCCCTAGTTCTTTGTACTGTAAAAACCTAAAAGCAATGAAATCCAGTAGCATTGTGTACCCTAAGCACAAAATAACACTTCTCATTACAAGAAACTAGAGACTCCTTAGAGATATGGCTGATTCCAAGTTTGGCACTGAAAGTGTAGTGTGAGTCCAGAAAATCCAGAAAGCACATAAGCTATCAAAGACTGATGATGTATTGTCAAATAGACACAAGAGCCAACCTAAAGAGTGCTCACTGATCAAAACATTGGAAATCCAAGTTTCAAAAAACATAACGGAAACAACTCAAATGTCCAGTAACAGAGGTATAAACAAATATGGTATATGTGTAAAACAGAATAATATTCAGCAATAAAAACAAACTATTGATATACACCACATGACTGAATCTCAGAAGCACTATGTTGAGTAAAAGAAGCCATGTAAAAGGAATACATAATGTATTTAAATAAAACTCTAGAAAATATAAGTTCTAGATAGGTGGCGATAGGGATGTATTAAAAAGGGGCACAAAAAAACTCCTGAGGGTGATGGAAATGTTTATCTTGATTGTGGTGGTTTACTGCACTTCAACTATACCCCAATAAGATTTAAAAAAAAAAAAAAAAAGAAGAAGAAGAAATAAGTGCAAAGGAGTAAATATATAAAAATCCACTCATTCACCAAGAAACTAAACATAATCATACACCCATGTTGGTCACCACTGAAACTTCCTTAGGGCACAACTTATTTCCTTAAAAATTGTTAAACGATCAAGCATTTATCCTGCCTTTTATGAACTGTATTTCAAGGTAAACAAACAGCTGATGAGACAATGCCTTTTTTAATAGGTGAATTCCAGGCAATAAATGCAGAGAGAAATGATAAAAACAGAAAATCGCCACTGTGCAAGTACTAGTGAAGTAATGAACCTAGGCAATTATCACTAGGTGCTAAAGCCATCATGTGAAAGGTGGATGAGGCATCAGGTGATATTATTTTCACCAACTTGTCAATCTTAGAACAGTAGACTATTCAGACATTATGATGTAATGAAATAGGAAATAAATTGAACCTGAATCTACTCAAGCCACTAGATCAGAGCAGTCTAGTATATATACATACATATACAAGCTACAAGTTGCATATGTAATTTAAAATTTTCTAATAACCACATCTAAAAAGGTAAAAAGAAACTATTGAAATAAATTTTAATATCTTTCATTGAACCCAATATATGCAAAATATTATCATTTCAATTACAACTAAATTAAAATTAAGGAGATATTTTACAATTTTCATATCAACTTTTCCAATTCTGGTGTGCATTTTACACTCCCTGGACATCTCAATTCTGACAAGTCATATTTGAAGTGCTCAACAGCTATGTGAGGATAGTGGCTATTATGTCACAAAATGCAGCTCTAGGGATGAGGACCGTTTACAGAAAATACTTGAGGATACAGGAGCAAGTTAAATGACAGTTTAAGAAAACAAATCCAGGATGTGGGAAACTCCACAGGATAGATGACCTGGTTTCTCCCCTCACTCATCCCTCCAAAATAGAAATCAATAGAAGAAGGAAAAAAGAGGGAGGCTGTTGTAGCATAAAATACTTAAGGGCTATAACAATAAAAACAGTGTAGGGTTTTGTCTGAATCCTGATTCAAATATCAATAATCAAAAAAACACCCAGGAGACAACTGGGGACATCTCACTGCAGATTTAGTATTCAATGATATTAAGGAATTATTGTTAGTTTTGTTGGATGACATAAATACTGAAATATTTAGGGAGAAAAAAACAACTTGCATTTGATTAAAAAAAAGATGTAGGAATAGACTGACCATGACTTGATATTGGTGAAGCTGAGTTATGGGTACATGAAGCTCTTCATACTATTTTATATACAATATACATATTTTTATAATTCTCATAAAGTTATTTTTAAAAGTACTCACTGGCTGTGCACAGTGGCTCACACTTGTAATCCCAACACTTTGAGAGGCCAAGGTGGGAGGACTGCTTGAGGCCAGGAGTTTGAAACCAGCCTGGGCAACACAGTGAGACACCCGTCTCTACAAAACATTTTAAAAATTAGCAGGACATGGTGGTGTGCACCTGTACTCCTGGCTATTCAAGAGGCTGAGCGGGGAGGAATGCTTGAGGCCAAGAGTTCTAGGTTACTGTAAGCTGCTAAGCACCAATGCACTCCAGCCTGGATGAGAAAATGAGACCCCCATCTCTAAAAGATAAAGAAATAATTTTTTAAAAAAGCATCCACTTGGTCTAGAATACTAAACAAAGGGCAAGTTCCTCTGAAGTTCCATGATTTGCCCTCCTATGTTACACAGATCACATGAGAATCACACTACTGCAATCAAGCAAATAGGATTTTTTCTTTTTTTTTTTTTTTCCTTTTTTTGAGATGGAGTCTTGCTCTGTTGCCCAGGTTGGAGCGCAGTGGCACAATCTTGGCTCACTGCAACCTTCACTTCCCAGGTTCAAGCGATTCTCCTGCCTCAGCCTCCTGAGTAGCTGGGATTACAGGCGCCTGCCACCAGGCCTGGCTAAATTTTGTATTTTTAGTAGAGGCAGGGTTTCGCCATTTTGGCCAAGCTGGTCTCGAACTCCTGACCTCAGGTGATCTGCCCACCTCAGCCTCCCAAAGTGGGTAGAGGCATGAGCCACCGTGCCCGGCCAGGATTTTTTTTCTCAAAAATACCTAGAAGACCTTGCTACAAGTGTTAGTAGTAAACAAAACCCTTTAAGCTACCAATGTTCTTCTGTTGTTTTCTTATTTCCCTTCTCTAATATTCATTTCCTAATACAATTAAATGTAAATCAGATTTTTATTTCCTCTTTTCATTTTGGAAGGTTGTTAAACAGCTTACCCCAACTACGATGCAAATCAAACTCATTTTACCCTAGCAAATTTGAGGTAAAGTATATACTAACATGGTAAATTACATATGTATTGTCTTCATATCATAGTTGCCCATTCAAACACTCTAGCAACTATTACTTCCTGTCTCGAAAAAAATAAAAATAATTGGTCTTCCTTTCTTATTTTCTCTGAAAAGCCTCCCCAAACTCTCCCAATCCAACTTAATGCGAGTAGACTATTTTTCCACTTTGTTCCACTCACTTATGTGACATTTCACACTCCTGATAGAATTTTCTGTTATGCCTCTAATCTCTCATTTAGGCTATGTACCCTCTCCAGACGTTCTGTGTTGTGTCACTTACTTTCCCACAGGGATCTCCGCCTCAAGGAGACCAATTCAAATGATATTCAAATATATACCTCCAGTCCTGGTCACTCTCCAAAACTCTATTAAAACTACCCAGTGGACATTTTCCTATGGATATACTAGCATCCCTTCACACTGTCTTAAGCTAAATTAATTTTATCGCTATATCAAAACTTCTGAACGTCCCCCTTTTTTTCACCCTGCAATGCAAATTAAACATCTTTTGACTTCCTTTCCTTTGTTCTCCTTAATTAACGAAGGTCTGTCCATCTTTTCCTTAACATGTTCGTACCTTTTCATTCCTCCGACACTGCCCGAGCTGAGGTTCTTTTCTTTACAACCAGATAAGTAACATAATTTCCTAATTTACTTTCTTATTATGAGGGTCCATTTTCTTTCTCTATACTATTATAGTACTCTGCCAACCACTGCCAAATTAATTTTCCTAAACTATCATTCTACTTATCCAATCACCTTGTTCAACAGGGTTTTAAAAATGAAATCAAGACTCCTCTGCTTGATATTCAAGGCCCCTCATGATCTCAAACCAATGTATATTTCCAGTCTTAACTCTTGTAGTCCCTAAGTTTAACAGTTCCTCTTGCCCAATTTGTGTTCCTAACAACAAAGAAACAAACTTGGCACCATTAACAATACAACTTCCTCAACTCAGAATATCCTCTTGTATGTAAGCCTTCCTGAAAGTCACAAATAGGTATCTCCCTTTCTTGTACTTTTATAACACTTGATTGTATATACCATTCATTTTAAGTTCATCACCTCACCTACACTGTAACTCTTTTATGTGTACCTGTTCTCTTTCCCTCCACCGAAAATTCCTTGAGTAAAATCATGTCTAATTTAATTTCAAGCATCTATTGGATATCTGGCCCCACTATGCCAAGAGTATATTTTGTTGATTGATAACTAATCACCTTACTTTGTTTAAGTAATAGCTTTTCCTTGTTCTACTATAAACAGATCTGTACACTTTCTGGTGGCTGTATGCACCAGTCTAAACATATGGGTAGGGTCCAGTAATTTTTAAATTTTTTCTCAATAAACTCACGGTAGCTAACATTCATTAGTGATAGCTAGGTGACCATGGTTAGGCACTTTACATGTATATCTCATTGAATCCTCACATCACCACCAGTGGTAGGCACTATTATCTCCATTTTACGGAAGAGAAAACTAGCACATTTTGGAGATTAAATGTCTCTCCCGTCTCATGTTATCATCTGCCTTTTCCCCTCCAAATCAATTCATATCATTTTTTTCTTAACTTTTTCACCCTTTACTCAATCATTCGTTTTGTTTATTAACGACTATGTGCCAGGTGTTGTGCTGGTGCTGTGGCTACAGAACCCAGGAGACAACCGCGAAGACGGGGATAGACACAGTAACATGGACGTAAGGGAAGTGAAGCAGAAGCTCACGCTGCCTGCAGACATCACAAAACGCCAACACCCCGCTTCCCCGAAACAACATTCTTTCACCCTCTCCAACTTTTTTCTGGAACCCCTTAACTTCCCAACGCCCCTGAATGTACACTTTACTTTCTCGTGCTCCTTCCTAAGACAGTAGTGTTTTCTTCCCCAGTACCGAGAAAAAAAAAAAGCAACAACTAGAACTTCTTCCTTACCCTGCCTTGTCTGCAGACCCTGGAGGCCCCTTCCATTTCCCCTTGTCCTTTTCCTTGTCTTTTTTGGTTCCCGCCTCACTGGTCGAGTCGCTCTCGAACACGCTGAACAGCTCATCTCCGAATGCGTCCGCCATCTTTCGGAGCTTTGAGAGCGAATCTCCCTCCTACCCACGATGCCCCGCGACCGAAGACGGTGACGTCTCGTGAAGGTTCAACAGTGGCCCGCAGGAGACAAAAGTAGTCGAGTCGCACGACCAACAAAAATGTTCTCGTGACGCCTTTCTTTTTCCCCGCCGGCTTTCCCTTCCTTTCGGACCAGAAGTGGATAAGCTGCTCAGTGGCTAAAGAGCGAGAGTGGCTCGCGAAGCCTGGCGTGTGGCAGGCAGCTGGCGACTCGAGGAGGCGGAGCCTGCTGAATTCGACCAATTGCGAGGCAGCGGTCGCCCCGGCCCGAGAAGCCCGGATCGAAGCTCAGGGTGGCGGCCCCGGAGCCGGGGAATGTGAAGAGCTCTCGGCTGTGTAGTAGTAACGCCCGGGCCTGGGCCGCGAAGGATCTTCTGCCGCAGCTGCAACATGGGCGGAAAGAACAAGAAACACAAGGCTCCAGCGGCCGCGGTGGTCCGAGCCGCCGTGTCTGCTTCCAGAGCCAAATCTGCAGAGGCTGGAATTGCCGGGGAGGCCCAAAGCAAAAAGCCGGTGTCGAGGCCGGCCCCCGCTGCCGCTGCCAGCGCCAGGGAGCCCCGTATCAAGCAAGGTACGAGGGGTCCCCCAGCCCCTGGCTGTCTGCCCTGAGACCCTGCTGGTTGTCCTGAGGAAAGGACCTTAGAACCCGGGAGGAGCTTCGGGCCCAACATTTCTATCTCCCAACACTCGGGCTGCTAGCTCCCCATGGGGTAGCCTTGTCTTAGATTAAAAGTCGAAGCTCTTTGGGCCTCCAAAATTCTGACAGTAACCCTGTTGCAGCCTGGCATCTCCCTTTTAATTCACACTTTTTCCCCTTCTAAAAACAAAATAATTGCATTAGCTTCTGTTTCAGCAGGGATCCATCCTGAGTACCATCTCAGCTAGCTACACTAATGCAAAGACGAGTACTGAGTGGAGTTCCTGACCTCCTGGTGCCAGCCAGCCCCATTTTCTGTCTGTTCTTCATATCATTTTCAGCAGCAATCTAGTGTCTCTATGCGTTCTGGAAAAATCAGTACTTAATAAAAATTACAGGACATACACACTGGTTACACATTGGTTACGTGTAACCTATTGTAAAATTGTCCGCGCTTGTTTCTGCCGCCGTGTATTTTTGCTTACTGAACAAATTGATTTGACAACTCAAGTTGTAGATGGCCGATTCCTGCTGCAGATGAGCAGGCCACTATTACGGTTGAGCTCAAAAGTTGAACAATTACATGCTGTTGTGTTCTTCTGGGGTTGTTTGCTTGTACTTATTGGAATATTCAAGAAATATTTGCTGAGCATTTTTGTGTATATACGCAAATATTTAGTATGTATCTGATAAGATATGAGGAATCTGATGAGCAAAATAGAGACATCACCTCATGGAGCTTGCCAGTCTAATGTCAGAGATAGGCATTAACTGACAGATAACGCACACAGACATATTTATAGCCTTATAATAGATAAGTGCCACAAAGAAAAGCCTGGGAAGACAGTTTAACAGGGTAATCTAATTTTTCTGGGGATGAGCAGGTATCATGGATAGTGTCTGGAAATGTAACTGTTAAGCTGAGATCAGGAGGATGAAAAGGAGTTAACTCTGTGAAGCATGGCGAAATTAGTATTCCAGGCGGGGATAGTGAACATCATGTGTAAAAATTTTGAGTCAGGAAAGAGCTTAGGGCTCTTGAGGAATTCATAGAACATAAAGCATTGCCAAAGGAGGAAAAGAGATGAGACTGAAAAAGTAGGCAGGTACCAGACCTTTACCTAGAACTGGTGGAAACAGTTATTTGCCTTGCAATTTATTGTAGTGTTTTAGCTACAGAGTTAGTATGCTTGTAATTACAAATACATAGAATTTCTCCCTGACAACTGTGGCAGTTTTACTGTGTGGATCAGCCGCTTTTTTACTTTTCCTTTGTCTTTTGCTGACATTCCTGTGAATTATTTGAACTGATAGTCATTTGTTGTATTCTTTGGCTTCCCTTTCCTCCAGCCCCAAAATGTGACCCTTTCTCAAGGTGTCAATCCTTGACAGTATAGTTCACTCCTAAAGTCCTTCTAGGAGTGTTCATCTATTTCCATTACTTCTATCTTTTCCTTTATAGATGGCCTGTCTTTCAAGCTCAAGTCGGCAATTTATACATTTTCCTAGATCCTCTGACCCTATTTTTTGCAAGCATCTCAAATTTAACAGGGCTAGTACTAAACTACTCTTCTTTCCCCAAACTAACTTTTCCTTCGACTTCCTTGTTTCTGTTTTTCCATATTTCGCTTTGCATTTGTGTAGTTCACACCCTAGTCTAGGTACCTGTGAATTCCTGGAGTACCAACAAAGTCTTTTAATAGGTCTCCATACCTGTGCTCATTTTGCTTCCTCCAGTTGGTCTTGCATATCAACATCAGACTGGTCTTTCAGAAATGCTGCTTTGGTCGTGTAACACTTCTTGTTTTCTTCCATGGCATCCTCACTGACTTTGCAATGAAGTCCAAATCATTTAGCTAGCTTCTAAAACCCTCTTTCTAGCCTTTTAATATTTCCTCTATTCAACTATAGCAAATCTGGTGTGTTTTCATTTCTCCAAATGGAGCTCTTGGCTTTCTTCTTCTTCATATTTATTCTTGCCATGTTTTTCTTCATAGTGTGCAATCTGTCCCTAACATCGTCTACCAAAACCTTAAAATATCCATTTCAGAAATGACAACTCCCTTTTGAATTCTTCCTGCTATTCACAACTGACGTGTCATAGTTGTTTAAATCATTCTTTTTGATAGTTAGGTCTTGCCTTATGATATGTAAAGAATTGTACATTTTATATATCCTACAAAATTACAGGAGGTAGGAACTGTTTTATGGATATGTGTTAACATTTCCCCAGTATCTACTCCAGTGCTGTGCATATTGTCATGAAGAAAATTTCTTGGATAACTGGTAAGGAAAGTTCAAAGGAATTATTAAGACCAAGAAATCAAGAGAAAAAAACTAGAGGTTATCTACTAAATTTGCACATAACTTTTGGGTTTATTTTGGGGTGCTTTTAATATATAGTATAACATATAATAAATCTATTTTGGAGAAAAAAAGTGGAAAAATGCTCAACTCTGTGTAGTTCCTAATGTAGATGTAATGGTTCTACTCTACTTCCATCCCTCCTTATCTTTCCAGTTTGAAGGATTGTACACAGCACAGCTGGTCAAAATTGTCCTCTATCGTAGAGGTACAAAATTACCAAATGGCTTGCACAATTTGGGGTATTCTTACCACTCTTTTTTTTTTTCATTTCATTTGTTCATCAAAGAATTTTTGAAGAGGCCAAATAGGGAGGAGGGTAGGGAGAGGTTCAGTATTAAATAGGATGGTCACGGAAGGAAGGCATCATATAAGAAGGTGACATTTGAGGAAAGGAGGCAGGTAAAGTAGTTACACAGATGACTGGGTAAAGAGCCTTCTGGGGAGAGGGAACAGAAGGGCCTTGAGATGCAAGCCTGGAGTGTTACAGGAATGGCAAGACCTTTCCCCATCTTTCTTTTACTGTCCTCCCCTTTGCCTTTTCTTTTCTTTCTTCTTTCCATTCCTGTGCTTTCGCTTTAGAAGTGCCACTTCATTAGCCTAATTATAATTAAGCTGCTTTATCATGTTATAACTGAGACCAAAATAAGAGGTTCAGTAATTTTTCTCTTCCAACCAAGAGGCTTGTGTTTCTGAAAATTCTTGAACCTAGTTGAGGCTTAAAATTTTAAGAGGGGAATAAGAATGAGGAGTGGATGTCACAAATTTATAAAAGCCATTATAATTTTTTTTTTTAGGGTCACCAAAATAGGAAAAGTGCTATGAGGAACAGAAAATGGTGACTTGGTAAAGATTAAATGAAGAACAGAGGGTCTATTTTGGTTTGGAATAGGAATAGCTTCCCTTTGAAAACATTTAAACTGAGATGATCTGCAGAGTATTTGTGGCAGAGGGAGAAACAAGCCTAAAGACCCTAAGGTGGAAACAAGTTTGACATGTTGTAAGAAGATAGTGCTGTGTGGCTGGAGTGAAGGAAGAAAGTGTTAAAATGTGGCTGGAAGTCTGGGAAGGAGCCAGAGCAAGTGCAATGGGAAGTGGGGGCCGGTGTTGGTATTAAGTAAAGGAGAAACTTTAGCTGGTTTACATTTCAAAATGATTAGTCAGGCGGCCCTGGCGGTATGTACTTCCTCATAGGCCTTAATTGCTCAGACTACATCAGTTCACCCTCATCTATTCTCTTGGCACTCTGCACTTCCCCTTTATTACTCATTTGAGTAATTAGTTGCTTACTAATTATATTACTGTTCCAGATTATAAGCCCCATGAGGACAGGGACTGGATCTGTTTACCACCAGAGTCCCTGTTTTGGTACCTTGCTTGATTAACCATTCTGCAGGTGTACACACTGTTGATCAGAAGGGAATCAGAGTGCTAACAACTCAAAGTGAATGTCTTAGTCATAGTGGGTCATTAGCATTGTTTTTTCCTTTAAAATACAGTATAAAAAGAATATGTAGCAAAAGAAAAGAATATTGGGCAATAAGAAACTGATTCTAGTTGATTTTTTTTTTTAATTAGCTGAGTCATTTTGAGGAAATCAGTTTGTCTATGCTTCAACTTTAATGTAATAAATATTTTTGAGAGCCAGCTATATATGTTGCATCGTCCCATGACCTTTCATTTATAAATTTGGAATTCATAATACTTTGCCTTGGAGATACTGCATACTAACATCCTTACTTCCAGTCAGATTTCCAGTAACTTCCACCATCTTTAACACAAAATCAAAAATTGTAAAAATCTCCAGGCAATAAGGAAAGTAGCTGTCATAAATCTTATGCACTTTACTTGGCAAAAGTGAATGTGGCCCAGTGAATGTTCCTTGATTTCTCTGATCATTTTTCAGAAATTCAGCTCTTTTATTTACCCTCTGGAAGTTTGCAGTATAAGCCCATTTCAAGGAAGTGATACAGTTGAAACTCTTAGGTGAATTGTGTGGAGGAGACAAATGAGAATTTACTTTAATCTTTTCAACTGGGTAAATTAAAAACCAACCAGTTTGTTTTTTTGTTTTTGTTTTTGAGATAGGGTCACTCTGTCGTCCAGTGGGTCACTACAACCTCTGCCTCCCAGGCTCAAGCAATCCTCCCATCTCAGCCTCCCAAGTAGCTGGGATTACAGGCACAAGCCACCACACCTAGCTAATTTTTTTGTATTTTTTGTGGAGATGGGGTTTCACCATGTTGCCCAGGCTGGCATTTTTAAAGGAATTTACAGTCTTACTCTTGTCAGTAACACATCAACTTTGAACTGTTTCTCTGTGTAATCTTCGTAACGGACTGCTCATCTATCTGTAACTTTTTAAAAGGGTTATAAATGGGGTCTCTTGATGCATTTGGGGACCTCTAAAACTGCATGGTAAATTTGTTCACAAGCTTACTATAATTGATAAGATCCCCTAGGAATAGTTAAAGACTACTAAATATATACTCTCCTTTATGACCGTTGACATGAATTTATGAGAGAGATTGCTAGAATTAAGGTAAAGTTTGAGACTAGAAGATAAGGAAACTAACAATACTATACCAGAGTTGTTATTATCTTTTTACATATGCCAGGTAGCTTTGGGTACCTCCGACATAACTATAGCACAGCACTAATTCAGAGAACCACAAATGTTTCTCTTTCAGACTGCCCACATGTACAAGTTAATTTCAAGTAGTTATTCTCAAAAACTTTTATTCTTTTAAAATATCTAATTATATTAGCTACCATCTTAAAACGAAGAACTTAATGTAACCCAGCAGAGAGTAAAGTCTTTGACTTTAAAATCATAAGAACATTTAATGTTTAAATGTCTTCAAAGTAGAAAAAATACTTTTTTTATTTTAAGGTGTATAAAAACCATGCAAGTAGATTTATGATTCTGGAATCATTCTCTTTTTATTTATTTATTTATTTTTTGAAATGGAGTTTCACTCTTGTTGCCCAGGCTGGAGTGCAATGGCGCAATCTCGGCTCACTGCCACCTCCACCTTCTAAGTTCAAGCGATTCTCCTGCCTCAGCCTCCCAAGTAGCTGGGATTAGAGGCATGCGCCACCACGCCAGGCTGATTTTGTATTTTTAGTAGAGATGGGGTTTCTCCATGTTGGTCAGGCTGGTCTCGAACTCCCAATCTCAGGTGATCCACCCACCTTGGCCTCCCAAAGTGTTGGGATTACAGGCGTGAGCCACCACACCTGGCCTGGGATCATCCTTATACAGCAGTGGTTCTCCAAGTGTGCTCAGTAGGTCCTAAGGAACCTGAGACTTGTTTGCCAAGGGCTCCATGAAGTGAAAACTATTTTCATAATAATTCTGAGATGTTATTTGCCGTTTTTCATGCTCATTTTCTCATGATTATGCAGTGAGGTTGTCCAGTGGCTACATGATGTGTAATGTTACAGCAGATTGAATGCAGAAGCCAGATGTTATGAACTGAATGTCTGTGTCCTCCAGAAATTCGTGTGTTTTTCAACATACCCACAGTGTGGCTATAATTGGAGATAAGGACTGTAAGGAAGTACTAAGGTTAAATGAGATCATAGGGATGGGGCCCTGATCCAACAGGATTAGTGTCCTTATGAGATACCTAAAAGAGCTCAGTTTCTCTGAGTAAGCACAGAGAAAAAAAGCCATCTGAACATATAGCAAGATGGTGGCCACCTACATGCCAAGAGAAGAGGCTTCGGAATGAAACCTACCTTGCTGATACCTTAATCTTGGACTTCCCAACCTCCAAAACTATGAGAAATAAATTTCTGATGGTAAAGCCATCCAGCAGTCTGTAGTATTTTGTTGTGGCACTCTGAGCAGACTAAGATACCAGGTATTAAAGAGATTTGCAAAAATGGAAATTTTTTTTGTCTTGAAAAATATAGTCATTTCATCAAAAGCATCATTTATATTTACGTAACGGGTTTATTTTTATTAATATTATTGTTTTGTTGAGGTTCTTTTGTTTGTTTTTTTGAGACAGAGTCTCGCTCTGTCGCCCAGGCTGGAGTGCAGTGGTGCAGTCTCGGCTCACTGCAACCTCCGTCTCCTGGGTTAAAGCAGTTCTCCTGCCTCAGCTTCCCAAGTAGCTGGGATTACAGGCATGCATCACCAGGCCCAGCTAATTTTTGTATTTTTAGTAGAGATGGGGTTTTGCCATGTTGGCCAGGCTGGTCTCAAACTCCTGACCCCATGTGATCTGCCTGCCTCAGCCTCCCGAAGTGCTGGGATTACAGGCATGAGCCACCACACCTGGCCTATTATTATTATTATTAGAGACAGGGTCTCACTCTGTCGCCCAGGCTGGAGTGCAGTGTTGCAGTCACAGCTTACTGCAGCCACTACTGTAGCCTTGAACTCCTGAGTTCAAGCAGTTTTCCTGCCTCAGCCTCTGGGACTTCAGACATGCTACCACGGCTGGATAACTTTTGTAGAGGCAAGGTCTCACTATGTTGCCCAGACTGGTCTCAAACTCCTGGGCTCAAGGGATACTCCCACCTCAGCCTCCCAAAGTGCTGGGATTACAGGCATGAGCCACTGCACCTGGCCAGATTTATTATTTTCAGTGAATGAATGAATATTTTAAAATTTCCCTTTTAATTTATAATATGCTAAGTATCAACAGACATAACCCACATAAACAAAAACTATTTGGATCCTCAGTAATTTTTAAGAGAGTAAGGGGTCATGAGACCAAAAGTTTGAAAATAATGTGTATTGCTTCCTGGTTACTCATTGTTAGAGGATTGAGACTAGACAGCATTTCTGTTCACTGGAACAGACTTGGCAACTGTAGTGGGTTGAGTGAGTAGTGTCCCCCCAAATATTCATGTCCACCTGGAACCTCAGAATGTGACCTCGTTTGGAAATAAGCTCTACATATCTATGGAGCTTGAGATGAAATTATACTAGATTTAGGATGATCCCTAAATCCAATGATGAGTGTCAAGAGAAAGGAGAGGGAAATTTGGACCCAGAGATAGGGAAGAAGGCCGTGTGAAGGAGGAGGCAGAGACTGGTGTTATGCTGCCACCAGAAGCTGGAAGAGGGAAGGAAGGATTCTTACCTAGAGCCTTCAGAGAGAGTATGGTCCTGCTCACACCATGATTTTGGACTTCTGGCTTCCAGAATTGTGAGAGAATAAATTTCTGTTGTATTTAGCCATCAAGTTTGTGGTAATTTGTTATGGCAGCCCTAGGAAACTATAGCAACCCTGGACTTCAAGGAGATAAGATGATAGAAACTCCCACCTCCCTTTTCACTTAGCATACCACCTTCAAGAAAGAGTGCTTTTTCTTTAAAATTGTCCATCTACTCTGCCAACCATCATATCTTCTGAGAAGTTTTGCCTCAGCTGAGTGCTAGGAGAAAAGCATCAGACTAAAAGATCGGAGGATAAAGAGAGATTTAACCTAAAAGATATGTAGGCATTTGCATTTTATGAGAAACTGATTAACATGGAGGAATGCTAATTGGCAAAATGTTTAAAATTTAGAGAGGATATTGCTAGCTACTAGATTGAGTTATTTGGTGAAGTATTGGGGGGGAAAAGCTGAAATCAAATATTTAATATTTAGCATTCTTTAGAGGAAAATTAAAATAATGTAATAGATATTAATCATTAAATTGCCTTGTCTATTTGTTTGTGTTATTTACAGGTCCAAAAATTTATAGTTTTAATTCTGCAAATGATTCTAGTGGTCCTGCAAATCTGGATAAATCTGTTTTGAAAGTAAGTAACCAAGGTTTTGAGTCATTTCCAGAAATGTTCCCCCCTTTTTTCCCCAAAAAAAGATGTATCCTTAAATGTAAGAAAATGATGGAGTGTTTTAAATTTTTGTAAATAGTACTCTAAGAGCTAATCTCTACTAAAAAGAAGTAAATCATACACATATGTTGAGAGACTGTAAGAAATGAAGAAAGGTCTGGTTAAGATCTAAACTTCTAAGCATGGCATATACATTTTTTCAGGTCTGTCTTAGAATACCTTTTCATCCTCCTCTCTACTACTCTGATCTTTATTTAATATTTTAGTTCATGGGACATCTCATGAATATCTCTTTTGTTCTTCTAAATCTGTGATTTTACAACTTCAAGCTTTTACCCATGTACTCTCTGCCTAGAGTGCCCTTATTTCCCGTTTTTATTTGTCAACCTCTGTGACCTCTGTGAAGTCCTTTATAACTCATCAAGTTGATTTTCTTGGTAATTCTGCTATTACTTGATATATCATTTTTGAGAATTGGCATGCTGGGTTATAATTTGTCTCTTTATATATATTTTTTGGGCTAGACTGCGAATTTCTGAATTATATTTTTGGGCTTAGTTTATAGTAGGCATTTAGTTAAAAAAGTAATAAATGGAAGATATTTTTGTAAGTAGATGCTTGTGTATTTTTAGGTCAAAAATAACAACAGAAAATAAAATGCCTAGTAGGAAAAAGTAGGAATCAAAGTCTAGAAGCCAAAAGAATTTGTGTAGCTTCTTATTATATATTTAGTTTTCAGTTTTACTTGTTATACCTCTTTTTAGTGTAGCATTCATTCTTTTAGGTTGTGTGCTTGCGCTGGTTTACATTAAGGCAGATTTCTGGGCTCCCTACAAGAATTCTGATTCAGTATGTTTGGGATAGAGCTTAGGAATCTGTCTTTGTGACAGCAACCCAAGGGTAGTCCAAGGACAATGTCTTGTGACATTGCCCTTGAGAGGCTTTTTCTTGCCATGTGTTATCTTGTTGCTTTTTTCATGCCACATTTTTTCTTAAAGAAATGATAGGAATGTGGTCAAATGGGTGGTAGTCCAAAAAATGATAATTACTGTATCTGATTTTAGCTGAAATTTTGGGGTTGGTTGGCAGGAATATAGAAAACTGTATGATAAGCTTTTAATTTTTTAATAATTTAGCTTCTAAATGATATGACCTTTTTGGCCTTAACAGGTGGTAATTAATAACAAACTAGAGCAAAGAATTATTGGAGTGATCAATGAGCATAAAAAGCAAAATAATGACAAAGGAATGATTTCTGGAAGACTTACTGCCAAAAAATTGCAGGTATTTTGCAAACTTTTTTAACTTCCTTAGTTTTAGTGAAGCATTTTTAGACAGCTCCTCATGTGAGATAAAAAATAGCTTTACAACTTCCATTGAGATTTTATGTAGATCATGTCCATCTCTTAGAGAAGGAATTGTGCACACATTAAATCAAGGAGGTGCAAGTGCACACATTAAAATGGTGATATGAAAATTAAGGTATATCCCCAGAATTATACTATTTAGCACCTACTATGTTAGATTCTGTGCTGGGCACTTTGTTTACATTTTCTCTGACACAACAGTCCTATGAGGTAGATGTATTTGGTCCCATTTTTTCAAGTGAAAGAATTGAGGCTTGCAAAGATGACATAAATGATACTGTAAGGTTACTAGTAAACAGGGTCTGGATTTGAACCCAGCTCTGCCTAACCATAATGATTATGCTTTAGAAAGTATGTTAAAATGCTTTATCTTTATGTATAAAGATATTCACTGAACCACAGCTTGTAATAAACAAAAAAAAATATGCTAAGTGTTCAGCCATAGAAAAATATAAAATTAAATTAGGATATGTCCACCCAGTGGAATGTTATGTAACTATTCAAAGCGATGATGCAGAGTTTCTACTAACTTTGGAAGGTGCTTATGTTATATTATAATGTTAAGTGAAATCTATTTTTACAAAATCATGGAAAAATGACTAAAAGAAATGTACTACATTTAGTATCTTTGGACAGTGAAAATATGAATAATTTCTCGTGGTTCTCTTTTTTAAAGATCTCTGGTTTCCAAATTCTTAATTCAATAAACACATTTCATTTTTAACTGAGAAAAAAAAGATTGTTTTGAAATTATAATTTGTGTCAAAGTTTCTGGTTTAAAATGAATGGAATAGTTAGTAATATAGGAAGGGAACTGACAAATGTGACTTTTTTAATATTTGCTTGTCATAGGATTTATACATGGCTTTACAAGCATTTTCATTTAAGACAAAGGACATTGAAGATGCCATGACCAATACACTCTTATGTGGAGGTGACCTTCATTCTGCCTTGGATTGGCTCTGTTTAAACCTTTCAGATGGTAAACAGTATCATTAAATTCTTTCAGTTTCTAAAACCTTTTGAAGTCGTTTTGGTATTTGTATCAACCTTTTGGCTCATACTCATATTTTTTCACTGTCATAATTATTTACTTTTAAAGTGTTCTTACCTTCTGTTCTTTTCAGGATATTTTCCTTAGAGATTGTGACCTATGCAAGAAAATACTATGTTTTGTGTTCAGTTGTTGATTGATATTTTGCTATGTCCTTAATACAAGGTTTGCGTGTCTCCTGGTTTTTGGTTTAGAAATTAAGACTGTCAGCCGGGCACAGTGGCTTAGGCCTGTAATCCCAGCACTTCGGGAGGCCGAGGCAGGTGGATCACCTGAGGTCGGGAGTTCGAGACCAGCCTGACCAACATGGAGAAACCCCGTCTCTACTAAAAATACAAAATTAGCTGAGCGTGGTGGCACATGCCTATAATCCCAGCTACTAGGGAGGCTGAGGCAGGAGAATTGCTTGAACCTGGGAGGTGGAGGTTGCAGTGAGCTGAGATCGTGCCATTGCACTCCAGCCTGGGTAACAAGAGTGAAACTCTGTCTCAAAAAAAAAAAAGAAATTAGGACTGTCCTTGGATATATAGTATTTTATTAAGCAGAGGATCATGATTGTAATCTTTGGCAACAATTTGGAGTGCAAATGGCTTGTGGTGACTAAGGATACTACCACATGCTATGGCAGACAGCCAAAGAGTGGGAAGGATTAAGATCTTATGACAATTTAGGAGCCTAACTTTGAGAGTGAAATAATGACCAAATAGAAGAGGGTTAGCTATCATCTGATGAATATGTTCACTTCTAGTTTGACAAATAAAACCAGGTTCATCTTAGGATTTCTGTTCTTAGGAGATGAAGGAATAGAAGAAAATTAGGTGCTCTGAGTCTAGACAAGGTTTACAAATGCTTAACAAATATTTGTGTGTTTTATGTATCATATGCCTGTTTATTTTCAGCGTCGTTTCTTTTATTTTAAGATGCACTTCCTGAAGGATTCAGTCAGGAATTTGAAGAGCAACAACCTAAAAGTAGGCCTAAATTTCAGTCTCCTGAAATACAAGCCACTATTTCACCTCCATTGCAACCTAAAACCAAAAAACATGAAGAAGACCCTAAGATTAAGGTAATTTAAGAATTAAGCATTTAAAGTTGTGTAAAATCAGAATGGAGCACATGTAACTGTTCAAAGAGTATAAATATTAGGTTTCTGTAACATTTTTACTTCTTACAAATAACTAATTGGTTTGCCAGACTTTTCTATCACTGTCTGTTTTAGTTATCATTATATAACAAACCACCCCAAAATGTAGTGGCTTAAACCAACTATTGTTTCTCATGATTCTGCAGTCTGTGCTGGGCTCAACAAGGTGGTTCTTCTGTTCCAGGAAGAATCTTCCAGGGCTGGGACATCCAAAGTGGCTTCTTCACTCCCATGACTAAGCTGGAGGCTAGCCAGGCATCCCTCTGTCTACGTGTTTTTTCTACATGACTAGCTTGGGTTTCCTCACATATAGTGGTCTTAGGGTGGCTGGACTTCTTATGGCATCTGGCTTCCAAGAATATTTTAAGACAATAAGCCAAAATGTACAAATTCTTATTAAGCTCCTGCTTTATCATTCTTGCTAATGTCCCATTGACTGAAGCAAGTCACATGACCAAGCCCAGAGTCTGTGGAAGAAAATCACAGATGAATGTGAATAATGGGACTGTAATTCATTAAGGCATTACACTTAAATACTCTGCATATTGTAAAATGTCTATGGAAAAAATAATCCTCATAAAACCAGTGTTTTTAAGGAATAACAGTAGTTTTTAACAGTTCTCATTTCATTCTTTTTTACCACTTTATGTAAATATATTCTTTGGATTTTGCAATTGTAAATTTCTTAATGTTGAGGTCAATTTATTTGTCCTTCACTGAGCAATAAAGAATAACAGCTTATATATGTCTGCTGTTTTTGAGTGTGAGGAAATTGTAAAAGCAGTGACAAGATAGTTTTGACACCTTTTTCTAACTTTGGTTTTTCAGATATTTGTTTTCTCTTTCTAGCCAAAAAAGGAAGAAAAAAATACGGAAGTAAATATGAAAGAGTGGATTTTACGATATGCTGAACAACAAAATGAAGAAGAAAAGAATGAGAATTCTAAAAGTTTAGAAGAGGAGGAAAAATTTGACCCTGTGAGTAGAAATTTGTATTAGGCTTCTAACTGGATGTTCCTAAGTAAGATATATTTACTTTTCTGAGCCTTAGTTTCCTCATTTGTAAATTGGAAATGTACCTCTAAAGGGCTGATGTGAAGATTAAATAAAATAACACTTAGGTAAAAACTTAGCAGAAAGTTAACTGCTCAAAAGATGTTAATTACATTTCTCATGTTTAAAGAGATAATCATCAAATATTTTAAAATGATTTTTATGAGTAAGGAGCATGCTAAATTCTTTAGGTAATATTAAAAAGGCACATTCCTTTACAGAAGTTCATGGTTGAGAGAGAATAACATAGACATCATATGGTAAGATAGAAACATAAGGCAGAAAATATACTAAGTCAAAAAAGCAAGGTATGGGAAATACTGTAATATATATATCTGACAAAGGACTTCTATACATAATTATATAAAGAAGCTTTAAAAATAGACACCTCACAAAAGTAGATTAAATTAGAGAAATGAAAATGAAAACTTAAATGAGATACCACTATATATCCATCAGAATGGCTAAAACTAAAAAGATCAGTAGTACTAAATGTTAGGAGGAATGTAGAGCAACTGGAATACTCATATTGCTAATGGGAATGTAAAGCTAATGGAAATGTAAAATGGTACAGCCACTTAGAAAAACTCATCCTTTCTCATAAAGTTAAACAAATACTTGTCATGTGACCCAACAATTTTATTTCCAGGTATTAAGAAAAATTAAAGGCCGGGCGTGGTGGCTCAAGCCTGTAATCCCAGCACTTTGGGAGGCCGAGACAGGCGGATCACGAGGTCAGGAGATCGAGACCAGCCTGGCTAACACGGTGAAACCCCGTCTCTACCAAAAAAATACAAAAAAAACTAGCCGGGCGAGGTGGCGGGCGCCTGTAGTCCCAGCTACTCGGGAGGCTGAGGCAGGAGAATGGTGTAGACCCGGGAGGCGGAGCTTGCAGCGAGCTGAGATACGGCCACTGCACTCCAGCCTGGGCGACAGAGCAAGACTCCGTCTCAAAAAAAAAAAAAAAAAAAAAAATTAAAACATTTCTTCAGAGACTTGTACACAAATGTTCATAGCAGCTTTATTTGTATTAGGCAAACACTGCAAACAGCCCATATGTCTGTCAACAGGCAAATGGTAGATGTTGCAGAACAGCATGTGTAATCTGATGAATTCGTTTGTGTAAAAGAGAAAATACATATAGCTACGTATTTGCTTTTTTACATAAGCAAAGAAAACATCTGGGAAGAGACACAAGAAGCTGTTACTGGTGATTAGGACCAGGGTGGTATAGTGGGATGGAGAATTCTTCTTTATATTTTTCTGTATATCTAAGTTTTTTAAAACCTTGTTCCTGTATTAAACTAATATAAGTGAAATATTTAGGGAAGTATAAGTCTACTTTGAGATTTGGAGAAAGAAGAGGTCTCTTCTGATTGGAGCATTAAGTCAAGACTTCAAAGAGATGGGACCTAAAGGATGCGCAGAGTTCAGACAGGCAAAGAAAGATGGGAAGATGGCCCACATGTGTGAAATACTGTGAACAAGGGTACAGATGTGGAATTGTACAAGGAGCCTTTCAGTAATAAAAAATGGATGAGCATATGTAGAGATAAGATGTACAGATGAGTACTGGTAGATAGGAGTAAACAGGTGAGTTCACCTGAGACTGGAAGATTTCGATGTCCAGAAGGTGATTTTGACACTTTTCCTTGAAAGTAAAGAGCCACTACAGATTTAGGGGCAGGTGACTGACAAGAAGAATGATATTTTAGGTCAAGCTTAGTAGTAGTCGAGGTGGTTTGGAATACTGAGTGATGTTTAGGGCAATTTGGAAAGTGTAGGGAGGCCATTATAGTAGCTATTGCACTTGCTCAGGTATGAGATAATAAAGGCTCATAGCAGTAATTGGAAAGGAAGAGAAACATTTGTAAAGCAAGAATCAATAGAAATTGATGATTTACGGAATATAAAGGCTAAGGAAGATTTCTTCAGAGAAGATATACAAATCACCAGTAAGTATGTGAAGAAATACTCAACGTTACTAATCATTAGGGAAATGCAAATCAAAACCACAGTGGCATACCACTTCATACCCGTTAGGATGTCAACTATCAAAAAAACTGGAAATAATAAATGTTAACAGGAATGTAGCGAAATTGGAACCCTGTGTACTATTGGTGGGAATGTAAAATGGTGCAGCCATTGTGGAAAACAGTTTGGTAGTTCTTCAAAAAATTAAAAATCGAATTACCATATGATCCAGTAATTCCATTTCTGGGTATGTACTCAAAAGAATTGAGAGCAGAGTCTTGGAGGAGATATTTGTACACTGTGTTCATAGCAGCATTATTCACAATAGCTAAAACATGGAAGCAATCCAGTATCTACCAATAAAACAAATGAGTAGGTAAAATGTGGCATGCACATAAAACTGAATAGTATTGAACCTTAAAAAATAAGGAAGTTCTGGTACATGCTACAACACGGCTGGACCTTGACCAACTATATGCTAAGTGAAATATGCCAATCACAAAAAGACAGATACCATATGATTTCACTTATATAACGTCCCTAAGTCAAATTCATAGAGACAAAGTAGAATGGTGGTTGCCAGGGGCTGGTGGGGGATGGCAGAATGGGGAGTTAATGCTTAATGGGAATAGAGTTTCATGTTTGCCAGATAAAAATGTTCTGAAGATGGATGGTGGTGATGGTTGTACAATGTCATGAATGTATTTAATACCACTGAACTGTACACTTAAAAATGGTTAAGATGGCACATTTTATCGGGGAAAAATGTGCCAAAGATGGCAAGAGGTGCGTAAATGGAGGGATGGTGGTATCACTGCCAAGTACAGGAAAGATGGAAAGGATAAGTATTATATGAGTGAATTTGAGGTGGTAGCTAACCCTTCTATCTGTTACACTGATATTTGTATTGATATTTGTCTCTACACAAAATGGTACCAAAATTCAGCTAGATATGCTTGCTTAATTGTCTCTTTTTCCTTCTTTTATCAGTTATGTTTCCTTCTCCAGTCCATAGTTTTATGCTTCTAATCTGCTGTCACTTATTAACCTAAGGGGGAGAAAAACAGTAATTTGAGTTTAACTTTAAACTTCTTAGTTTTTGCTCAGGAGTCAAGTCATGTCCTTGAGGGTTATGACATCCATTTTCCTCAAAAGCCATTTTTTTCCTGTCTTCCATAAGATAGAGATTATGTGAAGTTAACTTTCAGATGAGTATTATTATTACTGCATGAATAATCCTTTAAACACACATACTTATGAAACAATTTTTTTTTTTTTTAGGGACAGAGTCTTGCTCCGTCACCCAGGCTGGAGTGCAGTGGTACTATCTCAGCTCACTGCAGCCTCTGCCTCCCAGGTTCCAGTGATTCTCTTGCCTCAGCCTTCTGGGTAGCTGGGATTATAGGCGCCCACCACCAGGCCCGGCTAATTTTTGTATTTTCAGTAGAGGTGGGGTTTCACCATGTTGGCCAGGCTGGTCTCGAACTCCTGACCTCAGGTGATCCGCCCGCCTTGGCCTCCCAAAGTGCTGGGATTATAGGCTTGAGCCGCACCACCTGGCTGAAACAATTTTTATAGAAATGAGCTCTACTTTTTATTCTGCACCTTGCTTTAGTTTACTAACACGTCAAGGAAGTTTCTCTATGTGGGTCACCCTCTTTCTTTTGCTAATCTTATTTTATTTTCTAATGACTAAATAGTCTTCTCTGTAGAGATGTTTCATATATGATTTCCAGTTTTTCTTTTACAGTCAGTGCCTCACCAAACATCTATGCACCTGCAAATCTGTGCATTTGTTTTATTTCTCTATGAAAAATTCCTAAAAGTAGATTTGCCAGATCAAAGGATAAGGTAAAAATATCACAGATTTTGATACAGTAAATTGACCATAGATATACTAATCTTGCTCTTCTTTTTTTGTTCCCCCTCCTATTGTTTTATTTGGAACAGAACGAAAGGTACTTACATCTTGCAGCAAAACTGCTGGATGCAAAAGAGCAAGCAGCTACCTTTAAACTAGAAAAAAACAAGCAAGGCCAAAAAGAGGCTCAAGAAAAAATAAGGAAATTTCAAAGAGGTAAACACTTTCAAATACTTAGATGTATAAATGTAATTGTCTTCTATTTGTTGGCCTTCCTGGAATGGATGATGCTACCTTTTAATATGTCTGCCCTTTTCTAACAGTTTATACATGGGATTAGCAAACTTTTTAAATAATAAGGTAAGTAGTAAATACTGTGGACTTCATAGGCCATACAGCCTCTGTTACAACTATTCAAATTTGCTGTTACAGCACAAAAGCAGCCATAGACCATACAAAAATGAATGGCTATGTTCTAATCAGACTTTATTTATGGATACTATAAATTTCTAATCATTGTATCATGTCACCAAATGTTCTTATAACCACTTGAAAATGTAAACACCATTCTAACTTGCAAGCCATACAAAAACAGGCAGCGGACTAGATTTGGCCTAGAAGACATTATTTGCCAACCTATGATTTTTATACCATAAAATATCGTCGTCATTCAAGAAAGAAAGGTGAATACAATTCCATGAGTATTTGTAATGAAGTTGTTTGTGTTTCCAGGCTTATTACACCTATTAAATAATTTATTTTAAAATTTTTGTATGTGTTGTGAAAATTAATAAATTGCCTCTGATAACTGCACAGATTCCTAATAGGAATTATTAAGTAATTGGCTACAAGGAAAAAGAAGGAATGCAGTTTTTTTTAACCATTTTTAAAAATAAGGCGTGAAAACCATGTAACTCTTTGTGTATAAATACCAAAAAAGTAAACAAATAAAAGATAAATAACTGTTTTTTTAAAACTGTGAAACTAAACATTATATTTTTTCTGGTAGAAATGGAAACATTAGAAGACCATCCAGTATTTAACCCAGCCATAAAGATTTCACATCAACAAAATGAAAGGAAAAAGCCTCCTATAGCCACAGAAGGAGAAAGTGCATTGAATTTTAATGTATTTGAAAAATCTGCAGCTGCTAGTGAAGAAGAGAAAGGTAAAATTAAGGGAAGATGGTCAGGGTATAATTTATAAATAATACAATGTCAAGGAATATATAATGGTAAAATTTGTTACTTTGCATTCTGGCAAAGTACATAAGATTGGCAGTGAAGTTACACTTCAAAAGCTGTCTTGAAAAAGTATTAACAATTATGATAACATATATGTACAGCATTTTGTAATTACAAATAAATATCTTGCCTCAGTCTCATCTCTCTCTGATTCATCTCTAGACTGCTGCCAGAGTTATCTTTCTATAATACAGATCTAAATGTGAGTTTCCTGCCACAAACCTTTAATGGCTGCGAGCCTACTGACATCAGTAACAAGTCCAAATCTTTTAGCATGGCATTCTGGATCTTTTGCATTCTGCCACAATCTACTTTTCTACCTTATTCCCTTGGCTTATTGCTCCAGCCACATTACTCTTTAAAACATTGGCTGTTTTATGGTTTCATTACTTTGCTCATCTTCTTATCCCCTACTTGGCCAACCTGTTCCCAGCTCAAGGCTTAGTGCAAACAGCTCCTCTTCCCTAAGCCCTCCCTAACTCCTTCCATACTACCAGACAAGTAATCATGTACTTCTTTGTGCTCCCAAGTTAATTATTTTTTTAAAAATTGTTTTGGGTTAATTATTGATATAGCAAGTACAGTATTTATCAGTTTGTATTTTAGTTTTTAGAAGACCATTCACTATAGTATCAAATAATATTTTAGTATTAATCATAATATTATAATTTGCATTATAGTTTTTAGAAGACCAGACTGGATGGTCTTCTAAAAACTATAGAAGTTTTTTAGTTAATTATTTTTTAAAATAATAGTATATAGCAAATAGTACAATATTATATACTATAGTTTAATAGTATACTATTTACTATATACTATACACTATAGTTTAATATAAAACTATATTATGGTATTAGTATTTAGTTTTAATATAAAACTAAATTATGGTATTATGATAAATACTATAAATATTATCTGATAAATACTATGCTTGGTCTTCTAAAAACTATAAAGCAATGTGATAAATACTATATATTATACTATTTACCATTAGTAAACAATATAGTATACTGTAAACAATATAGTAATATATTTACTAATATTGTTACTATTGGTAAACAATATAGTATATTGTTTACAATTGTATATTGTTTACTAATAGTAAATAGTATAATATATAGTATTTATCACATTGCATTATAGTTTTTAGAAGACCAAGCATAGTATTTATCAGATAATATTTATAGTATTTATCATAATACGATAATTTGCATTATAGCTTTTTGTTGTTGTTTTTTGTTTTTGAGACGGAGTTTTACTCTTGTTGCCCAGGCTGGAGTGCAATGGCATTATCTTGGCTCACTGCAACTTCCACCTCCCGGGTTCAAGTGATCCTCTTGCCTCAGCCTCCTGAGTCACTGGGATTACAGGCATGCACCATCATGCCTGGCTAATTTTTGCATTTTTAGTAGAGATGGGATTTCGCCATGTTGACCAGGCTAGCCTTGAAGTCCTGACCTCAGGTGATCCTCCCGCCTTGGCCTCCCAAAGTGCTGGGATTACAGGCGTGAGCCACCACGCCTGACCTTTTTCTTTTTTTTTTTTTTTTCTTTTTTCCAGCTCAGACTGGAGTGCAGTAGCACAATCTCGGTTCACTGCAACCTCT
The DNA here is from genome assembly GCF_003255815.1 of Theropithecus gelada. Classification (NCBI taxonomy): domain Eukaryota; kingdom Metazoa; phylum Chordata; class Mammalia; order Primates; family Cercopithecidae; genus Theropithecus; species Theropithecus gelada. The sequence continues at coordinate 52,164,132 of NC_037673.1, read as the reverse complement.
GCCTCCTGAATTCAAGCAATTCTCCTGCCTCAGGCTCCCCAGTAGATGGGATTACAGGCGCGTGCCACCACGCCTGGCTAATTTTTGTATTTTTAGTAGAGATAGGGTTTTGCCATGTTGGCCAGGTTGGTCTCAAACTCCTGACTTCGGGTGATCTGCCCGCCTCGGCCTCCCAAAGTGCTGGGATTACAGGTGTGAGCCACCGCGTCTGGCCACACATTATAGTTTTTAGAAGACCAGAGTGGATGGACTAACTTCTACAGTCTAAAAACTGTAGAAGTTATTTAGTTAATTGTTTAAAAAAAAATTCTGAGTTGATTATTGATATAGCAAGTATAGTATTTATCAGATTTCATTACAGTTTAGACCCACACTAAATTGTCAGTTTTTTAAATTATTCATTCTTTCATTAGTATTTATTGTTTTCGTGGGGCATGTTTTTTGAGACAGACTCTCTGTCACCCAGGCTGGAGAACAGTGGCACGATCTTGACTTACTGCAACCTCCGCCTCCCAGGTTCAAGCGGTTCCCCTGCTTCAGCCTCCCAAGTAGCTGGGATTACAGGTGCATGCCTACATGCTTGGCTAATTTTTGTATTTTTAGTAGAGACGGGGTTTCACCATGTTGGCCAGGCTGGTCTTGAACTCCTGACCTCAGGTGATCCACCCGCCTCGGCCTCCCAGAGTGTTGGGATTACGGGCGTGACCCATCACACCCGGCCTCAGTAGTATTTATTGTGTGTTCAGTAATGAGCAAAATAACCTAGTCTCTGCCTTCTTCAAGTGTACAGTAGAAAAGGTAAGCTTCAAACATATACAATACATAATTACAAATTATGATGTGTGCTATCAAAGGAAGTAGCTTCTAATAATATAGATAACAAAGGGGTCTAATTTGGATTGGGAAGACCTTGCTGTAATGACATTTACTCTGAGATTTGACAGATATTTAGGTGTTAGCCTGGTGACAAGTTGGTGGAACAATCCTTCCAAGAAGGAGAGGGTACATTAGAAATCTAAGGTAAAAAAGCAGCACTATTCAACAGAATTTTCAATGATGGAAATGTTCTGTATCTGTACTATCCAGTGTTGTAGCTGCTAGCCAAATAGGAGTATGAAGCATTTGAAATGTAACTGAGAAACTGAATAACTAATTTACATTTAACTAACCACATGTGGCTATGTCTACTGTTCTGAGACAGGCATACTTAGAGCATTGAAGAATTGACTGATGGCCATTGTGGTTATAGCATAATAAGCAAGCAAGAGGGAAGAGTGGCAACAGACAGGCAGAGAATAGTAAGGAATTTAGACTTTATCTGTAACAGGAAGCTATTGAGGATAGTGCTGGTGCTGGTGGCAGACAGCTGATAAACCTAGAAATGACATCTGATTTCTATTTTTTTAATGGTTTAACTACAGAGTAGCCTTCCAAACATTGTAATTTGTAGTATCCTTAGTTCATCACTAGTATCATATTTTACAAGAATACATAAGTTCTTCAAGATAATTATTTTTAAAGAATTTTCCCAGGTTCTGTCCATTAAGAGGATTTCCTTATATCACTTAGAGAAAATCAAGCTTCACCTATTATCTTTTTTTTTGGAGACAGAGTATCGCTCTGTCACCCAGGCTGAAGTGCAGTGGTGCAATTTTGGCTCACTGCAAGCTCTGCCTCCCAAGTTCACAGTCATTCTCCTGCCTCAGCCTCCCAAGTAGCTGGGACTACAGGCGCCTGCCACCACGCCCGACTAATTTTTTGTATTTTTAGTAGAGACGGGGTTTCACTGTGTTAGCCGAGATGGTCTCAATCTCCTCACTTCGTGATCCGCCCGCCTCGGCCTCCCAAAGTGCTGGGATTACAGGCATGAGCCACCGCACCTGGCCTCACCTATTATCTTCTAAAAGTGCTGTTCTCCAAAGCAAGAGAGGACTTTGATCTCTGAAAAGAGAATGCTTAGCCATTTTTAAAGAACCAATCTTTGTTTACCATTTTAGATAAAAAGAAAGAACCTCGTGATGTAAGAAATTTTGACTATACTGCTCGAAGTTGGACTGGAAAATCTCCCAAACAATTTCTGATTGATTGGGTCAGGAAGAATCTCCCCAAGAGTCCAAATCCTTCCTTTGAAAAAGTTGCAGTAGGTAGATACTGGAAATGTAGGTATGTTTTGTTTTTGTTTTTGTTTTTGTTTTTTTGATTAACTCAATGAACTTTAGAAAAATTTAAAGTGGAAATCTTTTTGTTTCCTGTGAGTTAAGCATACATTTAGGAAGCTCTCAATTCTACATGTCAGGTTTATTGTCTGATAGATTATCATTATCTAATACATGCCTTCCATGGAAATACTTAAACAATTAACAAATTTGAGTTTAATGTTAATGGAATTCTGAATTTTTTTTATCTGACTTTATCAACTGTATTTTTTAAAAATGTGTTTGCTTCTTTGTAGGGTTAGGGTAATCAAGTCTGAAGATGATGTCCTGGTAGTATGCCCTACAATCTTAACAGAGGATGGCATGCAAGCTCAGCACCTGGGAGCTACTTTAGCCCTTTATCGTTTAGTTAAAGGGCAGGTAAGACTTTTTAGGCCTAACTATATCTGTATGTGGAAGGCAGTATTTAATTATGGCTCAATTTTTCTCTTTAGTGACTGTTTTTCTGATTAATCCTTTCTCATTATTCCTAATTTGGCTTCCTTTCAACCCTAAACACAGTTTGATCTTTGTTTCCTCTTAGACCAGAAGTCTGAAAGAGAGAGTATGATGATCCGACTTTTGGAGATATGCTAATTTAGCTATGCTAAAAACAGTTGATAGTGTGGTTGAATTAAGGAGAATTTTTGTTTTGAGACAGCATCTCGTTATGTTGCCTAGGCTGGAGTTGTGTGGCAGAGTCATAGCTCACTGCAGCCTCAAGTGATCCTCCTGCCTCAGCCTCCTGAATAGCTGGGACTACAGGCACGTGCCACCACGTCCAGCTAATTTTTTAAAACAGATTTTATAGAGACAGGGTCTCACTATATTGCCCAGGCTGAAAATTTTTTGTTTGTTTTCCTTTAATGTTATATTGTCTCTCTTAACTTAAAAAAATTATATAGATATTGCTTCCATTTTTCAATTTTAGGTTATATTAACAATACACTTCCAGTTTCAGGAAGGATTAAAATAAAGTGCTACTGAAGGAAGCTCTTTAAGAGAACATAATGCTCTTTTTTAAAATTTTGGATTATCAGTATTTCCTTTTTACAGTAAATGTGTTTCTTTCTTCGTAGGAAATTAGAACCTTCGAAAATTTTAGACACTGATTAAGTGGAACCCTGGACAGTAGTTCTCTCCGTGTTTCTGCCAGTAAAAGTTATTAATGTCTTTATTTCCCTTATTTTGCAAAATAAGGCACTGTGAACTATTTGCTTGATTAAAATGACTATCAATATCAGAGAGATAATTGTGGATTCTTTATAGCACAGAATTAAGATAACTTAGATTCCATCCAGTATAGTTCATTTAAAATACTTTGACCTGTAACATTATACAACTGCCAGAATCTCAAAAGAACTGCTTTATGGTTCATTAACATTTTATATAGTGCCACTGCAGGAATAAGTAATAGACATTTGTTCAGTAGTTTCACATGTTCCAAGAGTAAGCACCTCACATATCTTAACTAAACCTCAGAATATGCCTATAAGGGAGGTACAGTTACTAGCCCCATTTTAAAAATGCAGAAGCTGAGACACATAGAGGTTAAGTGAATTGTGCAACGTTACACAGCCAGTCAGTCAAGAAGCCTGAATATGATTTGCTGTTTTTGAATTTGCATCATACACATACATATATTAAAGTAATAGTAATTTGAGTCAAATTATATTTTAAGATGAATATATCCTTTTAAGTGCTAATCTATTGAATTTTAAGTGCTAATCTATTGTATTTCCATATTGAACAGTTAGTGAAAATAACATACTGCTGTTTTTACTTTAGTCAGTTCATCAGTTACTTCCTCCCACTTACCGAGATGTTTGGCTGGAATGGAGTGATGCAGAAAAGAAAAAGGAAGAATTAAATAAAATGGAAACCAATAAACCACGTGATCTTTTTATTGCCAAACTTCTGAATAAATTGAAACAGCAGCAACAGCAGCAACAACAGCATTCTGAAAATAAGAGAGAAAACTCTGAAGATCCTGAGGAATCTTGGGAAAATTTGGTTTCGGATGAGGATTTTTCTGCAGTGTCCTTGGAATCAGCAAATGTGGAAGATTTGGAACCTGTTAGAAACCTCTTTAGAAAGTTGCAAAGCACACCTAAGTATCAGAAACTTCTAAAGGAAAGACAACAGTTACCTGTATTTAAACATCGGGACTCAATTGTTGAAACTCTTAAAAGGCACCGGGTAGTGGTTGTGGCAGGTGAAACAGGGAGTGGTAAAAGTACTCAGGTACCACATTTTCTATTGGAAGATTTGCTTCTAAATGAGTGGGAAGCAAGTAAATGTAACATTGTCTGTACTCAACCTCGAAGAATCTCAGCAGTGAGTTTAGCCACCAGAGTATGTGATGAATTGGGCTGTGAAAATGGACCTGGAGGAAGGGTAAGCTGTCATTCAACTCCACCTCAGTGAATGGTGACATTATTCACCTTTGCTTTTGTGATCCAAATGGAATGTGTACCATATATGAGTTTTCACTGTTATTGGTTGATCAGTAGCACATTTCAGGCACTTTTCGTGTTTTCTTTGATAGATGTGATAGTATGCCACTGTCCTGTGAGAAGGATTATCAGTAGTTCTGTCATTAAAATTCTCTTAGAAAAAATATATTAACTATAATAATTGAATATTCAAATATGTTACCCACTAAATTGAACAGCCAAAGAATGTGGACAAACTCAAATTCTACTAAAATATATCTCAAGTTTTTGCAAACCTTTTTCTGTGGAATGTATTCCTGAATGATTTTCATTCTTTTCAGTGAGCAGAAGGGAAAAACAGTATAAATTAAAATGCTAGTATTTTCCAACCCCATATTTTTTTTAAAAATGAGAAAAGTACTTAAATGTCTATTGTCATGCATTTTGCCATGCTAGTATATACAAAACTGGCCAGACCTTAACCAGAGTGACTGCAAAGTATACGAATTAATTAAACTAGTTAGAACTAAATACGATGAATTGCAATTTCATATAATTCTGATTATTTATACTTTGAATTGTTCATTCTGGAGATGGCATATTATATTTTTATCTCTAAACTGGGTACCCCTTCATTAAAAGTTTTCTATTTAGCAAAATTGTCTGGGTTTCTGTCATGGAATAGAGGAGGAAAAAAAAGGCACAGTTTCTGCTCTTAGAGAGTGACAGACATATATACAAATAAGACAATGGAATGACTGAAGGAGTAAGAAAGAAAATGTGATGGGGGATGTTACGTTAAAATTCCACTAGGCACTACTAGTATGATACTAGCTGCTTTTTAATGACAGCAAATTTTATGAGATCTTAGTAGAAAAGTAGACCAAATTACAGAAGCTGCTTAAAATTTCATTCCTGAGTACCTCAATATTTTGCTTCATGATTATTTAGGAAGAAATTAATTCAACATTTATTAATGTTTTAATAATCATATTAATGGTATTTAAAGAAGGTGACCAGTTTTTTTCTCAACATCTTGAAAAGCGCAAAAATTTTGGGGCTGGGTATGGTGGCTCGTGCCTATAATCCCAGCACTTTGGGAGGTTGAGGTGGGGGGATCACCTGAGGTCAGGAGTTTGAGGCCAGCCTGGCCAACATGGTGAAACCCCATCTCTACTAAAAATACAAAAATTACCCGGGCGTAGTGGCATGCCCTTGTAATCCCAGCTAAGTGGGAGGCTGAGACAAGAGAATCATTTGAACCCAAGAGATGGAAGTTGCAGTGAGCCGAGATTGCGCCACTGCACTCCAGCCTGGGCGACAAGAATGAAACTCCATTTGAAAAAAAAAAAAGTTTTTCTGTTCAAATTTGCCAAAATATAAAATATATTTTATAGCTTTATAGAATTGAAGACCATGGGAAAATGCTTTTAATAATAAATTGCACTGAATAGATTTGCTAATGTATTTATTAATAAACTAATAATTACTAATATATTATTAATAAATTGTACTAGATTACTTACAGCGCTTCATTTAGCAGCAAGATCAGCACCTCTGCTTCACTTTTTAAAGCTTGTTTCCCATATTACTCATGAGAATCTAATCAAGGCCCTGTGTTCTCCCTTTAGAATTCTTTGTGTGGGTATCAGATCCGGATGGAATCTCGAGCTTGTGAATCTACTAGGTTACTCTATTGTACAACAGGGGTTTTGCTAAGGAAACTTCAAGAAGATGGTCTTCTAAGTAATGTGTCTCATGTTATTGTAGATGAGGTGAGTGGATTCTATAGTTGTATTCAAAAATTTGAAATATTTTTGTATTAAAAAGATGTTACTCCTAATACTAGATAACATTTTCTTTATACTTACTAAATTATTATATACTTTACATATAATAATTTCTTGTAACAAATGTATCTCCTGTTGGTTTAATAAATACTACGTAATATTTGCTATATGCTTAATGCTGTTCACACTGTTATGTATAGCATATGTGTGTGTAGGACAGTAGGCAGTGAATTCATTTAATTCTTATAGTAACCCAGTGAAGCAGATATCGTTATTTTAAACTGAGGTACAGAGAGGTCATACAGCCTGCTCAAGTGTTCATAGGCAGTAATTTCTGTAGCTGGAGGTTCAACCCCAAGCAATTTAGCTTCAGTCTGTATTCTTAACAGTATACTGCCTCTCAACTACTACATTTAGTTGTTAAAGAATCTGCTGTAATTCTTAAAAAAACAAGAAGTCTTCATCACTATATCACTTTATTGGTAGATATACCTCAACGTGAATCAAATTTGAATGCACACTTACACTGAAGTATGCTACAAGTTTCTCCTTAAAATTATTTTAAATGCCATAGGAGCCTAGTGTATATAAACTAATTTGCTTGTGTATAATTTTTCAAGAACAGATAAGATATATACCATTCGTGTTATTCAGAAAATGAAATTAAAAATCTCCCCAATATAAAGTTTTTGTAAATGTCGTTAATTCACTAAGTTCAGAAAGCAATAGTGAAAGTTCATTCATTCATTGATTTTTAATTAATAGACTATATATAGTTGGGTTATTTTCCTCCTTTTTGTTAGAAATTATTAGAAGCATAGAAAGGTAGAAAAATGAAAAGAAAAAGTATGATTTCATGATTCAGAAAAAAAATGTTAATCTTTAATTTGTATATTTATATGTGTATATTTAATATGTGTATTTATAATTCTTTCACATTAGTCAACAAAAACCTTTTTTTTTTTTTTTTTTTGAGACAGAGTCTCGCTCTGTCACCAGACTGGAGTGCAGTGGCGTGTTCTCGGCTCACTGCAACCTCCACCTCCTGGATTCAAGGAATTCTTCTGCCTCAGCCTCTTGAGTAAGCTGGGACTAGGCGTGTGCCACCACGTCCACCTAATTCTTGTATTTTTGGTAGACGGTGTTTCACCATGTTGGCCAGGCTGGTCTCAATCTCCTGACCTCATGATCCGCCCATCTCGGCCTCCCAACGTACTGCGATTACAGGCATGAGCCACCATGCCTGGCCCAAAAACATGATTTTTAAAAGTAGCTTTATACTAGTATATAATTTGGATGGTCCCATAATTTATTTAGCTATTTTCCGCTTGTCAGATAAGTTTGAGTGAAGACATTTTAAAATAACCTAATTAATATTTTGATAATGAATAAATTATAGGAATTTTTATCTAAGGAGTCTTTATTCCTTAACAAGAGAGAACACTGTACTGTTGTTACAGGAGCAACAGGTTTGTATGCTCACTGTGTAGTAACAGACTAATGCACTGAGACAGTAGAGTTTGCAGCAGAGAAAGTATTTAATGGTTGCAGGGCACCAAGCAAGGAGATGAGGAGACCCTCAATCTATCTCCCAGAGGAGTTATGGGCTTTTAAGGGGATTTTGGAAGGCAAGGGATTGGAAAATTGGCATCGTTGATTGGTAAGGGTAAAGAGGATAAAAATCATCAGGATGTAGAAACTGCATTATTTGGGGAGTCAGCTCTTTGTGAGGTCCTTCATACCAGCTGGCATCAGTGGGGTCCTTCACATCAGCTTTGAGTCAGTAGTTTTACTGGTACATAGGACCTGAAGGAATTTCTCAAATGGAAAACGTACCATTTCATAATGTTCAAGTTATCTATAGAGCAGTTAAGGGGAACGATAATCTAGGGTCTATGTGATTCTAGGACAATAGGCAGTGAACTACTTTCTTCCTTGATTAATTTTATAAAGTTTATAGGGATGGTTTCACTTTTATCACTAAGATATCAAAGAGAAAGAGGCTGAATGGCTGCTTTTTTATCTGGCCCACAGGCTCCTGCGGGAAGGGAGTAGAGGTAAGGTGTCACAATTGTGGCTTTGTATGACCAAGATCTGGATTTAATCAGTATCATCAAAGGTCAACATGAGCCAAAATGCTGATTTTTTTCTTTCGTATTACCATTCTTAAAATAAGCTACAATATATTTATAGTGAGAAATTCTTACTGTTAGGTAAGTTGAAATATCTGTAGCAGTTAATAAGTTCTGTTGAACCCCAAGTTATTACCGGAAAATTGCTTGGTAAATATAGATCAGGATGAACTCTAAAAACCAGACCAACTTCAGAAAGTTGTATTCTTTCATGGTTTTGTATTACCCATTCGTAGACACAGTTAACTGAATTGAGCTCCAATGTGATCCCATCAACCTCTTAGACACTGTAGCAAGTAAAAAAAACCTAGAAGTGAAATTCATCATCATGTTAAGTATTTATTGTAAGAGATGTCAGGACAAAGTCCATGACATTATACAGGAACCTCTTTATGAAGACAGTCAGAATAATGCTCCTTCTGGCCTTACTATTAGGAATTGTGTGATTTTAGTTTGTAGTCAGTGTGTGAATTGAGTAGATTTTCTTGATGGCTGATAGTGTGCTTACAGCCAAATTTTCTGCCCATCTATACCAAGTATACTTAATAGTATGCATTTTTATTTGCTCTATTTTATGTTCTATCCTTATTTTTTTCCTTTTAAAAAAAAATCTGGCCAGGTGCAGTGGCTTGCACCTATAATGCCAGCAATTTGGGAGGCTGAGGCGGGAGGATCACTTGAGTCTAGGAGTTTGAGACCAGCCTGGGCAATATAAGGGAGATCTCCTCTCTCCAAAAAAAAAAAAAATTAGCTAGGTTTGGTGGCTTTTGCCTATAGTCCTATCTACTCACTTATAGTCCCATCTGCTTGCAAGGCTGAGGTGGAGGATTGCTTGAGCCTGGGAGGTCAAGTCTGTAGTGAGCTGTGGTAGTGCCACTGTGCTCCAGCCTGGGCAACAGCGAGACCCTGTCTCAAAATAACAAAAAAGCCTTATTTGTATAAATTTGTATCTATTTGATGAAGTTTTCCAGATCTATGTCTTCCATCAGATTTCTTTCCTGAGCATCAGAGTTAAATATCTAGCTACCATCTAGATACCTTCAGTCTCAGGAACTCTAAACTCAGCAGTTCCACTACTCAACATCTCTCTTCCCTGTTCATCTTGTATAACTTGCCCCTTCTCCTCTCTTCTAAATCTCTGAATGATCCCCAGTCACCTGGTCAAACCACCAAAGTAAAAATGTCTTTAAGATTTTTCCTTCTTTCTCCCACATCCCCTGAATCCAGTCAGCTAGTCCTTTTATTTTGCCTTTCTCAAGTACATTGACTTTTCTCCGTATTCACTGGTGTTACCCTTGAAGAGGTCACCATTATTTCTTTAATTACTATAAAAGTCTCTAATGAATTAAACTTCCTGCTTTGTTTTGCTGTCCTCCACCACATTTTCCACATTGTAGCCAGGATTATCCTTTTTTTTTTTTTTTTTTTTTTTTTTGAGACGGAGTCTCGCTCTGTCGCCCAGGCTGGAGTGCAGTGGCCGGATCTCAGCTCACTGCAAGCTCCGCCTCCCGGGTTCACGCCATTCTCCGGCCTCAGCCTCCCGAGTAGCTGGGACTACAGGCGCCCACCACCTCGCCCGGCTAGTTTTTTGTATTTCTTAATAGAGACGGGGTTTCACCGTGTTAACCAGGATGGTCTCGATCTCCTGACCTCGTGATCCGCCCGTCTCGGCCTCCCAAAGTGCTGGGATTACAGGCTTGAGCCACCGCGCCCGGCCCTATCCTTTTTAAAATAAAACTCAGACCACATGATTCCTCTGCTTTAAAATGCTTTAATCACTGCCCTTCCTGACTCATTAGGATAAAGTCACAACTCCTTAACCCAGTTTACAAGGCCTTACAAGGCAGTTTATTGAATATCTTACCAGCTTTATTTCTGACCCATCCCCCATCCCATGCTCAAGTCATTGTTTTTGTTTCTCCAGTTTCTGAAAGTTAGTATGATCCTTCTTTCTACCATGAATTCATACACACTGTGTACCTTAACATGAACGCTTTTTTCTCCTTTTTTCATCCCGTTTATTCCTCCTCTTTTTCTTTTCATACTCATCCCTCAGTCCTCAGCATCAATGGCATTTGTCTTAGTAGCCTTCTTGACCATCGGGATTAGCTATCCTTCATATATAATTTCAAACCATCCTATACAGCATCTTCTTACTGCACTGAAAACTCAAAGGAAGAGAACTCTCTTGGTTGCTTTTTAAACTCCAGCATCTAGCACAATGCTGAGTACTTACTGTTAGGCTGTGTTCTAAGGGCTTTGCATTATCTCATTTGATTGTCACAACTCTATGAAATTTGCATTATTTGTATTCTCCTTTTATAGAAGAAATAGACCCAGAATATTTAAATGACTTTCCCTAAGTCATTTAAATTTCCCTAAGTCACACTGTAAGTGGCCAAGAATTGGACCCTAGCAATTGATTCCAGAGTCTGAACACTTAACCCCTACTGCCTCCCTTCCGAACAAATGATAAAACCTGTTTTGTTATCTTGATATACTTTATCCTTTTGTGCTACCTTAAATCTGTTATAAAATAGAGTAGAACTAAGTCACAGTACAGAAAGTTGGAAGATAGAGTCAACAGATACTAAAGTTCTGACAGTATACCTCATCCATGCTCTTCCCTAAAATGCATGTGTTGGAAGAGCATAAAACCCTTTTTTCTGACAGTGATAGAGATTCTCTTGGATTCCTGCTAGTTAATGCCTCTTTTTCTACCTAGTAGATAAACCATCTGTCTTGTAATGGTGACAGTATAGTTTTATATTAGTGGCAGAGATTTAGCAGTCACTCTTGCTTCTAAGTGAAATTTGGGATATACCCTACATCTTTTCTCTTTTTTTGAGACAGAGTCTCACTCTGTCGCCCAGGCTGGAGTGCAGTGGTATGAGCTTGACTCACTGCAACCTCTGCCTCCTGGGTTCAAGATTCTCCTGCCTCAGCCTCCCAGGTAGCTGGGATTACAGGTGCACACCACCGTACCTGGCTAATACTTGTATTTTTAGTAGAGACAGGGTTTCACCATGTTGGCCAGGGTGGTCTCAAACTCCTGACCTCAGGTGATCCGCCCGTGTCGGCCTCCCAGAGTGCTCGGATTACAAGTATGAGCTACTGGCAATAAGGTACTCCTTTTTCACGCATCCCTCAAACTTAAGAGTTGTACCCGGCCTTATCAGCTACATCTGATCTGATTTGCAAACCATCTCCTAGGGTAGAGTCATGCTGTCATGGCTAATCTCGTTCATTATATGATTTTCAGTGACTTCAATTTTAGAGAATGACTTTATTTTCAGTTCTGAAGATCTGCCTTATTTAAAACATACAGCTTCTCCCTCCCTGCACATGTACTGACTGTACTTAGATATTGAATAACTTTTAGTAAATCTGGGTGTCTGATTGTTCAAGCTTCTTACTAGAATTTATACAATATATGATGAATTTTTTTATTCCCTTTTTAAAACTAGGTTCATGAAAGAAGTGTCCAGTCAGACTTCCTGCTAATTATCTTGAAGGAAATTTTACAGAAACGTTCTGATCTACACTTGATTCTAATGAGTGCCACTGTGGACAGCGAAAAATTTTCTACGTATTTCACACACTGCCCTATTCTCAGAATTTCAGGAAGAAGTTATCCTGTTGAGGTAAGTTTTCTTTATAATGTGTGTATAAGCAGAAACTGCATTACCAGCAGGTTCTTTCCCTAGGAGATGGTTGCTTGTAGTCTGAGGCCAGAACTATTCCTAGGTTCAGTGAGTCGACAGAGGAGCGGGACACAGCCTTAAGAATCAGATGGCTGTTACTGCCTTGCCTGAGGCTGGATAGGAGAGAAAGGAGGGTGTTGACTCAAGACAGCCCTGAGGGCTAAAGAACATAAAACTGTTTTCACATGAAAATCATTATATTCAGATTAAGAGTTGCCGCCCTTCCCTGGTCATCTAATGGTCAGGGAGGAAAAAAAAAAAGAGTGGCTACCTGGCAATAAGGTACTCCTTTTTCACCCACCCCTCAAATTTAGGTTTGTCTTTGAAGCTTCCTTTTTACATATTCTATTCTTGATTCTTACCTTTTCAGTTCAGCTAATATAATCTACTCTTAACTGTTTCACATTATATGTATATATATAAATATATCTCATAATGTAATTTGTCTTGAGGCTTTAGAGACAATCCCTCTCTGTCAACCAAGTCTTCATTCCCAAATAATACTAAACATTTTTTTCATAATATTCTAAATTAGCGTTTGGTGACATTCAAAAGGTGGTGTCCCCTTGTTCTCTTTAAAATGATATTTACTGAAATGAATTTGAATTCACCCATTTATATGCCTTATTCTATGCAGGTTTTTCATCTTGAAGATATAATAGAAGAAACAGGTTTTGTACTGGAGAAAGACTCAGAATATTGTCAGAAGTTTCTGGAAGAGGAAGAAGAAGTAACCATTAATGTTACAAGCAAAGCAGGGGGAATAAAAAAATATCAGGTAAAAAGAAAATATTTTGAAAGATATCAGATAATGATATCCAGGGCCTAACCTGCCACAAGAGTTTCAAAATCATATGGTTAACACAGTGAATTTGAGTATAATTTGATAGATGAGGAATAGATCTGAGAATGAACGAATTTTAAAGGTCGTTTCTTTAATCTTTATTTCATAGACTGTAATCTTTGATTTGTGATACTTTGATTGTCCTCTTAAACTATTCTGGGCCATCTAGGTACACATACAAAATCAAGGACCATACAAGTTAGAAGCAACTTCTTATAACAATTTTGTAACAGTGATCAGTTATTGAGGAGTACATAGTAGTGATTTTTTTCTACTTCATCTCAACACCATAGGTGATCAGGATAGGGCAGGTCTCAAATCTAGATCCTTGGCATTGGTTTTCTTAGCCTCTGTCCTGGCAGGAGCAGGGCAGAGGCAAGATGGTGATAGGTAGATAGTGACAGATAGATAGATAGATAGATAGATAGATAGATAGATACATACATACATACATACATACATACATACATACATACATACATACTGAAGCTGTGTAGGGCATAGTTCTTTCTGGGAAGTTCAAATATCAAAAAAACAATGTTATCCTGCATTTTAGCCAGTGGTACTAGATCCAGCATTTTTGTCATATCCATGATATTTCATGCATGTTTCCAATTTGATGAAAACACAGAGTTAAAGTCATCTTTATATTTTTATTAAGCAGATAGACCAAGAAAGCAAAAATTAAAATCTTCCCCTAAAACACCAGAGGTAAAAATTACTAACTAAAGAAAGACTTTAGAAAAGTATAATTATTTCAAAAGAGATGACTGGAATTCAGGAGCCAAAGTACAATGTAGAAGGAATGAGCCAGGTACAAACTACTTATTAAAGTTATGACCTCTCTTGGCCTGGCTGCTTTTTAGTTGCCACAGAATGATGCATACATGATTACAATATGCTTTTCTACAATTATTTTAGTATGTATATGCCAAGATAAAAAGGTTTTGCTATACCTAAGGGCTGGATGACATTAAATTATAGGAGAGAGATGATACTTTCTGATATTCTCGCCACTACTAAGTATATTCTTTCTGTATCTTAACAAAATAGTAATGGTGACAGTGAGAAAAATACAGATTTGATGAATGCAAATACCGCCTTTTTTCCTTCTTTGTCTTACAAAAATACTTAATATTTTTATTCAGCTCCCTCTGGTTGGATTTCTTTTAGGAATACATACCAGTTCAGACTGGAGCAAATGCTGATTTAAATCCATTTTACCAGAAGTACAGCAGCCGCACTCAGCATGCTATTCTATACATGAATCCTCATAAAATCAACCTGGATCTCATTTTGGAACTTCTTGCATACTTAGGTATATTTCTATTTCTAATGGGTCTCCATTTTATTTGATAAAACATTTCTACTATCTTGAGATGTTTTGTTAAAATTTTATATGCTGTTCCTTTTATCTTCTTATTTTGAATATTGTATCTTTTTAAAATTTCAGATAAAAGTCCCCAGTTCAGAAATATTGAAGGAGCAGTATTGATCTTTTTACCAGGTCTTGCTCATATTCAGCAGTTGTATGATCTTCTATCAAATGATAGAAGATTTTATTCTGAACGGTAACTACACATCTTCATTATATTCCTGGTTGTTTTAAAATAGGAAAATATTTGGTACATTAAAACCCTTGATCAGAGTTTTCAAAGTTTTTTCACCAAAGGTTAAAATTGCCCATGGGGAAGTAAGATTTTTTTGTTTAAACATTTCCATTTTAACATGTTATCTACTAAAAATTTTTAGGTACTATATTCTGCATTTGTTCCATTTTATTTTATTTTTGAGACAGATTCTATCTCTGTTGCCTAGGCTGTAGTGTAGTGGCGTGATTGCACCTTCAGCCTCAAACTCCTGAGCTCAAGCAGTCCTACCACCTCAGCCTCCTGAGCAGCTGGGACCACAGGCGTGCACCACTACGCCCAGCTAATTAAAAATTTTTTTTTCATAGAGACAGGGTCTCCCTCTGTTGCCCAGGCTGGCCTCAAACTCCTGGGCTCAAACGAACTTCTCACCTTGGCCTACCAAAGTGCTGGGATTACAGGTGTGAGCCACTGCCTGTAGCCTTCATCTTTTTTTTTTTTTTTTTTTAAAGGCAGAGTCTTGCTCTGTTGGCCAGGCTGGAGTCCAGTGGCACCATCTCAGCTTACTATAACCTCTACCTCCAGGTTCAAGTGATTCTCCTGCCTCAGCCTCCCCAAGTAGCTGGGACTACAGGTGCATGCTACCACGCCCAGCTAATTTTTATATTTTTAATAGAGATGGGGTTTCACCATGTTGACCAGGCTGGTCTCAAACTCCTGACCTTAGATGATCCACCCATCTCAGCCTCCCAAAGTGCTGGGATTACAGGCATGAGCCACCGCACTCGGCCAGGCTTCATCTTCTTAATAAGATTAAGCAGAGGGAATCCTGTGGTTTAAAAGTAAGATGGTGACTCCTGCCAACCTGCTAAATCATGCAAAACTCCAACCAAACTGCAGTTTATCAGCCATATATATTTAATCAGCTGTTTACTATATGTTTCAATAGAGTTTATTACTACTGTAATAAACCATATAAGCCACTTCAACATTAGAAAGAACATTAAAAAAATTTAATCCTGTTTGCATAGTTTGTTTATATTCTCTGTGATGCGTGTATATGAGGTTTCATTGTACAATTCTGTAAACACTTGTGTATGTTTAAATTTTTTCATAGTAAAAAATCTTAAAGTTGCTTGCTATATGCAAATAAATTTTGTTGTTCTTTGCAGTGTCTTCTAAAGAGAAACCCTTGCTAAGAACTATGATTTTAACTTTCAGATATAAAGTGATAGCTCTGCATTCTATTCTTTCAACCCAAGATCAAGCTGCAGCATTCACACTTCCTCCTCCAGGAGTCAGGAAGGTAAAATTTAGTACAGCAAATTTATATGTGATACACCTGAGAGTATTTTATGAATGCAGTATAACTTTTTATCATCAAAGACAGTTGTTAACATTACGTGCTTGATGTGCACTGCCAACTCCAGGTGTTCTGCGCCTTACCATCATCAGAAGTGAACCCAATGTTACAATTCAAGCATTTGTATGTTTACATTATGTGCTATTTAAGGGAGAAGACTTCATTGAGAGAGTGCTAGTTGAAAAATATGGTATGGATGTTGCCTGTTGAGGGAAAAAAGTCACAACTTTTTCCCGAGAAGGCATCACAAAGGAGATTGGATATTAGGCATCACAAAGGAGACTGAATATTTAAATCCTGGGAGTATTCTTGTTGTTCTCTAGGCAGATCCTCTCTGATGATTTTTCCTGTACATAAACCATTAGGTAGGTCACAAAGCTAATAAGTAACAGAGCCAGTACAACAACCTAGTTCTTCTCATTAATGTGATTTTTTTTTTCCCTAATAATAGTGAAGGGCTGTGCTCAGCTGTCTTCAATCTCTACCCAGTTTCCCATTCTACTTATGTTTTTTTTGTTTTGAGACGGAGTTTCAAAACAACACTCCAGCCTTGTTGCCCAGGCTGGAGTGCAATGGCACAATCTCAGCTCACTGCAACCTCCTCCTCCCGGGTTCAAGTGATTCTCCTGCCTCAGCCTCCTGAGTAGCTGGGATTACAGGCACCTGCCACCAAGCCTGGCTAATTTTTGTATTTTTAGTAGAGACAGGGTTTTGCCAGGTTGGCCAGGCTGGTCTCAAACTCCTGACCACAGGTGATCCTCCCGCCTTGGCCTCCCAAAGTACTGGGATTACAGGTGTGAGGCACTGCGCCCAGCCCTACTTATGTCGTTTTTAAGATGATTGACTAGAATTAGGGGAGTGGTATTTTTGTTGGACTAAAAAATCTGTATTTTAGATTTAGTCTAATTAGTAAGTTAAGCTGACAAAACTAGAGTAAATTAAAATTACATAGTAATAGCAAATAGATTGTAAATTTTTGTGACTGAAATTGAAATTCAGTTTTTAAATTTCATCAGCTCAAACTAATATAAATAATGATATATTAATGAAAGTAGTCTAAATGTTTTAAGCTTTTTGTTTTTTTTTCAGATTGTTTTAGCAACAAATATTGCAGAGACGGGTATCACTATTCCAGATGTTGTATTTGTAATTGATACTGGAAGAACAAAAGAAAATAAGTAAGTTTAAATTTCCCAAATCAAAACATTTTTAACCTGGAAAGAGGCTGAGGCTCTTGAATTCTTGGGAGAAATCCTAAAATTATATAGCGAAAATCCTAAATGTCCTAGTTCTGTCCAAAGCAAAAAAGCCTTAGAGAAACTGTAAGAAACTTTAAAATATCTGAAAGTAAATGTCAGAATTTCATGTCATGGGTTTTCCCATAAGTAATGCCAGTATAGTGCGACTTTTAAAAAGTACTGAGAAAAATTTTTAAAACATAAATTTTTATAGATTTTTTATTTGTAAAATAAATTGTTTAACAAAAAACATTCTTTGTGTAATTTGGAAAAGAAACATGGCTTTTGGAGTAAGAGCTGAATTTAAATCCCTTGAGTAAGTAACATAACATATAACCTCTCTAATCATCAGTTTCCTCATTTGCAAATGGGTAAAATGAAAAATTTTTATTTTATTTTTTGAGATGGAGTCTTGCTCTGACACCCAGGCTGGAGTGCAGTGGCACAATCTCACTGCAGGCTCCACCTCCCTGTTTCAAGCAGTTCCCATCTCTGCCTTCTGAGTAGCTGGGATTACAGGCGCATGCCACCATACTCGGCTAATTTTTTTGTATTTTTAGTAGAGACAGGGTTTCACCATGTTGACCAGGCTGGTCTTGAACTCCTGACCTCAGGCAGTCTGCCCGCCTCGGCCTCCCAAAGTGCTGGTATTACAGGTGTGAGCCACCTCACCCAGTCAAAATGAAAATTTCATAACTGAAAGTGCCTAGTTCAGTAACTGGAACCTAATAGGTTACTGTAACTGAATCGTCAACAAAAAGATTACTACTGTATAAATAATGTTTATATTGCATAAATAGGACAGACCACCTTTAGTAGTCTACTGTAACCTAGATACACTATCCCCTGTTTTAGGAAACCATAGCAATATTTGCAAGAGAGTACTGCTATTCAATAAAAAGTAGATTCTTGATTCTTTGAATTGTACCTCTAGAGAAAATGTTTTCAGGGTTTAACTGTATCGTGAACAGTATGTTGAATTGTAATGTTCACAGTAACACTTCTCAAAATATGTCAAAGAATTCTCGTTCCTTAATTAATAGATATTCTACTAAATTTTAAAAAGATTCTATGATCAGGTTAGTATGAGAAGGGATAAGTTAAAGAAGTTTTTTTCCTTTTGCCAGACTTTTAATTTGTAGTGTATTTAGTATGCAATGTTTACTAAATTATTTAAATATGAAGCATAATTTGAGAATTATTGGTCCAAATAATGGACTTTTTAAGCTTATATTTAACTTAGTTGTAACAGTCAAATCCAGCTTTTTCCAATTTTGACTTAAGTCAATTATCTGCATATTCTCTCCTAAAACATTTCTTCAGGTACCATGAAAGCAGTCAGATGAGTTCTTTGGTCGAGACGTTTGTCAGTAAAGCCAGTGCTTTGCAGCGCCAGGGAAGAGCTGGGCGGGTCAGAGATGGCTTCTGTTTCCGAATGTACACAAGAGAAAGGTATGGCATAGCACTGGAAATGTAAAACACATAAACCAGTACTGTGTGACATTTCTGATAATATGTATTTAGTATTTCTTTATTTTTCAGATTTGAAGGCTTTATGGAGTATTCTATTCCTGAAATCTTACGTGTACCTTTGGAGGAATTATGCCTTCATATTATGGTAATCTCAAGGGAACTCAGATGAATTTTGTCCTTCACCCCTTTCTAGAAAAGAAAAAAATGAACACCTAAACTTACCTTATATTGCTTTAGATTTTCAACTTTTTTACTCTTATTTAATATATGCCCTTATCCATCTTATTATAAGTAAATCCACTGTGTTTTGGTTTTGCCAGACACTTACACTTTATAGATTATCAGCCTCATAACCTAGACTAGTAGTTCTCAACTGGGGGCACTGTTGCCTACCAGGGGACATTGGGCAATGTCAGGAGATATTTTTGGTTGTCATAATTGGACAGGGAGGGTAAATGGTATCTAGTAGGCAGAGATCTGGGATGCTCCTAAACATCTGACAGTTTACAGGGCAGCTCCCTAAAACAAAGAATTATCCAGCCCAAAATATCAGTAGTACTGAGATCAAGAAACCCTGACCTAAACAAAGGTCTTCTTTGACTGAAAGATCTATAATGTCCTTCAATTCTTAGATTTTTGACTCTATCAAAATCCGGAATTAAGAAACTAAAAATGTGGAGTGGAAAATCTAATCCTTATTCCCTCCCCACCCCCCCACACACAAACGCTTATATACTCTTCCCCCCAACTCCTCTGCCCCCATTATAAAAAAAAAAGTAACAGGATAGCCCTACTTACACATTTTATCCTCTTTGCTCAAAATTTTACTGAAGTCAAATTTAGTTCCAGTACATCTCATTGGGTAGTGTTAATTCTTTGATTTCATACCAATTTTATTACTTTTTTAATCTGCAGAAATGTAATCTTGGTTCTCCTGAAGATTTCCTCTCCAAAGCCTTAGATCCTCCTCAGCTCCAAGTGATCAGCAATGCAATGAATTTGCTCCGAAAAATTGGAGCTTGTGAATTAAATGACCCTAAACTGACTCCGTTGGGCCAACACCTTGCAGCTTTACCTGTGAATGTCAAGATTGGCAAGATGCTTATTTTTGGTGCCATATTTGGCTGCCTTGACCCAGTGGTAAGTCAAACAGTGCTGCTGCTTCTTCACTTTAAATATCCTTTGACCAGGAAATTACAAGTTTGGAAACAATTGTTAATTAAAAATTTTTTTTTTTTTTTTTTTTTTTTTTTTGAGACGGAGTCTCGCTCTGTCACCCAGGCTGGAGTGCAGTGGCCAGATCTCAGCTCACTGCAAGCTCCGCCTCCCGGGTTTAGCCATTCTCCTGGCTCAGCCTCCCGAGTAGCTGGGACTACAGGCGCCCGCCACTTCGCCCAGCTAGTTTTTTGTATTTTTTAGTAGAGACGGGGTTTCACCATGTTAGCCAGGATGGTCTCGATCTCCTGACCTCGTGATCCGCCCGTCTCGGCCTCCCAAAGTGCTGGGATTACAGGCTTGAGCCACCACGCCCGGCCAAAAATTTTTTTTTAACTAAATAGAATGTCTGTACTAACAATAAAACCGAGAGGGCCTGAATGCTGATAAGAATTTTTTTTTTTTTTTTTGAGACAGGGTCTGGCACTGTCGCCCAGGCTGGAGAGAGTGGTGCAATCTAGGCTGACTGCAATCTCCACCTCCGGGGTTCAAGCAATTCATGCCTCAGCCTCCCAAGTAGCTGGGATTACAGGCACGTGCCACCACACCTGGCTAATTTTTGTATTTTTAGTAGAGATGGGGTTTCATCATGTTGGCCAGGTTTATATTAATATAAGAATATTTTAATATAATATTTAAGTTTTTATATTTATATACTTGAAAATCTGTTCATCCATTTACTTAAGTGTACTGTAGGTACTATTTTGTGAGTGATTTTGACTTGTCTAAACTTTTGTTTTCAACCTGCTTGAAATATTTAATGGAATATGTAGTGGATGATTCTTAGGAAGCTTTGAACACTAGCGACTGAAAGGTAAAATTAAAAACTATTTTTCTTTCCTTTTTTGGGCTCTCTCTTTGAGCCAGTAATTAGCAGAGTTCTCTTTTCTCAAATTATCTCAGAATTAACAAATTCAAATCTGTCTGAGTCTCTGGACGCATATGCTTACTGTGCCATTCCAACTTTCCAACTTTATCAAGCTATGGCCCTTTCTGGGATTACCAATAAAGGCTTTTTAAAAACAGAATGGAAGCCTGGGCAACATAGTGAGACCCTGATTCTGCAAAAAAAATTAAGATTAAAAAAATTGGCCAGGCATGGTGGTGTACCCCTGTAGACCCAGCTAGTCAGGAGGCTGAGGTGGGAGGATTGCTAGAGCCCCGGAGTAGGAGGGGGCAGTGAGCTGTGATTGGGCCACCGCACCCCAGGCTGGGTAACAGAACAAGACCCTGTCTGTAAAAAAATCCAGAAATAAAAACAAAATGAAGAAAATGTGACTTATTACTGTAGTCTCTCTCTGTTTAGTATTCGAAATAGATATTCACCAGAATTTTGTGAAGTTCAAAAAATAACCTCTTCCATGATAGTTTATCTGAAAACCTACAACAACAAATGGATTGTTATGTCCAAATTATTTTTAAAGATCATGGCAGACTAAGAGTGGAAATTTGGCAGTCTTGGAGACAAGATAACTGAGTTAGGATTCCCAGATTGCCTCTCACTGTATGACAGACTGTAAATCATTTATATAAATGTTCAGTTTTTTTCCTCTGATTGTGGTGATAATTGCCTCCTTACCTCACAGAAAGGGTATAAAAGTAAAGGGATGTATTTTTGAAATTCCTTAAAATGGAACAAAAAATAACTTTAAAATGAAAATAAAAATTAGCTATAGTAGAACATAAAAGTATTGAAAATAAACAGGCAACTTAAAGGGCGATTGTTTTATGATTTGCTTTCTTTTATAAGTTAACTTTCACTGTATAGTTCTTTAATGATAAATTGTTTTGTCATTTATGGATAGGCAACACTAGCTGCAGTTATGACAGAGAAGTCTCCTTTTACCACACCAATTGGTCGAAAAGATGAAGCAGATCTTGCAAAATCAGCTTTGGCCATGGCGGATTCAGACCACCTGACAATCTACAATGCTTATCTAGGGTAAAAACATAATCTGGCCGTTATCAATAAGCCAATTACGTGAGGTTATTTACTTAAAGAAAATTACCTTTGACTCATTAAAATTGTACATCTGAGGTTTAAATTTATTTTTAGTTATTTCATCTGTCAAGGTATAATTATGTTAGAGAGTCATTTGTGTTTTATAATCCTTCTTAAAACTTAAGAATAATATATTTGGTATTATATGTATATTAACTCATTTAAAGTAACTTAATAATTTACTGTTAAACATAAACAGAAAATATCTGTTAATATTGTTAACATATCTGTTAATAAGTTAATATTCTTATATACAATTGGTAGCTGCTACAAGCAAGATCCCTCCCCTTTTTAAATTATAATTTAATTAAATATTACTTTGGTTATTAGCTCTGAAAAACAGTTTGGAAAGAGAACATGGTGACCTTTACTCATTAATCAACATTTTATTTATCTAGATGGAAGAAAGCACGACAAGAAGGAGGTTATCGTTCTGAAATCACATATTGCCGGAGGAACTTTCTCAATAGAACATCACTGTTAACCCTAGAGGTAATTCTTAATATGGATCTCTCACTCAGAGTCATGGGTAACTGTAAGTTTATTTTGGAAAAAAGAATGCCTAGGAAAATACTTGTCACATAGTAAGGGCTTAATAAAACATTTGTTGAATTAGTACATGTGTGATTGTACTTGACTTCTTTCTTCCAGCAAGTAACTTGTATGTATTACACAGTGATTTAAAATAGTATTTAATAATCATAGTATGGCTGGGCGCAGTGGCTCACACCTGTAATCCCAGCACTTTGGGAGGCTGAGGCAGGCATATCACGAGGTCAGGAGATTGAGACCATCCTGGCTAACACGGTGAAACCCCGTCTCTACTAAAATTACAAAAAAAAAAAAAAATTGGCGCCTGTAGTCCCAGCTACTCAGGAGGCTGAGGCAGGAGAATGGGATGAACCGGGAGGTGGAGCTTGCAGTGAGCCCAGATCACACCACTGCACTCTAGCCTGGGTGACAGAGTGAGATTCTGTCTCAAAAAAAAAACAATAATAATAATAATCATAGTATGTTCAAGAAATGATCAAAAAGGCTGGCTCATGCCTGTAATCCCAGTGCTTTGGGAGGCTGAAGCAGGAAGATGGCTTCAGGCCAGGAGTTTGAGACCAGCCTGAGCAACATAGTGAGAATGTGTCTCTACCAAAAATAAAAAAATGAAATGGGCATGGTAGCACATGCCTGTAGTCCCAGCTACTCAGGAGGCTGAGGTGGGAGGATTGCTTGAGCCCAGGAGTTCAAGGTTGCGGTGAGTTACAATTGTACCACTGTACCCTGAGTAACAGAGTGAGACCCTATCTCTTTTAAAAAAGAAAAGAAAAGATGCAACACGATTTCATAAACACTATCTTGGGAATTAGAATTCTCAGTTTTTCACTTAAAAAAAAAAAAAAAAAAAAAAGGGCTGGGCGTGGTAGCTCACACCTGTAATCCCAGCACTTTGGGAGGTGGAGGTGGGTGAATCACCTGAGATTGGGAGTTCAAAACCAGCCTGACCAGCATGGAGTAACCCTGTCTCTACTAAAAATACAAAATTAGCCAGGTGTGGTGGCACATGCCTGTAATCCCAGTACTCGGGAGGCTGAGGCACAAGAATCACTTGAACCAAGGAGATGGAGGTTGCAGTGATCCAAGATCGCACCATTGCACTCCAGCCTGGGCAACAAGAGCAAAACTCTGTCTGAAAAACAAAAACAAAAAACACAAGGACTGGGCACAGTGGCTCATGCCTGTAATCCAGCACTTTGGGAGGCCGAGGGGGGTGGATCATGAGGTCAGGAGTTCAAGACCAGCCTGGCCAAGATGGTGAAACCCCATCTCTATTACAAATACAAAAATTTAGCCAGGTGTGCTTGTGGGCGCCTGTAATCCCAGATACTTGGGAGGCTGAGGCAGAGAATTGCTTGCACCCAGGAGGCAGAGGTTGCAATGAGCCGAGATCGTGCCACTGCACTCCAATCTGGGCGGCAGAGCGAGACTCCGTCTCAAAAAAAAGAAAAGGAAAAAAAACACACGCAAGTTGAAAGGAGATTAATCTATATTTCTTCTCAACTCTGAAATGTGGTTATTTTTCTTTAATTATGGAAAATTTCAAACATACATCAAATTGTATGGACATAATGAACTTTCATATACCCATTTCCCACTTTCATAATTATCAACCTGTGGTCAATATACTTGTACTCCTTTTATTCTACTATCTGCCCTCTAGATTTTGAAGCATATCCAAGGTATCAGATTTTTTTTAAACATTATCACACCTAAAAATACCCAATTCCTTAATACCATCAGATATACAGACAGTGTTTAAATATCCTCAGTTACCTCATTACTGGCTTTTTTTTACAGCTAGTTCAAAGGATGATCCAAACAAGGCCCACACTTTAAATTTGGTTGATATGTTTTTTAATAAAGTCTCTTAACCTATCGTCACCCCTTTCTCAGTTTTTTCCTATTTGCCATTTATTTTTTGAAGAAATCAGATACATTGTCCTGTAGAGTTTCCTGCATTCT
The DNA here is from genome assembly GCF_003255815.1 of Theropithecus gelada. NCBI lineage: Eukaryota > Metazoa > Chordata > Mammalia > Primates > Cercopithecidae > Theropithecus > Theropithecus gelada. The sequence goes on along the minus strand of NC_037673.1, from coordinate 52,139,638 downwards.
GGATATGGCTGATTGTATCCTTGTGGTATTATTTAACATATTCTTCTGTGTCCTGTATTTCCTATGAATGGGTGTTGAGAGTTTAATCCAATTCAGGTTCATCTTTGTTTTTTTTTCTTTTTTCTTTTTTTCGGAGCCATCTCCTTTTTGGTAACATTAAGATATATCAATGGGGCCAGCTAGATTCATCCATTACAAAATTCCCCACTGGCTTTTCATGTAAGGCTTTTAGCAGCCATTGATAAGACTCAGACCTATTGTTTCATTAGGATCTGGATAAGGCTGATTATATCCTTGTGGTATTATTTAACATATTCTTCTGTGTCCTGTATTTCCTATAAATGGGTGTTATATCGAGAGAATTTAATCCAATTCAAGTTCATCTTTTTTTTTTTTTTCTTTTTTCTTTTTTTTCGGAGTCATCTCCCTTTTCGTAACATTAAGATATATCAATGGAGCCAGCTAGATTCATCCGTTACAAAATTCCCCACTGGCTTTTTATGCAATGCTTTTAGAAGCCATTGATAACACTCAGACCTATTGTTTCATTAGGGATGCAAATGATGGTATTATAGTTCTACTTGTTAGCTAGAATTATTTCATAAAGAACTACTTTTTCCTTATTAGTATTTGAATACCCTGAGGTACAGTTTATACAAGAAAATTAGGATAAATGCTTGTTTCCTTTTACCTAGCAGTTTTCATAATGAGTTGATTCCTAAGCATCTCCACAAGTAATCAGTGAATCTTGTTTTTTTAAAAAAATTGTTACAAACTTATTGATTTAAATATATTTGATGTGTTTCAGTTCTCTACAGTTAATTTTTTAATACTCAAATTGTCCCCTCTTTAGGAAGTGAGAGCCCCTTTGGGTTGGCTGCTGAGTCCTTTTCATATAATCTTAGCAATCTTTGATGGCTCCCTTGCTTTTGGTATGGAAAGCTTCTCTAGTGTATTTTACGCTCCAGGCTTGGAATCAGTTGTGTTTCCAAAGAGCCCTGATTCCTCTTCGTGAAATTCTATTATATGTCCCTAAATATTGGCCAGCTATTTAGCTACAGCCTGGGATGGCTAGTTATGAAAAGGCATTCAAAGCATCATACTTAGTGACTGGTTGTGATCAACTTTATCAGTCTGTTCTTAGGAAGGGAAACCGATGGTTTAGCCTATTAGGTTGCTATTCAGGAACAAATTTATTTCTGGGAGGAGAGAGAGTAGAAGTGTAGTCAAAATGTAAAGACAGGTGAATGTGAAAAGCAGGGCTCCCCCACAAATACTGTCTTTTTATTTTTATTGATACGTATGTAAAAGGAAATAATGTTTAATACAGATAGGCTATAAAAGTTTTTGTTGGCCGGGCGTGGTGGCTCACGCCTGTAATCCCTGCACTTTGGGAGGCCGAGGCAGGCGGATCACGAGGTCAGGAGATCGAGACCATCCTGGCTAACAAGGTGAAACCCCGTCTCTACTAAAATACAAAAAAAAAAAAATTAGCCGGGCGCGGTGGCGGGCGCCTGTAGTCCCAGCTACTCGGGAGGCTGAGGCAGGAGAATGGCGCGAACCCGGGAGGCGGAGCTTGCAGTGAGCCGAGATGGTGCCACTGCACTCCAGCCTGGGGGACAGAGTGAAGACTCCGCCTCAAAAAAAATAAAAAATAAAAAATAAAAGTTTTTGTTTTTGTTTTTGTTTTTTTTAAATAGATGGGGTCTTGCTGTGTTGACCAGGCTGGTTTTGAATTCCTGGTCTCAAGCGATCCTCCCATCTCAGTCTTCTAAAGTGCTAGGAAGGATTACAGGTGTGAGCCACCTCGCTTGGCCCAGATATGCTATAAAAGTATTCAGACAATAATGTATCTCTCACATAATCCCCCTATTCTATACTCATATTTTAAAAAGTAAAGGTTTTTTCCCATATTTGACACACTATTTTTTGTGATAAAAAAAAAAAAACTGCTAGGATGACAGCAGAGACTTCTCTAAGTGGAATGAACTTTGTCCTTCTCGAAGCACATGAAGAGCTAAGTTGAAGAAATAGCCCCCTCTGGGCCACCTGACTGGGAACACGTAGAAATCCCAATCAGTTAGCCCAGAGGGGGCTATTTCTTCAATTTAGCCCCTTTTCCTTTATCTCCTCTCTACTTCTCCCGACCTTCAAATTGCTTTCCATCCCCTTTCTTCTGTGAGCCTTTTCTTCACCTCCCTGGGACTACAAAGTTTTAGATGTCTTCACTAACCCTGTGGTGTTATGGCAGCTGTCTGTTTGGTCTTTTCTCCCCAAGAATGAAAGTCCCTTAAGCCCCAAACTTAAAACATAAAGGATATCCTAAAGGTAAACATCACCTTTTAATTGCTTGTATCCTGTGTACTTTGAAAAACTGCCCATCCTTCCTGTGCTAGTTTTGCTGATCAGCACATATTAAAGGTAGAAAAATATTTTAGGCAACAATTTTAGATTAAATGAAGTTGCCATTAATAAACTTTTTCAAAGTTCTTTGAGAAATTAAGATAGATTTCCGGAAACAAATGAAGAAGTACTTGCAATCTAGAATCAAGATTTCTGTCAGTTCTTTCTCAATGCTGACCATTCTCATTAAGTAAAAATCTCCAGAGAAAAAGGAGAGCTACTATGGAAGTAAATGTAGCGAATGAAAATGTGTTTAGACACATTTTTCTTGCTCTCAAATTTTATACATTTTTATGTTTTGAGACATCTAAAGTCTTAGGGTGAAGAGAATAGCTGTTTCTAGTTGACTTTCCAGTATCTTTTTTTCTTCCTTAAGGTAATTTGGGCTATAGTTAGCTAAATAATCATTAGCATCCTGTCAGTTTTTATAGGAAGCAGTAATATAAATTACAATGTTATTTGGAAATTTCTCTAATCAATTTGATTATTTCTGTTTTTAACATAAACCAATCTAGGATGTAAAGCAGGAGTTAATAAAGTTGGTTAAGGCAGCAGGATTTTCATCTTCCACAACTTCTACCAGCTGGGAAGGAAACAGAGCCTCACAGACCCTCTCATTCCAAGAAATTGCCCTTCTTAAAGCTGTACTGGTGGCTGGACTGTATGACAATGTGGGGAAGATAATCTATACAAAGTCAGTGGATGTTACAGAAAAATTGGCTTGCATTGTGGAGACGGCCCAAGGCAAAGCACAAGTACACCCATCCTCAGTAAATAGAGATTTGCAAACTCATGGATGGCTCTTATACCAGGAGAAGGTGAAGTACTCATTCCTAAATTCCAGTATTCAGAGCATTATTCTACAAGTCATTCATAACAAGTTAGGATGCCCTAACAGGTATTTTATTTGGTTCTCAAATTGAGCTATTCATTTTTGTTAATATTTGAAATCAAGATGCACATAGCTTTTCAAACAAAAGAATGCTTATTTTCTCTTCAAAAAAAAATTAGTAAGGTTTCTACTCTGCCCATCATCTTTTCTACTTGGAATAAAGACAGTAATAGCAAATTGATGTTGGTTGATAATGTGTCAATCTCCTGAGTATTTCATTAAAAGGTGCTGTCTCAGAAGGGGATAAAAGACAAGTTGTATGTGCTGTTTCCAAATAAGGGGAATATTGAATGGTGTAGTAGAGCTGTGGATGATTTGCAAGTTTCGGTCAAGTATCATCTAAGATAATTTAATAACAAATATTTATAGATTACAACAAAAACAACCTTTTAAAGTGGAGCTGCATGACCACTCCATTTTCTTATTTTTTAACATATGGTGAAGGTTAAGATGGCATTTTCTCTTCATATTTTGGGTTTTTGTTACCTGTCTCATTTATACATTTTTAAGGCAGTATGAGAAGAAAAGAGAACATAAAAAATTGAAACATAATTCTTCTCCCTTTACAAAGAGTGCCTCCGTTTTGTTTCTTGACCTTTAAAATAACAAAGATCCATAATTTCAAGCACTGGCTTGAATAACTCTCAACATTTATCAAACTTAAATGTAAAACATGAGAAATTACTGATTGACGCCCATAGCTGAATATTGGTCTAGAAACCAGAAACTGAAAGTTAATCATCATTTTAACATTAATTGTTTAATATCATTAGCATTATAAAATTGCTTGTACCTAGTTTCCTTTATGTTCAACATCTAACTCAGCCTTAGCAATAATATTTACAATGCCTTTTTATAGTATAAATGCACAGGTGGTAATAGTAATTACTATAAAATTGATAAATTATGCACATAATGAAAATGTAGCTTTACAGATACTCTTGGCTTAAAATGTAGAATAATAAATTGTAGAAAAATGCTTACTTGAAAAAGATAAATGACTTCCTTCTATTTTTATATTTTGAAATTATTTCCCCTCCTTTTTCCCATGTAGATAAGGTATGCCAGAGTGTATTTGAGAGAAACTACCCTAATAACCCCTTTTCCAGTTTTACTTTTTGGTGGTGATATAGAAGTTCAACACCGAGAACGTCTTCTTTCTATTGATGGCTGGATCTATTTTCAGGTACATAGTACAACTGATTTTATTGATTATTAAAAATGTTCAACTTCAGTACCATTGAGGTACATTTTTTAAATTTTATTGGAGTCTGCATAATGTCTTCTTATAATATGAGTTAAGTAGAATTGCTTATTTTATCTTGCCTCTGTGGTTTTAAATCTGTTAAATTTGAAAATCAAATTATATTGGTATAACAAATTCTATTTATTATTAATAACAATCCTAGCTTTCTATGTTGGGTATTTCAATAGTTAACTTTATATGGATTTTCCCAAATTAATAGCCTAACAGCCTTGTTAGGTAATTTCTATAGTTTCTTTTATATAGATAGAGACACTTAAACACAGTGAGAAATTAAATAATTTTCCCAAGATTTACATGGATTATTACTGAAAGAGCAAGATTCAAATCTAGGACTATTTGATTCCCAAATTTATTCTCATTCCACTACATTGTGGAATAAAAAGGAATAAAAAGATCAAACAGATTTATAGTTTATTTCATACTGTTGAATTCTCTGGAAAAATCAGACCAACCTATGCTTATTTCTAACAATAAGTTTATCTGTTTCTCTGTACTCCCATCAAGATTGACCAGCTTAAACTAAACAGACACATTGTTAGGTTATTCTATGACAGCCGTTTGTCTAGGACTGGAGAGGTGAATTTTAAGTGCAGCTGTACAATTATATGCACTTTGTGCAAAGAAATTGGGGTGGTGAAAATGTTTTATAACTGGATTGTGATGGTTGCACAACTCTATTAATTTACTGAAAGCTATTGAAATTAGTGAAAATGAGTGAATTTTTAGGGTAAGTTATATCTCAATAAAGCTGTTTAAAAAAATTTCCCACCCCAGGCCAGGTGCCGTGGCTCATGCCTGTAATCCCAGCACTTTGGGAGGCAGAGGCAGGTGGATCATGAGGTCAGGAGTTAGAGACCAGCCTGACCAACATGGTGAAACCCTGTCTCTACTAAAAATACAAAAAATTAGCCAGTCATTATGGTGCGCACCTGTAATCCCAGCTACTTGGGAGGCTGAGGCAGGAGAATCGCTTGAACCTGGGAGATGAAGGTTGCAGTGAGGCGAGATTTCGCCACTGCGCTTCAGCCTGGGCAACACAGACTCCATCTCAAAAAAAAAAAAAAAAATCTCCCCAAAACTGTAGTCTTAACTTCCACAGAGTTGATATAAATAGAGAAGAAAACAATTATTGGAATAATAGTTGCCTTATTTTGGGAAGAGTTACCAGATTTAATAAGGAAATTGAGAGGTTTGCATGCCTAGCTAGCAGAAATAATTTGTATTTTTCCCACTGTGTTTTCCATTAAAAGCAAGACGTGCTAAGGCATTGTAATATATGCTTGCCTCGATTTACTTAAACACATTCACACTCCCCTGGATTGACTTTGTCCATTTTTTTCATCTCCTCTTAACAGGCCCCTGTAAAGATAGCTGTCATTTTCAAGCAGCTGAGAGTTCTCATTGATTCTGTTTTAAGAAAAAAGCTTGAAAATCCAAAGATGTCCCTTGAAAGTAAGTGTTTGCTTATAATGTAAGTGAAAGACAGTATACACAAAAGTGTATGTGTACCTATGTATGTATGTGTATACATAGGTACATATTTAATTATAATTGGTTTTGGAGATTATTTTCCCTTTTGGGTCTATAGGGTTTAAATTCTGCAGACATCAAGGACTGATAGAGGATGAGGCAGCTACATAGGGAATCACAACATTAAGCTACAGATACCACAGACATAGGCCTTGCCCTTAAAGCACACAACAATGAGCAAAACATGGATGTATGTATGTATATACATAGGTACACATACCTATGTATTAATGTGTGGAAAAACTTTCTTAAGAGGACAGGCACGGTGGCTCACGCCCATAATCCCAGCACTTTTGAGAGGCCAAGGCAGGTGGATCACCTGAAGTCAGGAGTTTGAGACCAGCCTGGCCAACATGGTGAAAACCTGTCTCTACTAAAAATACAAAATTAGCCGGGTATGGTGGCGAGTGCCTGTAATCCCAGCTACTCGGGAGGCTGAGGCACAAGAATCACTTGAACCTGAGAGGCATAGGTTGCAGTGAGCACCAAGATCATGCCATTGCACTCCAGCCTGGGCGACAAGAGCGAAACTCCATCTCAAAAAAAAAGAAAAAAACTTTCTAAGAGAAAATCTGAAATATTCTAGAAATTATTTTTTTGTAACATTGGAGTATACGAAAGCATACTGAAGTTGTAAAAAATTCCATCTATTTTATGCCAAATTCCATCAAACTCAATTAGTGATTATTCACAACCTAATTATCCTCTTAAGGTTTAGTTTACTCCTGTCTCTTAAACTTCATTTCTAAACTTCTAGCCATTTCATAGAAAAAACGTTAATAAAACTGAGCATAGTAAACTTTGCTACTTATTAGCATTTTAGTAAACTGGTAACATAGCTACTATTTAAAAAAATAATAAGCCAAGCATGGTGTCATATGCCTGTAGTCCCAGCTACCCAGAAGGCTGAGGTGGGAAGATAGCTTGAGCTCAGGAGTTAAAGTCCAGCCTAGACAACATAGAGAGACTCTGTCTCTTAAAGAAATATATGTATGTATACACATACCCATATATGTATTTGTGTGTGTGTATATGATTTAGGGACTTTCTGTTAGGTTTGTTTCAGCATGATTTTTCCACCGTGTGTTTCTTTCAAATGCAGAGCTATTTCTCTGTATAAAATAAACACATTATCCTTCAACAGAAATCTGAAATGAGTCAGGCATGGTGACGCCTGCCTGTAATCCCACCACTTTGGGAGGCTGAGGCAGGAGGATCACTTGAAGACCAGCCTGGGTAACATAGGGAGATGTCATCTGTACAAACAATTTAAAAAAAAATTAGCCAGGCCTAGTGGCATGTACCTGTTGTCTCAGCTACTTGGGAGACTGAGGCGAGTATCTGCACTCCAGTCTGGGTGACAGAGCAAGACCCCGTATCAAAAAATAAGAGAGAGATCTGCAGTGGACACACCTGAGTTTGCAGTTTGCCCAGTGAAGTGTTTCTCAAACTTGCCAAATCATCAAAATCATCCTGGCAGTTGCAAAGAATACAAGGTCCAAAGACCTACCCTAGACATACTGATCTCTATGGGAGAGGTCTGTGGCTGTATTATTTTTAAAATCTTTTATTCTGTAACATTTCCCCTCTAAGGCTATCCCCTTTTTAAATGCAGTTAACTATTTTTAATAAACTGAGTTGTTTTTCTGGTAGCATGTCCCACATTTAATATTTGGTTAGTTACATACTCATGCTTTAACATGTTCCTGTATTTCCTATAAACTGGTAGTTATATTTGGAGGTATGATTAGAATAAGTTTTGAGAAAAATAATACTTTCTAGTTGGTGCTGTATTCTCCCCATTGCATCACATCAGGAAGCACTTAAATTTGGTTGTCCTTTTAATGTTAAGAATTGATCAGTGACTTCAGTATGATTGTACTGAACAAAGTATCCCCAGTTTATTCTCAAAATTATCCCCAGTTTATTCTCAAGTCAGGCAAGTTGGGGGAGCTCCTGATCTAGTTCTGCTACCCTGAAACCTCATACTCTTGTGGGTTTTTTTGTATAACTAAATATGAATGCATAAGCATTAAGATGTATTAATTTTCCTATATTGCTGGAAGCAGATCAGGTCTTAACATATTAAGACATATGGGCTCTTTTCTCAGGGGGCTTTGTGCATCACAACTTTGGCAATAAGAAAGAATTACATTTTATAAAGTATAGGTTGAACCTCAGCTTTTAATTAAGCAAAATGATTTTTGAAATGATATCAGTGTTCCGTTTGCCATAAGAGAGAGAGCAGAACTTACCGTTGGGTGTAGTGTTTACCTTTGACTTGGGAGGAAGGAAGAAGTATGTTAGTGCTCTCTCTTGGGTTTATAACAAAAAGTTGGTAGAATGCCAAACATTTGAAAAAGAAGTAACTGAACTTACTCTCGTACTTTCTTTTACTGTCTCTTCCTCAATTTAAAAGTCGTGGTTCTTGGAGCCAGGTATGGTGGCTTGCACCTGTAATCCCAATTACTCAGAGGGCTGAGATGGGAAGATTGCTTGAGCCCAGGAGTTCAGAGCTGCAGTGAGCTATGATCACACCACTGCACTACAGCCTAGGCGAGAGTGAGACTCCATCTCTTAAAAAATAAAAAAGAAAAATGTTCTTTCTAGACCTGCCATTGTTCCAACTTCAAACAAATGACCTGTCTTTTTCCTCTCCCTCCCACTTTTTTGTTGTTGTTTTTAATGCCACTGTAACCATTGCAACCATTGAAAGCCACACCTTTTTCTGAGTATCTGATGTAAATGTAGAATTTCAGTTTTGCAGCCCTGATAATTGTAACTTTCTAAAGAGTGGTTATGAGGTCCTTAGGAAGTCACAATTTCAGAGTAACTATTAAGTAGAAGCAGTTGTTAACAAAACCCCTTTAGCAAATAATGCAGCCTTGGTTGCTCTGTTTGTCAAATTAATTGGTATTTGATTCCTTTGTTGTGTAGAGTGGTCTGTCACTTCCCCATTGACACCTCTCCAAGAGCACTTCCCTGTTAGAATTTTTTGTTTCCTTTGGACTAAACATGGAGAAACTGATAACAGTTATTTCTTCCTTCCTTGCTTATACTTTGGAAATTCTGCCATACTCTGAAGAACACTGAATAGTCAGTAGAGCCTTCAGTATATTTCAGCCAAGTGAAAAAGTTGAGAAACTTACTTTCTTCAAGGAATTTTTATAGAATAAAATTTATAATTCCTTATAAAGAAGTAACAGTTCACGTCATATTATCTCTTTGGGGTTTAGCCTATACAAATGTTATCTTTTTTCAAAATGTTAACTTTTGTCAAAGTAGGTATGGAATAACCTACAGCAATAATTAAAATCTATGTGGGGCAAAAAATATTTATAGGCGTCTCTAGATTTATTACTGGTGTTAATTCTGTATTCTAATGTAAAAAATATTAGTGACGTATACTTCTTATTTACATGTATATACATTGGAAAATCAGACAATGTTGCATTTATTCGTGGCATTTTTTTTTCTTCCACTCAGATGACAAGATTCTACAGATCATTACGGAATTGATAAAAACAGAGAATAATTGACGCTGAAATTCATGGTCAACTGCTTTAAAAATTAAGATGAAGATACAGTCATGAAATTATCTGAAAATGGATCATCACATTAAGTATTTCATTACTTAAAATGTTGGTACTAGCCATTAACTTAAAGGTGGTGGGGAAAAAAGCACATACTTTAAATATGTGTAATTTTCTAGTTCCTTTTTAATGATGATTATTCTGAATGTATTTGCCACTACATTTACAATAAATTCTTTGGTATCGTCCATGTTTTGCTCATCGTTGTGTGCTTTAAGGGCAAGGCCTATGTCTGTGGTATCTGTAGCTTAATGTTGTGATTCCCTGTGTGGCTGCCTCCTCATCTATCAGTCCTTGATGTCTGCAGAATTTAAACCCTATAGACCCAGAAGGGAAAATAATCTCCAAAATCAATTATAATTAAATTTCCATGAAAAGGAACAACTTCAGAAGTCAGTTATTTAGTATTTGATACTAAATTTCAAAACCTAAATAAGTGCACTATTAATAGATTCCACCTATTTCAGTTACATTCAGAAAGCATAAACATGTAGTTCTGAAGGACAGGCAGGATTGACTAATACTCCTGTCAGCCTTGCATTGTTTTTCTCAAGCTACAGCTGTGATATCCCTGCCCCGAACCTTTTTTGTACACATGATTGAACTGGTAAGGTCAGTAACTTTGAGATAGTGAAGTATGCTTAGATATTTTTCATTGGTCCTATTTGTTTTGCTTACTGACGATATTTTGAAATTCCATTTTTATTACTTAGAGGGATTTCTCTTCATTTCTTATCAATAGATTGTTGATAAACTTCAAATATAGTCCCTTTTAGATCAAAAGGCAGAAATTGCATCTGAAACTCAAAAGATTAGAATTTAATAGGAACCTAGTATAACCGCTTGGCTCTCATAACAGGGATATAATTTTAATATTTTTTGATGAACAAATAAAACTGTAACTTGGAAGTAAAAACAATACTTAGTAGCAGTCTCTAACTTGAGGTTTCTACTTGCAATGTGGCAAGGGAATTGAGAGCAAGGAGTCAAATGTGACCGTGGTTTGGAATCTCTAGTGCCATTAATAAAAATGGGCATGTCAGGAGAAGGAGCTAGATTGGGTGTTGAAGGCAATTCCTCTTGGGACACATGGAGGCTAGTACCCCAAATTTGTCTATTAACTCATTTATAGACAACCTACGAGGTAGGTACTGTATTAACCTACTATTTGTATTTTACAAGTGAGGAAACTGAGGCACAGATAAGTGAAATAACATGTGTGAGATCACACTGATAGTAAGTAACAGAAGCATTATGGCTCCAGTACTATTTAGATATCTGAAATGTAATCATTATTCCTTTGAAATGTGAAACACTGACACATCAGGTAAGGTCATAGGGTTAGAGTCTTCTACACAGAGATGATAAAGATGGGGGAGTTGAGGTAATCACCAAAGGGGTAAGAAAATCAAAGTCTCTTCTTTCATATTCTCAGCCGTCACTCAGACCCAGATCACCATTGTCTTTCACCTACACCACTGCAGTATCTCCAAACTAGGCTTTCTCCTCCTTTTTATACCTCTAATCCAAAAAAGAATGATATTTTTAAAGGGTATCTGTGTCACTTGGCTTCCCATTGCTCTTAAAATTTAAAGTTCTAAACATGACCTCCAAAGCTCTCTAACTGATCTGGACCTTCCTATCCTCCAGTCTCATCTCCACTCTTTCGAAAATCTCATGGTGCTCCAGCCACGCTAGGCTCCTTTTCAGTTGCTAGAAGATGCCAAGCAGTTTTTCTGAGCATTTACACATGGCGTTCTCTGCCATAATACATTGCTTCCGGTTATTTACCAAGCAGACTTTTCTGCTTTAAAGCCCTTCGCACAGGCCACCCTACTGAAGTGCATATCCCCTTTTACTCATAATACGGTATTTTTCTCAGCTTGTACCATTTGCTTTTCATCTTCTCACTAGAACATATGCTGCACCAGGACTGTTTCACTCGCCGATACGTCCCTAACACAATGCCTTGCATATATAGGCATTCAATAAATGCTGAATGAGTGAGGGATGAGGAGGGTTAAAGTAGGCTATCTTAATGCCAAGGAAGATTTTTGAAAGCAAAAGTATTGTCAACAGATGTTATGGAGTAGGGAAAGATTACTAAGGTTTAATGAATACATCAACCTTTTGAGATAGTTTGAATGGAGGGTGGCAAGGAAGGACTCTCAGAAGTCCCACAACCACATGCACATTCAATGATACACCAGAAGGACTTGCAGGACTCAGAGGCTAAAGTTGATTTTGTAGAGAAAGGATATACAATGGAATCAGCAAGGGAAAAAGACACATCACATGGAGTCTGGAGAAATCTATACACAGGCGTCCTATGTGCTATGCAGTTTCTGCCCAGGGAAACCTACTACAGAGTCATACTACAGAGTCAGTGCAAGGATTTTTATTAGGGGCAGGTCATACAAGCACAAAGACCAGGCATAACAAAATTCCAGGCTCCCAGAAGGAAAGCAGGCATTTAAGTGTTCCTAGCAGGCAAAACAGTGTTATCAAAAAGCAGAGGACTTTTCACAAGTCAAGTTCCCAGGCTCCCGCCAAAGGCCAGTCCCACAAGCAGTCTCTTCTAAAGACCTCTGGCTTGCTACGTTAACTCTTTTCTGCATGAGTACAAATCATAAGTTTAGGGAGTGAATAAAAATGAAAAGGTGAGGCAGCAAATAGAGTATTCTTTATGGATGTGATAAAGGAACAGAAAGCATAATAGGTTGAATATGAATATATTCATAAAAGTTTGAAGACCCTCACTGATTTGCAGGCAAAAATAGAAATAACCAGCATAAAGTGAGGATAATATTAACATCAGAGTGGGCTCAACAAAGGACTAAAACAGAATAACGTAGGGATCAACTTGGAAAGGCTTTTTGGTTTTCCCCAGCAATGCTTACTGGCTTCAGATAAGCTGATAAAGTTGATAGTGGACAGGATATTTTAGTCTTTTGTGGGGTTTTTTGCATTCAAGTCACTATGGGATCTTAGAATGAAATAGACTGTGTCATTGAAATGGGTGACTGAAATCGCTTATTTAGAGGGAAATGAGGCCATATCAGAGGCCATGGACCAGGAAAATGCAGAGGTCAGACTCTAATCCCAAATTCATTATACCGTAACTGAATGGTAGGGAGGCCAGTTAGAGGAGAGAATTTCAGAATTTAAAATCTTGAGATGTAACTGTTTCAATAATAAATAAACCTAAAGGGTTTCCCTGCTGATGGATAGCAAAATGGATGTGGGGAGAATTTAAAGTAGGGACAGGATGAACAGCATATTTGTTCATCAGTGTGGATGCAGGAAAAGGATGGAGAAGACCAGGCCAGGTGCTACAGTCACTAGGAAAAGGAGGTGGGTACCCTGGATCTTAACATACAGTGGCAAGAAAAATCAAGTGTCATATGAGAAAATCACACTCTTCAGATAAGAAGTTGTTTAGTCCTGGTGGTAGTTCTGGAATATGCCTGCCTCTTTTCATGAAATCCATTCTCATGCATGAGACATTTAGAAGTAGACGGAAAGTCGGCTAGGTGCAGTGGCTCACGCCTGTAATCCCAGCATTTTGGGAGGCCAAGAAGGGTGGATCACCTGAGGTCAGGAGTTGGAGACCAGCCTGGCCAATATGGTGAAATCCCGTCTCTACTAAAAATAAAAAAATTAGTCGGGCGTGGTGGCAGGCACCTGTAATCCCAGTTACTTGGGAGGCTGAAGCAGGAGAATCTCTTGAACCCAGGAGGTGGAGATTCGAGTGAGCCAAGACTGTGCCACTGCACTCCAGCTGGTGACAGAGCAAGGCTCCATCTAAAAGAAAAAAGTAGATGAAAAGTCTTCATTGGAGAGGATTAGTGGGAAGGAAAGGGAGTATTATCAAGGGAAAGTATATTTCCAGTTTTTAAATTGAGCATTATATGATAAGCACTTAACTAAAAGCTTTATTATATTCTTGTTTACTCCTCACAACAAGATGGTAATATATTTTCAATTTACAAATGAGAAAACCGATGCTAAGAAGCTAAATTTCTAATGGGGAAGAAATGAAAAGATCATTCAAAAATAACCTAAGCAGTCTGCTGATGTAGGGGTGAAGGGAATTTTCTTCCCTCCACCTTCTGAAAGTTCAATAATCTCTCTATAAAATAAACTGACTATAGACAGATTAACAGTGAAAAAAGGCAAAAAAGAAAAAAGTATTAATGTGCATAAACATAGGAGCTATACAAAATATGAGGCTCAGAGGAGGGGCCAGATGAAGTTTATATAGTATAAAGGAATAGAGGCTTAGAATGCGGCAAGACAGGTTATGGGAGGGAGAGGAAAGGAAAAGCATGGGGAGCAAAGGCTCCATCCTGTATGTAGGTGAAGTCTCAAGGGTAGCAGCCCTCAGAAAGAATAGATGGTAGCCCATGGTAAAATTTTTGTCAGACCTTTAAAAGTGTCAGATTTTTAGTCTCCTTTTCCTGTGAGGTAATCATTCCTAGATCTGGATAAGGCAGATAAGGAAGGGCCTCAGAGAGAGCCTGTTTGCATCTGGGGTTTACTTCACTAATGTAGATTTCCTCTACAGATGCAAATCTCCCGCACAAAATGACAGTTTTTCAGAGCAATTACCTGCAGTGTGCAGCCCTTCCAAATTGCCATCTTGAAATATGGCCAAAAAGTATTTGGGAGCTAGCATGGTGGCTCATGCCTACAATCCTAATACTTTGAGAGGCTGGAGTGGGAGGATCACTTGAACTCAGGAGTTCAAGACCAGCTTGAGCAACATGGCAAAACCCTGTCTCCACCAAAAATAGAAAAAAGTAACTGGGTGTGGTGGTGCAGGCCTGTGGTCCCATCTATTCAGGAGGCTGAGGTGGGAGGACCACTTGAGCCAGGGTGGCAGAGATTGCAATGAGCTGAGATCAGCTGCTCTGCACTCCAGTATGGATGACAGTGAGACATCATCTCAAAAAAAAAAAAAGTATTTGGGGGGTGTAAAATATTATTTGGCATAAGGATAGACATACACAGTCTCTGACTTAAGATGGTTTGGCCTGAAATTTTTTGACCTCACAATGATGTGAAAGTGAAATGCATTCAGTAGAAACTGTACTTCAAATTTTGTTTTCATATTTTCCCAGGCTAGCGATATGCAGTATAATTACAGTATTTTCAATTGATGATACCTTTATCAGGATGTAACCCCACTGTAAATTGAGGAGCACTGGTATATAGAATTAAAAGTTCAGAAACAAACCCATGTGTCTATGGTTTGCTAATTTTCATCAAGGGTGTCAATGGTGAAATAATCTTTTCAATAAACGGTGCCGGAACCACTGGATAGCTACATGCAAAAGAAAGAATTTGGGCCCTTACCTCATGCCATGTACAGAAATTAAAGTGGACGATAGAGCTAAGTGTAGACTGAGCATGGTGGCTCATGCCTGTAATCCCAGCACTTTGGGAGGCCAAGGTGGGTGGATAGCTTCAGCCCACAAGTTTGAGACCAGCCTGGGCAACATGATGAAACACCATCTCTACAAAAAAGTACAAAAAGTAGCAGGGTGTGGTACTGCACACCTGTAGTCCCAGCCACTTGAGGGGCTGAGGCGGGAGGATCACTTGACCCTGGGAAGTTGAGGTTGCAATGAGCAGAGATCGCGCCACTGCACTCCAGCCTGGGTGACAGAGTGAGACCTTATCTCAAACAAACAACCAACAACAACATCAAAAGCAAACAAAAAAGAGCTAAGTGTAAAAACTAAACTACAATACTCTTAGAAGGAAATACAGGAGTAAATCTTTAGGACCTTGGATTAAGTAATGATTTCTTAGATGAGACACCAAAAGCACCAGAAACAAAAGGAAAAAAAAATGGTACTTCATCAAAATTAAAAATAATTGTCCAATACTGAAGGATTCCATTTATATGTAGAATCTAAGAAAGTCAAACTCATACAGGCAGAGCTGAACAGTTTCCAGGAGGTAGAAGAAATAGGGAAATATTGGTCAAAAGGTACAAACTTTTAGTTATAAAATGAATAAGTTCTGGGGATCTAGCATACAGCATGGTGACTATAGTTAATATAATACATTGTTTACTTGCAATTTGCTGAGAGAGCAGATCTTAAGTATCCTCATCTCACATACATGAAACATGTTAACTGTGTGGTAAAGGATGAATTACTCTGATTGTAATCATTATATAGTGTAAACATAGATCATATCATCACTTTGTACACCTTGAGTAAATATAATTTTTATTTGTCAGTTATACCTCAGTAAAGCTGGAGACAATTTAATTATTAATACAATAAAAATACTTGTTCTTCAAAGGACACAATCAAGAAAGTGAAAAGGGGCCGGGTACGGTGGCTCACACCCGTAATTCTATTACAGGAAAGGGGTCCTGATCCAGACCCCCAAGAGAGGGTTCTTGGATCTCACGCAAAAAACAATTCAGGGCAGGTCCATAAAGTGAAAGCAAGTTTATTAGGAAAGTAAAGGAATAAAAAAATGGCTACTCCATAGACAGAGCAGCCCTGAGGGCTGCTGGCTGCCCATTTGTATGGTTATTTCTTGATGATATGCTAAACAAGGGATGAATTATTCATGCCTCCCCTTTTTAGACCATATAGGGTAACTTCCTGATGTTGCCATGGCAACCAGAGGTCACTCTCATTGCCATCTTTGTTTTGGTGGGTTTTAACCGGGTTCTTTACTGCTACCTGTTTTATCAACAAGGTATTTTTTTTTTTTTTTTTTTTTTTTTTTTTTTTGAGACGGAGTCTTGCTCTGCCGCCCAGGCTGGAGTACAGTGGCCGGATCTCAGCTCACTGCAAGCTCCGCCTCCCGGGTTCCCGCCATTCTCCTGCCTCAGCCTCCCGAGTAGCTGGGACTACAGGCGCCTGCCACCTCGCCCGGCTAGTTTTTTGTATTTTTAGTAGAGACGGGGTTTCACCGTGTTAGCCAGGATGGTCTCGATCTCCTGACCTCGTGATCCACCCATCTCGGCCTCCCAAAGTGCTGGGATTACAGGCTTGAGCCACCGCGCCCGGCCCAACAAGGTCTTTATGACCTGCATCTTGTGCCAACCTCCTATTTCTCTCTGTGACTTAGAATGCCTTAACAATCTGGGAATGCAGCCCAGTAGGTTTCAGCCTCATTTTACCCATTCAATATGGAGTTGCTGTGGTTCACATGCCTCTGACAATCCCAGCACTTTGGGAGGCTGAGGCAGGTGGATCACTTGAGGTCAGGAGTTCGAGACTAGCCTGGGCAACATGCTGAAATCCCATCTCTACTAAAAATACAAAAATTAGCCAGGCATAGTAGTGTGCACCTGTAGTCCCAGCTACTTGGGAGGCTGAGGCATGAGAATCATCTGAACCCAGGAGGCAGAGGTTGTAGTGAGCCACGATTGCGCCACTGCACTGCAGCCTGGGCAACAGAGCAAGACTCTGTAAAAAGAAAGAGAGAAAGAGAGAAAGAGAGAGAGAGAGAGAAGACAACCCCACAAAACAGGAGAAAATACTTGCAAATCATATGCCTGATATAGGAGTTGTATACAGAAGATATAAAGAATTCTTACAACTCAATAATAAAAAGACAATCTGATTTTAAAATGGTAAACTAGGAATAGAAGGAAATTACATCAATATAATAAAATTAATATATGAAAATCCCACAGGTAGCATTATACTCATTGATAAAAAACTAAAAACTTTTTTTGTAAAAATAGGACGAAGACAAGGATACCCACTCTTGCCATGCTATTCAACACAGTAGTGGAGTACTAGCTAAAGCAATTAGGCAAGAAAAAGAAAAAAGGCATCTAAATTTAAAAGGAAGAAGTAAAACTCTGTTCACAGATGACATGATCTTATATGCAGAAAACTTTAATGATTCTACAAAAACTGTTAGAAATAATACATTCAACAAAGTTGCAGCATACAAAACCAACATACAAAAATTAGTTGTTTGTACACACTAACAATCCAAAAAGGAAATTAAGAAAGCAATCCCATTTATAAGAGCATCAAAAAGAGTAAAATACTTGAGAATAAACTTAAACAAGGGAGGATAAAGAGTTATACATTGAAAACTGCAAAATATTGCTGAAAGAAATTAAAGACGACACAAATAAATAGAAAGAGAGCCCATGTTCACAGATTAGAAGACTTAATATCGTCGATATGACCCAAAGCAGTCTATAGACTCTATGCAATCCCTATCAAAATCCAAATGGCATTTTTTTACAGAAATAGAAAAAATAATCTAAAATGTGTATGGAACCACAAAAGACTGATTGCCAAAATCATCTTGAGAAACAACAATAAAGCTAGTGACTTCACACTTTCTCATTTCATACATATTACAAATCTACATTAATCAAAACAGTATGGTATGGCATAAAGCAGACATATAGACCAACAGGACAGAACAGAGTTCTATAAATGGTTCATATGTATATTCTAGCAAGCTGATACAGAAACAGCAGATATGATAATAATATGGAAATACATACAGGTTAGGAATTTTTCAGTCACTCCAAAGGTACTGGGAAATATTTTTCCTGAAGGATATACCTTTAACATCCAGATCTTCCACAGGAAAAGAAAGCCTAGCCACTCCATCCATCCATTTATTTCAAATCTGTATAGTTGAACAAACTTAGAGACCAAATCCTACCTCTCAACAGAGCAGCCCAATCTGCCATACGCTGAGTGCTTTTGTTAACTGCAGGCCCTTGGTGTTTTTTCTCATAAACACTAAGCTGCATATGACTAGGCAGCCCTCAACAGCTGCTCTGTTTGATCTGTACCCTATGATTTGACATCCAAGTAGGCACATTACACATTGTGCCCTTCAGCCTTCCTTTTTATTGCTTTTCAATAGGACGGTTTTGCTTTACATTTGAAACAGGGGTTTATCTTACCATGGTCTGAAGATATTAATTGCTGCCCTCTTTGTTTTCTGTGTGGTACAGAAAGAAAAGACAGGATAGATCTGCTTTGTCCGTAACAAAGAAGCCTGAGGTTATGTTAATACATGATGCCCCCCTGGGTATAAGGAGTTCTTTCTCCTTGAACATCTCTGGATGCTCATTATTTAAAATCATCACAAATATTATCAATAACAACAATATAGAGATGCATTAGCTTTAGCTTGCATTTAGTTGGGATATTCATTGTATATAGTAAGCCCACTTCCCACCACTACTCCTTTGCAGGTCACCTTGAAGTAACTATTTTTAGAGGATTTAACTATCAGTATCTAAATATTTGTAGGATTCCTGCCCACCAGAAAATGTTGCTACCCAAACAAAAACATTCTCAACATTATGAGAACTCTCACTTAGGGAATAGATTTGCCCAACATTACAAGAAAAAAACTGACATGTTGACTTGCAAACACTAGCAACACACAAGAATTCTCTTCAAAGAGGCATCCCTGGCTATGCAATTTAAAGTAGACACCCATTCACACTCTAGGCCACCACACTTTTAAATCTGTTTTAAGAATGTATTCCTGTTTGATGTGGCTTACTTTTTTATTTTCAGCATATCCACTCCCGGCTCTACGCAAGCAGGGGCCTTGTGTGTCTTATCCACTGCTGCAAACCTAGAGTGATGCCTGGTACTTAGTAGGTACTCATTACATACTGGTTGTGGAGGAACAGGGATAGACAACTATACTGTCCAAGTATAGTTACATTCTAGTAACAGGAGATTTTTTTTTTTTTTTTTTTTTTTTGAGACGGAGTCTCGCTCTGCCGCCCAGGCTGGAGTGCAGTGGCCGGATCTCAGCTCACTGCAAGCTCCGCCTCCCGGGTTCGCGCCATTCTCCTGCCTCAGCCTCCCGAGTAGCTGGGACTACAGGCGCCCGCCACTGCGCCCAGCTAGTTTTTTGTATTTTTTAGTAGAGACGGGGTTTCACCGTGTTAGCCAGGATGGTCTCGATCTCCTGACCTCGTGATCCGCCCGTCTCGGCCTCCCAAAGTGCTGGGATTACAGGCTTGAGCCACCGCGCCCGGCCAGGAGATATTTTTAAGAGCTTCCTTTCATGGTATATCTTAGATCTGCTACTTCATGTAAAATATATGTTTGTACCAGGAATGGAAGGTGGAAAGATAAGCTGTATTTTTCAACAGGCTAATAGCCATGGCTCAAGAACAAAGGCACAAACTTCTGTCACTCCTCAGGCCAGCCTGGTTTTGGAGACCTTCTCTTCACTCCCAGCAAAACTGCCAGATATAAGAATGTGCATTCTTTGGCCAATTTAAACTCATCTATTCAGCACCAGTGCTCTTGCTGAAAAGTCAAGTAAACTGTCACTTTCTTACGTGATCACCACCTAAAAGGTGGCTGGTTCATGGAAATTAGATGGCACTCTGTGGTCGTCACACTCCAGATAGCTTTATGCTTTCTTTGGCCTTAAAGCCTTGCTTCCTTTACTCTATTCCCCATTCTAGCTCAATTTTTACCTGCCAGCGCGTACTTGGGCAAGGGGATTCTGCCTGTCTTGTTAAAACATATCTCAGAGCCTCCCAGATTTGTCACAAGAAAGTGCAGCCAGCTCTGACCCTGCTGGCTTCTCCTTCCTCTGGGGGCTTTGTCCCTCAGCAAAGCTCTCCTTTCAAAGCAGTGGCCTGAGGACGGACTCAAAGTCTTTCCTTAGTTCTGCCTTCACATTTAATAAATACAGAACAGCACAGGGGTGAATGTCCAAACTGGAATCATACACTTGGATTTAAATACCGACTATTACACTTACTAGATGCATCTTCAAGGAAGCTCCTTAATCTGAACTTGTTCTCTCATCTGTAAATGAGGACAATAATAGTTGTACCTATCTCATATGGTTGAGGTAATGATTCAATGCTACAATAAAATATCACACAACTTTATAAGCTAAAGAACCCAGCAAATGTTAATGATAACAGCATCCTACATGATCTGCCCTATTGCCTCTCTGACTTCATCTCCTACTCTTTTCACTCCTACTCCAACCACACTGGCCGCCTTGCTGGTCTTCCACACACTGGGCTCCCCATGCCTCAGAGCTTTTGCACTGGCTAGTTTCGCTGGCTAGAATACTATACCCACAGATGTCCACATGACCAACTCCTCCACTACTTAGGGGTCTCTGCTCAAGTGTTACCTTTCCAATGACTAGCCCATTTAATGCCACAACCTGCCCACTGGCATTCCCAATGCCCGAGAGCCTGTACTGGTTGTCTTTTCCTGCATCATCACCCCATATAAGCTCCACAAAGGCAGATGTTTGTCTGTTCTATTCACTCATATAATCCAAGTTCCAAAACAAAAAGGAAAACCAGCTTATATTAAACTATTCTTGCATTGCTATTTCAAAAATGCCTGAGACAGAATAATTTATAAAGAAATGAGATTTAATTGGCTCACAGTTCTGCAGGCTGTACAAGAAGCATGGTGCTGGCATCTGCTTGTCTTCTAGAGAGGCCTCAGGAAGCTTACAATCATGGCAGAAGGCAAAGGGGAGCAGGCACATCACATGGTGAAAGCAAGAGCAAGCGAGTGAGTGAGCGAGAGAGAAAGAGAGAGAGAGAGATGAGGGGGTAGGAGGGAGGGAGGTGCTGCATACTTTTAAAAGACCAGATCTCATGAGAACTCACTATGACAAAGACAGCACCCCAAGCCATAAAAGATCTGCCCCCATGATCCAAACACCTCCTACCAGGCCCCAGCTCTATTATTGGGGATTAAAATTTAACATGATATTTGGGCAGGGACAAATATCCTAACTATAGCACAGTCTCGCATACAAAGTCACACAATTTTGCTCCTGGGGTGCCCAGGTGTTGTTTTATTCCATCCACTCTTTTCTGATATCCATCTACAATAGCTATTGCCACTTTAAAGGCCTCATCTAGGGTCCCTGCTCTCTAACTTTCAGCCAGCTGCATACGAACAGCACCATTTTTTTTTTTTTTTTTTTTTTTGTGGGAGGGAGTCTCGCTCTGCCGCCCAGGCTGGAGTGCAGTGGCCGGATCTCAGCTCACTGCAAGCTCCGCCTCCCGGGTTCACGCCATTCTCCTGCCTCAGCCTCCCGAGTAGCTGGGACTACAGGCGCCTGCCACCTCGCCCGGCTAGTTTTTTGTATTTTTTAGTAGAGACGGGGTTTCACCGTATTAGCCAGGATGGTCTCGATCTCCTGACCTTGTGATCCGCCCGTCTCGGCCTCCCAAAGTGCTGGGATTACAGGCTTGAGCCACCGCGCCCGGCCAACAGCACCATTTTTTAAAACAAATGGCATATCCATACAGCTCAAAATTAAAAAGGTAAATGAAGGTACACAGTAAAAAGTCCCTCTTCCTCTTATTTCTGTCTCCTAATCTGCCAAATCTTCTCTCCAAAGACAGCCAGTGTAACCAGTTACTTGTGTATCTGTCTAGAAAGATGCTATGCACATACAAGGATGTATGCATATGTGTATGTACATGTACACATATATACATATATATCTTTTATACACATGACAACATATTAGACATGCTATTTTGCACCTTACTTTATTTTAATCCTCTATTTTGAAAATCTGGGGCCAGCACGGTTGCTCACACCTGTAATCCCAGAATTTGGGAGGCTGAAGCAGGCAAATCATCTGAGGTCAGGAATTCGAGACCAGCCTGGCCAACATGACAAAACCCCAACTTGACTAAAAATACAAAAAGTAGCCAGCTATGGTGGTGCATGCCTGTAATCCCAGCTACTCAGGAGCCTAAGACAGGAGAACTGTTTGAAGTCAGGAGGCAGTGAGGCTGCAGTAAACTGTGATCACAACACTGCACTCCAGCCTGGGCAACAGGGCAAGACTTCATCTCAAAAAAACAAAACAAAACAACAACCAAAAGCCCCAGGAAAATCCTTCCACATCAGTACAAAAACATTTGCCTCATTCTTTTCAATGACTGCATAATATTCCATTCTTTGGATGTCCCTTATTGAGGACAATCAATGTTTTACTTCTAACAAGGATATTGCAATAAATATAGTTTTATAAAGTCATTTTACATTGATGTATACTAACTATCCAGAAGTAGAACTGCTAAGCTAAAGACTATGTGCATTTTAAATGTTTACAGATCTTGCCAAATTGTCTTCCAAATGGTTGTAATTTATATTGCAACCAACAACATATTGATAACCTACATCCTCTTATCAAATGTTTGGATTTTTAGTAATTATGATGAAAGTTTGGATTTTTCTGAGTTTCAGCATCTTTTCATATAAGGCATTTTTCTTGTAAACTATTCAAATATTTGTTCATTTTTCTGTTAGAGTGTCACTCTTTTTCATACTGATTTATAAGAGCTTTTTATATCTTAAGAAAATTATGCCAATTGCTTCTCGGCCTTTTGGCTAAGATCAAGGTAAAGAAAATTACGCCTATATCTGTGATATAAGTATTTTTCTAGTTTCAACATTTTTACTTTTCATAATCAAATATATAAATCTTTTTTTTTTTTTTTTTGGAGATGGAGTCCTACCCTGTTGCCAGGCTGGAGTGCAGTGGCACGATCTCGGCTCACTGCAACCTCCGCCTCCTGGGTTCAAGTGATTCTCCTGCTTCAGCCTCCCGAGTAGCTGAGACTACAGGCATGCACTACCATGCCAAGCTAATTTTTGTATTTTTAGTAGAGATGGGGTTTCACCGTGTTGCCCAGGATGGTCTCAATCTCTTGACCTCCTGATCCACCCGCCTCTGCCTCCCAAAGTGCTGGAATTACAGGTATGAGCCACTGTGCCCAGCTAAATCTTTTTTTTTTTTTTTTTTACAGTCTCTTGGTTTTATGTCATACTTCCCTATTCTGGGAGTATCACAAAATCTGCAGCATATCACTTTCAAACTCACCATTGACAATGAAGAGCAAATCTCCTGGATACCCCAATACCAGGGTGAAGTAGGGGGATGCAGGGTAGTGGCAAATCCAAGAAAGAGATTTCCTTCCTGCAAATTACCAACATCTTTTCCTTTATTCTGACTTCTTTTCTAGAAAGCACACTTTTTCTCCAAGCAAATGACACCAAGAATGACCTCATTCTTCAGATGAGATTCTGCTCCCTATATCCTGGTATATAGTATAATGAAGCTACATAATACCCAAAACAAGTTTGATAGTATAACAAAGTCTTGACTATATCATAAGTAAATTGCAACACACTAAATGTTACACACACAGTATCAGGAAGGTTCGTTGCTCCTGACAGCCCTGAGTCTACATGGGCACCACCACCATCTAAAGGGAATCCAGCAAAGTAAGCATCAGGCTACCATCACAGTTTGAGGAAATGCTTGCAAGGGTCACTGAAACCAGTCACTTAGTATCCCATACCATAACAGAGTTGAGGCCTGGGCGGGCTTCAAGCATAATTATGCTGCAGTGCTTACTACCCTGTAGTTCTTGATGTGCTCTTCCAATCCAGACCCTGGAAGGACAGAGGTTGCTGGGGGAGACCTTTCCACACAGCAACAGAATATGGCAAAGAGACTTAACCTTTACAGAAGTAAAATTTCTTGGGCCAGGCACAGTGGCTCATGCCTGTAATCCCAGAACTTTGGGAGGCTGAGATGGGTGGATTACTTGTGCCCAGGAGTTTGAGACCAGCCTGGGCACCACGGCAAGACCCAGTCTACACAAAAAAAATACTAAAATTAGCCGGGCATGGTGGCATGTGCCTGTAGTCCCCAGAGGCAGGAGGATTGCTTGAGCCCAGTTGGGGGGTGCAGGTGAGGAGGCTGCGGTGAAGCCTGATGGTGCCACTTTAGCCTAGGTGACAGAGTAAGACCCTGTCTCAAAAAAAAAAAAAAAAAAAAAAACCAAAAAGAAGAAGAAGAAGAAGTAAAACTTCTTAAATGTTACACCAGGTGATATTTATCTGGAGGGCTAGACCTTTAACTTGCCCAGGTTCACAGAACTAGTATACTGCAGACAGGATTGAACTCCAGAAGTCAAACTTCAGAGCCAAAGCTCTTAACCACCGCACAGTACTGCCAGTGCCAGGCAGATTGCCACAGATAGGAGGGAATCTGAGGAAAGTTGGGAGAAAAAGCACATCTATGCATGAGGAGAGAAGCAGTGCACTTGAGCGTGCGTACTGAACTTTTAGTGAACTGGGTATTGGCAAAACTCCAGGAAGGCAGGTAACAAAGAGATAGCCTTTTTCCCAGGTGGACATTTAGACGTGTAAGTCAAACGTCCAGGTTTTTAAAATGTGCTAAAAATTCCGGCCCTTTGTGTACTAAATACCAGCAAAACTTGTCTGACTTCAAGTTATCTTAAATATGTCTCAATTTTGATGCTTAAATACATTAATAGAAAATAGAGTCTTAAGTAAATATTAGAATTTTTAGTGACATCAAAACTGAGTTTAAGCATTATTTTAAGGCGCTAGCAAACGTTCACAGTTAGGCGGCAACCTACTTTGTTTGCTAAAACAAGGCACTGTCAGTAAATGTATTGTTCCTACTTCAGCCCCCATCATAGAGCTGGAATACGGTGAGGGTGGGGGCTTTTGTCTCAAGCTCAAGTGCCAAACTGGAATTTAAAAAAACCTCTGGTTCCATTATGTTAATACTCCCTTGCAGATTTCATAAACCACACCTGAAAACAAACAGGTCAAATCGTGGTTAAGCAGCTTTCGACGTAGAAGCCTGAGTTTAATTCGGTTTTACATTTTTAAAGTATTTTAGGTTTACCTAGTGCATTTAAGGAGCACTGGGCCCAGGTCCCAGAGAGATTAGTAAACAGAAATTAATTTTAAAGACTTTTCATGGGGAAAATAAAATGCTTTTAACTTGGACCATATTGTTCATACCAATCACAAATACTGAGGAGAGGAAAACGTGGCACTGATATCTCTGACAGTCTTGCTTTAAAATCTCTAGAAGGTGGGGCACAGGACCAAGAGATGTGCAGGAATATCACTTTATTATATGTCCTGTCTAAAACTACATTGAATCGGGTTTCAACAGTGCATTCTACGATAAGGCAGTGGAACATTCGAAAAACACTGTGGTGAGATGGAGGGAGACACAAAATTCATTGTTTAATGTCAATTATGTTATTTACCCTTATTCATTGCTAACACCCAAATTCACATCCCAGACCTCACACCTGAACTCTCAATTTTTGTATTCAAATACCTGTTTTACATCCCCACATGGATGCCTGGCAGATGTCTCAAGCATAGCACACTCAAACTCCTTATCTTCTCCATAAAACCTTTTCCTTCCCTCAATCCTTTCCATCTCAGCTAATGACAACTTCATATTTTCAATTGTTCAGGTCAGACCAGGATCATCCTTGACTCTTTCTCTCACACCCCGTATCTTTCTCTTTTTTGAGATAGGGTCTCCATCTGTTACCCACGCTAGAGTACAGTAGCATGATTATGGCTCACTGAAGCCTCAACCTCCTAGGCTCAAGGAATCCTCCCCCACCTCAGCCTCCCAAGCAACTGGGATTATAGGCACCAGTTGCCACACCCAGCTAATTTTGTGAGTTTTGTATTTTTTGTAGAGGCAGTGTCTCGCAGGCAGGTCTTGAACTCTTGGCCTCAAGCAGCCCTCACACCTTGGCCTCCCAAAGTGCTGGGATTACAGATGTGAGCCACTGTGCCCAGCCCCTATATCTTTATACCAAATTCTATTGGCCTATATTCAAAATATATCCAGAATCTAATCACTTCTCACCATCTCTACTACCTACTATCCTGGTTCAAGGCACCATTATCTCTCACCTGAATTATTTTAATAGTTTCTTAAGTGGTTTTCAGTTTAAGTGGTTTTCTGTTTCTGCCTGCATCCCCTCTCTTGCCACCCACATGTATTCTCAGCCTGATTAATTCTTCAAAAACAGTGTTGTACAACAGAAATACAATGTGAGCCACATATGTAATTTTTTAAATTTTTTGAGACAGGGTCTCATTCTGTCACCCAGGCTGGAATACAGTTGCACGACCATAGCTCACTATAACCTCAAACTCCTGGGTTCAACTGATCCTCCCAAGTAGCTGGGACTACAGATGTGAGCCACCATGCCTCATTTTTTTCTAAATGTTTAGTAGAGATGGGATCTTACTATGTTGCTCAGGCTGTTTGTATGTAAATTTAAAATTTCCAGAAATCACTTTTTGTTTTTTTAAGAAAGAATTTTGTTCTGTCCCCCAGGCTGGAGTACAGTGGCACAATCTCAGCTCAGCGCAACCTTCGTCTCCTGGGTACAAGTGATTCTCCTGCCTCAGCCGCCCTAGCTGGGGTTTATAGGCATACACCACCACACCTGGCTAATTTTTGTATTTTTTTTTTTCTTTTTTTTTTTGAGACGGAGTCTCGCTCTGTTGCCCAGGCTGGAGTGCAGTGGCCGGATCTCAGCTCACTGCAAGCTCCGCCTCCCGGGTTCCCGCCATTCTCCTGCCTCAGCCTCCCGAGTAGCTGGGACTACAGGCGTCCGCTACATCGCCCGGCTAGTTTTTTGTGTTTTTTAGTAGAGATGGGGTTTCACCGTGTTAGGCAGGATGGTCTCGATCTCCTGACCTCGTGATCCGCCCGTCTCGGCCTCCCAAAGTGCTGGGATTACAGGCTTGAGCCACCGCACCCGGCCTAATTTTTGTATTTTTAGCAGAGATGGGGTTTCACCATGTTGGCCGGGCTGGTCTCAAAGTCCTGTCCTTAAGGGATCCACCCACCTCAGCCTCCCAAAATGCTGGGATTACAGGCATGAGCCACAGTGCCACGCCCAGAAATCACATTTTAAAAACCCAGAAAAATAGATGAAGTTAATTGTAATAATATATTTAATTTATACAATCTAGACACCCCTTTTCAGAATCTCTGTCTTCATCTCCCACTCTTCTGCTCCCTTACTCTAGGCACGCTCCTCTTTCAGGGCCTTTGCACATGGCTGTTCCCTTCACCTGGAATGCGCTTTCCCCAGAATAAGCATGATTCACTCTCTCAACTCGTTCAGGTCTTTGCTCAAATGTCAACAGCTCAATTAGGCTTTTCCTGACCTCTTTATTTAAAATTCCTATACCCCCATGCCCTAAAGTTCCCCATTTCCCTTTCCTGCTTTATTTTCTTAGCTCTTTTCACCATCTAACATAAACATACATTTATTTGATTATTATGTCTCCTCGCACTAAAACATAAAGTTTATTAGGGCAGGAATTTTGGTCTATTTTATTCACTGTGATATTCTCAGCACCTAGAAAAGTGCCTAGTACATAGTAGGAACTTAAAAAATATTTGATGAATAAATTAATGAATGACTAAAAGTAAACACTGCTTTTAACAATAAGCACAAGCTATAACATCAGACGGCAGAGGAAAGAGGTAAGGATGTCGTGATGACCATTTCCTTTCTTACTCTATCTAGAGAGGAGAAATGACCAAGGGGAGATCAACTGTGCCTTTTCTTGGAAGCAGTGGACAGAAGTCCTAGATATAAAACCTAGCCCTGAGCTTTGAAGACAAGTTTAAGAAGGTTTTTTATACAAGTTAAATCAATTAAAATAAGGTTTTATCCAATATTAAGAGTTAGAAAAAAATGTAAAAACTATCCCCTGAATTAAAAGACTGCTTATGACTGAGATGCTATACTAAGAAAAGCTCCTTTCAAGGTTTTGCCAGATTCCATGATGCACAGTGGAGCCATATACAAGTTTATATTGAATATTTTCATTAATTCAGTCAAAATCTTGGGGATATTGTTTTAACTAAGCAACAATTGATAACAAAAGGTAACCACTGGTATTTACATATGTTCATTCATTATGTAAATATTGTCTTTTGGTACTTGCATCCTGATTAAGCTCTATCTTTACAGTGAAGACTTAATTGAATGGAAACATGGAACTTTCTCTTTGACCTTAAACAGAGTGACAGGTTACATTGTTTTACCTGCCAACCCACTTGCCTGAGTATATAAGCCAGACTCACAGAGCTCCTTGAATTCACTTAACCAACATGGAGCCCCCTTTGTAATCTATTTCCTAAATATTTAGAATCTAATATCCTTTCTCCATCCTCATTACCCACAATCCTCTCTTGTTTGAATTACTGCACCTAACAGGCCTTCAACCTTTTCTTCTCCAATCTATTTTCCACATATCAGCTAGAGTAATTTGAATTTTTTTTTTTTTTTTTTTTTTTTTTTAAGGCAAGATTTGGCTGTATTGCCGAGGCTGGAGTACAGTGATATGATCTTGGCTCGCTGCAACCTCTGCCTCCCAGGCTCAAGTCACCATCCCACTTCAGCCTCCCAAGTAGCTGGAACTAGAGGCACATGCCACCATTCCCAGTGAATTTTTGTATTTCTGTAGAGATGGGTTTCACCATGTTGCCCAGGCTGGTCTCAAACTCATGAGCACAAGCGATCCGACTGCCTCGGCCTCCCAAAGTGCTGGGATTATAGGTGTGAGTCACGGCACCCAGCTTTAGAGTAATTTTTTAAACAAAAGATCTTCTCTCTCCTTTGGTCAGGCCTCTTCAGTGGCTTCAGGCTTCAGGTAAAGTCTAAACATTTAATGTAGCTTACAAAGCACTGTATGATCTTACTATTGAAGCATGGTGATTATGGAGCAAGGAGCTAGGCTAAGTTTGACCTGGTTCTGCCATTTACTAGCTTTGTGACTTTGGGGAAATCACTTCTCTATGCCACAGTTTTCTCATCTATAAAATGGGGAAAATAATAGGAGTGATCTCACAGAGCTACTGGGAAGATGAAATGAATATAATATACATGAAGAGCATAATAAAGTTCCTGGCACCTAAGTTTTACTTAAGTATTAGCCATTTTTCCCCTACATCTCTTCCCTTTGACCCTGTGTTCCAATCATTCTGTATCAAGTAGGCCCTAAAACATTTCAGGAATCATGCTGCTTCCAGAACCTCCCACATCCTGCTAGTCTACTTAAAATGATTTCTCCCTCCTCTCTTCTTTCCACCCAACTCCTTCTCTCTTAGCTTAACTACCACTTGCTTTGGGAGGCCTTTCCAGGCCAGGCTAATTGCTCCTACTGTGGGTTTCTGTGACATCCAAGTAGGGCTGCCAGATGTCAGGATGCCCAGTTAAATTTGAATGTCAGATAAACAACAAATCATCTTTTAGTATAAGTATGTTCCCTGCAGTAAAATAACTAATGAATATTTTTTTCTTACAAATATGTCCCATGCAATATTTGGGACATACTCAATGCTAAACATTTGTTTTTTTGACATTTGAATTAACTCTGTGTCCTGTATTTTATCTGTCAACCCTAAATCCAGTAAATCCTCTATCAGTAATCCTTTACCACACAGTAATCATTTAAACAAGTGCAACAAGTGGCTCTTTGTTTCCCCCACAACTATGCAGCTCTGTGAGGGCAGGACCCGTGCAGTCTTACGGTTTTAGACCCAGCACCTGGCACAGCAGGCATTCCAGAAAACTGAGGAATACGTCCATCAAGCCAAAGCTCAGGCACCGCCTGTTGGGAGTTGACTCTAACTACAGGCAAACTCCCTGGGAGTGCAAAGCATTTTGAGCATGGTGCAAAGAGAGTCTCATCTCCACAGGTGGATCAAATGATGGTGCTTTTTTTCAGAATAGCTCCAGTGTGGCCGGGCGCAGTGGCTCACACCTGTAATTGCAGCATTTTGGGAGGCCAAGGCGGGCAGATCACCTGAGGTCAGGAGTTCAAGACCAGCCTGGCCAACATGGTGAAACCCCATCTCTACAAAAATACAAAAATTAGCCGGGGATGATGGCGGGTGCCTGTAATCCCAGCTACTCAGGAGGCTGAGGCAGGAGAATGGCGTGAACCCGGGAAGCGGAGCTTACAGTGAGCTGCGATCGTGCCACTGCACTCCATCCAGCCTGGGCGACAGAGCGAGACACTGTCTCCAAAAAAAAAAAAAAAAACACAGATGAGGAAACGGAGACTCAGAGAGAGGGAGAAATGTCTTGCCTAAGACAACCAATAAGAGAACCAGAGTTTTGCCCTCAGGAGTTGACTTCACTAATTAGATTTTCAGAAAAAGAAAAAATAGGCTGGGCATGGTGGCTCACGCCTGTAATCCCAGTACTTTTGGAGGCTGAGGCGGCCAGATCACGAGGTCAAGAAATCAAGACCACCCTGGCCAACATGGTGAAACCCGGTCTCTACTAAAAATACAAAAATTAGCTGGGCGTGGTAGTGCGCACCTGCTGTCCCAGCTACTCAGGGGGCTGAGGCAGGAGAATCACTTGAACCTGGGAGGCGGAGGTTGCGTAAGCCATGATCTCCCCACTGCATTCCAGCCTAGCAACAGAGTGAGACTCTTTCCGTCTTAAAGAAAAAAACAGATGGCCGGGCACGGTGGCTCACGCCTGTAATCCCAGCACTTTGGGAGGCCACGGCGGGAGGATCACCTGAGGTTGGGAGTTCAAGAGCAGCCTAACATAGAAAAACCCCCGTCTCTACTAAAAATACAAAATTAGCCAGGCGTGGTGGCACATGCCTGTAATCCCAGCTACTAGAGAGGCTGAGGCAGGAGAATCGCTTGAAACCAGGAGGCAGAGGTTGTGGTGAGCAGAGATCGTGCCATTGCACTCCAGCCTGGGCAACAAGAGTGAAACTCTGTCTCAAAAAGAAAAAAAAAAAAAATAGATGAAAGCATAAAAAGAAAAAAAAATAGATGAAAGCATAATTAGATTTTTAAAAGAAAAAAAAAAAGGAAAAAGGAGTTGACTTCCTGCTCTTTTTCACTTTACCACACTGGCCACTTGGGCCAATATGAAAAAATCAGAATTCCTGGATTCTTCCTCCTCACCCAGAAAGCTTCTCTAGGAATAAGTCTGATATCTGAGCCCCCTCCACAGGGTCAACTGCTCCTCCCATAATGTTCCCCAACAATAGTCTGAGAGGCGGTAAGGCCTGGTACTACTCCTAGTGTTTCTTAGCTTATCTCCCATGTTAGAGATGAGATTATTTATTTACTTATTTTTCTTTTGTGACAAGAGTCTTGCTGTGTTGCCCAGACTGGAGTGCAGTGGCAGGATCTTGGCTCACTATAACCTCCACCTCCCAGGTTCAAGCGATTCTCGTGCCTCAGCCTCCCAAGTAGCTGGGATTACAGGTGTGTGCTATCACCTCCAGCTAATTTTTGTATTTTTAGTAGAGATGGGGTTTCACCATGTTGGCCAGGCTGGTCTTGAACTCCTGACCTCATGTGATCCACCTGCCCTGGCCTCCTAAAGTGTTGGGATTACAGTCGTGAGCCACCACACCCAGCCCAGATGACATTATTTAGGGCAGAAGAATAGAGAGCTTGCTCAGAGTTAGGAGGAAATAGGAGGAACAGTGGCCAGAACCCAAAATCCATTCCTTTTCTTTCACCTGCATCTCTAGGAGACACCTTCCCACCATCTACTAAATTTTCATAGACAAACTTGCACTTTGGGTAGGCACATTTGTCAGCTTTCTTCTGTAATGAGGTTAGGTGGCTGAACCTGCTCTTGGTTTGGCACCCAGTAGCCTCGCCTCTTAGAGGGCCTCTGGAAAACACTGGGGCTGAGGGCACCTAGGCTTTCTGCCGTTGCTAAGTGCCTGTGAGGTTGATTATAGGTTACTTGTGCTCCTGGAACCCCTTCTCCTATAGGGTCAGAGACCCTCAGGAAGATTCAGTCAGGCCAGAGAGGGGCTCCAGTTTCTACCGGGACAGGAGTCTGTGGACAAAACTCGAGGCGCCTTGAGGAAACTGCCACGCCCAGTCGGGCTGGGCGTCCCCATTCCAGCTTTAATTTCCCTGAGTTTATCACCCTGAAGGAGCAGACGCAGGAAGCAGGGAAAAACCAAGAAAGGACTGGGCTGCTGGCGGGGTAGAAGGCCAGAAGCTAATGACCTAAAATGGAACAGGCTGTGAGCAATTCGATCAAACTCGAAATGCAACTTTCCAACATTCTTAAACCGTTGCAGCCCCAGCTTACTTGGCTTGGGGTGAAAAGTGTGGGAGAAAGTCTTCACGGCCTGCAGACTTGCTTGCCGACTGAAGTTCATCCGGCAGTTTTCCGTTTTGTTTTGAGCGCGAACGCCGTGGCTGGCTGGTGGAGCTCCAATCTATTCCGCAGCACAGACTGCCCTGCTGAGGCTCTGCTCCCCGAGGCCGGCGGAAGGAAGGGCACTGGCTACTACGGTAGCCACCGAAACAAAATCCACAAACGCAACTGAATTAACACTATTGCTTGTTTGGGTCACTGAAGAAAACTTTTCCTGTGTTGACAGAACTCTAGCCAGACTTTCGTTTGGAACTCAGGATCAGACCTTTACAAAATTACCGACCTGGGTTAGAGGTGCCCGCACGTGTCGAGACCATCTGGCCAAGGACAGGGAGATGCCACCTGGGAGAATCTTTTATCGGGCGCAGCGGAGCTACTTGGCCCGGCCCGCCGCAGCCCCACTCCCACTCAGCGTGCGGGCCTCCAGCAGCGACCCGAGTTCCGGTTGCCCGGGTAACGCGGGACGCAGGCGCGAAAGGCTGACGCCCGGCGCGCGCTGCAGCTCCCCCTCCCACTGGCGCGCCGCGGAGGCGACGCGCTGCCTGCGCCCTGAGGCGAGCGAGTGGTTCTCCAGCCGGAAAATCGCGGCTCCGGTGCCGCTCTGGGCTCAGCCAGTGAGAGGCCGGGGGTGTGGTAGGCAGAAGGAGCCGGCCGGGTACTTAGGGCCGCGCCAACCTTTGAGCCCGGCCTCCTTCACACTTTCGTGGGCGCGTCTGCTACCCGCCGCAGCCGGGGCGTTGAAAGTAGTAAAGCGGCCACCCGGCCGCATCATGGTGACCCCCTGTCCCACCAGCCCCTCAAGCCCCGCCGCCCGGGCGGGGAGGCGGGACAACGACCAGAACCTCCGCGCCCCCGTGAAGAAGAGCAGGCGTCCGCGCCTCCAGAGGAAGCAGCCGCTGCAGCCCCTGGACCCGTGCCCGCTCCCGGGAGACTCCGGCATTTGCGACCTGTTCGAGTCCCCCAGCTCCGGCTCAGACGGCACAGACAGCCCCTCTGCGGCGCGGGGCGGTAGCCCCCTGCCCGGCCCGGCCCAGCCTTTGGCGCAGCTAGATCTACAGACCTTCCGCGACTACGGCCAGAGCTGCTACGCCTTCCGCAAGGCGCAGGAGAGCCACTTCCACCCGCGGGAGGCGCTGGCGCGGCAGCCACAAGTGAGGTGCTGGTAGAGCCAGCTCCCCGCCGCCGCTCTTCCTCTCCTCCCAGGCTGTCTCCTCTCCTGCCGGGTCGGCCCTCCGAGCGCCTGGGCCCGCGACAGCCCAGCTCCCGCCCCCAGTTGAAGCAGAAAGGGCCGTGGAGGGGCGGGTCACCGGCCTCATTTTACAGATAGAAGGGGGGCGTAGACGGCTTGAGGGACTTGCCCCAAGTCCCAAGCTGGCTAGTGGGGCAAGGTAGAGAGCAATTCGTTTCTAGGTTGAGTCCGGACTCCTACCGAACTCAGGCAAGTTATTTAACACCCCTGAGCTTCTTTCTTCATCTGCAAAATGGAACCCCTCCCCTTCCTTTGAATTGCTGAGCGCATTACTCGAAGTAATGTGTTCGACGCTCTCTGGGCCAGGTCCCAATCCCGGTGTTCCGGCTCAGCACGGCCCACGCGTTTCCCAGTTTCCATTGCGTTTCTCTCTGAAATCTTATTGCCTCTCTCCGGGGAAGCTCCCCGATTCTTCTTGGCCCTTCCTTCCCTCCCACAGTCCCTCTCCACCCTAAGCCCAGCGGGCCGCCTCCCCTCTCCCTCCCGGCAGGTGACGGCGGAATCCCGCTGTAAGCTGCTCAGCTGGCTGATCCCGGTGCACCGCCAATTCGGCCTCTCCTTCGAGTCGCTGTGCCTGACGGTGAACACTCTGGACCGCTTCCTCACCACCACGCCGGTGGCTGCAGACTGCTTCCAGCTGCTCGGGGTCACCTCCTTGCTCATCGCTTGCAAACAGGTACCTGGGGCATCAAACAGGTACACGCGGCATCTGGGGACGCAGCCAAACTCCCCGCCACTCCCTGGCCGCCGGTCTTTCTAGCGCGCAAGATTCAGTGCTGGGTTCCCAGAACTCATTTTGTCAGATATTTGCATATGCATATATCCCTTAGCCTTAACAATTCCTCCACAAACGAACAATCCTGTCACTGAGCCCCCAAAGAAATAGCCTAAAAGACTAATAGCTGTAATCTGTCCCAAACAGCTCTTTTGTCACCTCTAGTCTAGTCTCTGAAAAAGCCTTCAAAATTTCCCAAGCTTTATTTTTAGTTGGACAGTAGTTAGATCAACTGCGCTGGAAGTACGCCCCAGGTCACTTACGTGGAAGCAATGGAGAGGCAGAGCCCCGGCTGTCTCTCTGGAAGGGATAGGGAAAGTCCCGGGCTTCATACTGGGGTGGGCCTCGGGCCCGGGAAGCCGCAAGGCGGGGTTGAGTGCGCCCTGTGTTGCAGGTGGAGGTGCACCCGCCGCGCGTGAAGCAGCTTCTGGCCCTGTGCTGCGGCGCCTTCTCCCGGCAGCAGCTCTGCAACCTCGAGTGCATCGTGCTGCACAAGCTGCACTTCAGACTGGGTGCGCCCACCATTAGCTTCTTCCTGGAGCATTTCACGCAGGCTCGCGTGGAGGCGGGGCAGGCTGAGGTCTCCGAAGCTCTGGAAGCGCAAGCCCTGGCGCGGGGGGTGGCAGAGCTGAGTCTGGCCGACTATGCCTTCACCAGCTACTCCCCTTCCCTCCTGGCGATCTGCTGCCTGGCGCTGGCGGACCGCATGCTGCGGGTCCCGCGGCCCGTGGACTTGCGCCTGGGAGACCACCCGGAGGTGGCGCTGGAGGACTGCCTGGGCAAGTTGCAGCTGCTGGTGGCCATAAACAGTACTTCCTTGACTCACATGCTGCCCGTTCAGATCTGCGAGAAGTGCAGCCTGCCCCCGAGCTCAAAATAAAACAGACCCTTGGTTTCCTTTTAGTACCTGGCCTGGCTGCTGGACCTCTCCCATAGCCTCAGAAGAGTGCAGTATGGGTCCACAGAGAAGGCTTCAGGACCTGCTTGGTCAACTGCAGGTTGTAAATAGTGTACGATAGTAGCATCTGGTATTTTATTTATTTTGCAGCGAGCACATGAGGGAGCTGAGTCTTTCTCCAATAAACAGTTGTGGTTTGTCTAAATCCTGCGAGTGTCTGTCTGCGGGGAGGGAAGGTGAATTCAGCTCAGGAATGGTGGTGGTTGGCAACGTTTGCGGGATTTTCCCTTCCCTCTGGGTTCACTCCGTAATTGGGATCTCTGTGGAAACACCAGGTCAGGCGAGGTCCTAGATACTGAATTCCAGAGATTAGTGGAGTCAGGATCACCTGATGTCTTGGGTCCTGTGACCCTCGAAGAGAACCTCTATGCTGTCCAGAGGGTTGTACTTGCTGGTGAGGCAGATGTGGGGCTGGGAAGCTTTTGGGGACCACACAGGCACACTAGCAGAGGTGGGGGAAAGCAAGCAATATCCAGGCATGGAGAGTCCCGTGTTCAACTGGAGTTATGTTGGAAACCAAGGATTTGACTCTGGTCATGGCCACTGCAGGTCGAGCCCATTTACCCTGCAATCACATGGTCCAGCTGTTCATGCTGCTACATGTGAGCCCAAAGTAACCGGCATAATAGTCATAATGGCTATATTGAGCATTAACTATGTAGTAGGTACTGTGTTCAGCATTTGTTATTTCATTCTTCCAGCAACTCTGTGGAGCAGAGTCTATTATCCCATTTTTCAGAGGAGGACACTGGAGCGCAGAACCTAAATTAAACAACAGTGGAGTAGCCAGGATCTGAGTCTAGGGTCCCACTCTTAGCCACACTGCTAAATGTCCCCCACTGACAGGTTTCCGGTAATTCTCAAAACACCCTCTTTCTGAGATAGGTGGCAGATAGTTATTTACTCAGTGCACCCCATTCACTAGGGACTGTAGAGAACACATCTGGAGAGCCAGCACAGTCTGTACCACAGTCACGTTACAGGAATCGTCTTACAGTTGTGAGAAAACCGAATTGAGAAATGAGACAGAGGCTTGCTGGAGTTTTGACTCCACCTGTCATATTGCCTTCAGTCTCACTGTCATGAATCTGATGCAGGCACTGAATCTCAGCTCTGTCACCTCTAGCAAATTTCATATCCTCTCTGAGCTGTACAATTGATATCGAAGTTGTTGTAAGTCTAAATGAGATTGAGAAGCTTAAATGAGATTAAGTTTACTTGTTATAAGGTAGTATAGTGATTCACTAAGTGGGCTCTGTATCCAGTTTGCCAGGTGACCTTAAGCAAGTCACATATCTATGCCTATGTCTCATCTATAAAAATGGGAATATCAATAGAGCCTATTTAGTAGGGTGGAAGTATAGCTCTAATGAGATGGTCCATACTGATCGCCCAGCACAGGTCCCCCAGCACATAGAAAGCCCTTGAGAAATAAAGGCTAGTGGTAACATGCACAGTGATGGGAGGAGAGGAGTTCTGCAGAAAAACTTGGAGCAAAGAAACAGCAAATATGGGAAAATAACATTTGGGTGGGGTTGAACATATGGTTGTTCATTGTACTGTTCTTTCAAATTTTCTATATGGTTGAAAAAAGTGATAATTTTTTGGGGGAAAATCTGTCATGTTCCCCTGCACCTAGAATAAATCAAAATGTATGACAAACACAAAAAGCAAACTCAAAACAAATTTAGAGAAACTTCTTTGCACTTCTCTCAAAGTGTGTCTTCCAGGCATTCTCAGAGCCAGGGGTGCCTTACTCTCCGTCCCTTGAATGCCTCTTCTGACATATTGCTATGCTAAACTCTCTAGGAACTTTCTCCTTCTTAGCTGTGGAAGAAGGAAGTGGTGATCGCCAAGCTATTTGTGTAAAAGCTGCTCTGTGATAGTGAAAAAGTAGGAGGAAGATCATATCACCTGTTTCAAATCACAAATTATTAGGGCCCTCTGCTTGGTTGTGAGGGGTTGCGGTCTGGCTCCCAGGCAAAAGAGTGACTTTGAGGGGAGTTGTCTTCACCAGTATCTGCTCCATTAATCAGCCAAGATTGCTATGAGTTACTGGTTCCAGAATCATCCAGCCTAGGAGTCACATTATCATGCTATTCCAGTTCCTGTTAAAACATAATGTGCAATGCCCATATTTTTGTCTACTCCAACTTAGAACTCATTGACGAATATTTGGAAAATGGGCCTATCCTGGAAATTTTGTGATGATCTGCATGTGTAGAGATCTTCCCAAAACTCAGCTAAGAGCTTCCCTACTCATTTTAAATGCTGGAAAGTGGGCGAGGATGGGGATGGAGATGGACTGGCTGGTGGTTGTGCTACTCAGGAACCAGAGGAAACAGGAGACAGGGCTAGGAACAAGTTGTGGGAAGCTGGAAATACAGCTGAAAAGCCTTTTTAAAAAATCGCTAATTTACCCATACTAAGCACCAGTCACTTTACACAAATAATCTCACTCATCTTCACAGCAACTCTCTTGAGGCCAGTGTAACTTTTTTTTCCTAAAGACCTAGGGCTCATGGACCTGGTTCCTCAGGCACTCTGACCCTAAAGCCAGAGCTCCTCACCATCAGCCATACCACACCAACTCTAGCTGGCTGGCCTCACCTCAATTCAGTTTCTGCACCTACTTGTGGTCAGAGGGTCTCAGTCTATTCCAGCTCTACCATTGGATTACCTTCCACCGCTGTTAGGGCATCTTGTTTCCTGCTAGAGGCTCTTTAACTACTACTACTAGGTATAAGGGGAAAACAAGGTGCCCAATATGGGGGGTACACAAAGATTCCAATTTCAGATAACTGTTCAAATTGGATGAATATGAGTGGTCCTGAGAAAGGTCCCTCGCCTAAGGATGCCCCTCCCTGGGAGATGCCTCCGACTCAGGAAAATGCCCATTCGTTGGAGAGGTGTCGGGTTGGGAATGGCAACTACAACAGTGAAGAGACCAGCCAAACGTTGCGATGGGCCGCTGAGGCCACTAGGAGAGGCAGGAACAGGGTTTTTGGGGATTCGGGACTGTCCACTGTGGCGTTTTCAGACAGTGGAGGAGGGTTCGTAGTGTCACTTTTTCTTAACGGACGGTATTTTAAAGGCTGTGCTCACGCGCCACTGCCGAGAAGCGTGTGGGGCTTGGGGAACGGGGCGGGGCTCTTGGCCTCAGGCCAAAAGAGACCACGTGGAAATTCAGGAGTCAGGACCCAGGATAAGGTTCAGGTTTGAGGGAAGGGGCTTCTGTAATAAAGGGGCTGTTCCGGGGCGTCCCTGCCGGTATTCTACATCCTTACTAAATCCCGAGGGGAGCGCAAAGGCCGGAGTCTAGCACTGGCGGGTGTCACTCCACGTTTATTTCGTGCGCCTTGTGGCTGGAGTGGGAAGAAAAGGAAATAAGAATCGTGAACTTTGCCGTTCCCGCTGTCCGTAAGCGGGAAGACCGTACCCAGGGCGAGGGAGACTGGCGCTCGCCCACCCCTCCTTCTCCCTCTCTTCGCCTGGCGCGGCCGGGAGGCGGCGGCGCCAACGCTAGCCGAAACGGCGCTGGCGGGCCGGGGCCCCGCGCTGGCGGCTCCCGGGGGAAGCGCGGTTGCCAGGTTGGGTTTAACGCCTCCGCCCGCGCGCAGATTGTCCCGGGCTGAAGGCGCCACCTCTGGCGCTCAGGCGCGAGCCGCCCCTCCCGCGCGGCGGTCTTTCCCCTCCCCCGCCGTCTCTCCGCACCTCCTCCGCAGCCTCTCGGCTGCTCCTCGGCCACGCGCCTGCCCCAACCTCTGGCTGGCTTCGGAGCCTGCAGGCGCGGAAGGGAGTGCACGGTGTGGATCGCTGCCCCAGCCCGGGCCGCCGCCTCCGAGCAGTCGGCGCCGGGAGGCAGGAGGCAGGATGCAGGCGTGCGGAGGCGGCGCGGCCGGCCGCCGGGCCTTCGATAGCATCTGTCCCAACAGAATGCTGGCACTGCCGGGCCGGGCGCTGCTCTGCAAGCCGGGGAAGCCGGAGAGGAAGGTGGGGCGGTTGATTCGGGCCGGGCGGGGTCTGCGCGCTCCGTGCCCCGAGGGCTGACCCGCGATCACCGTTTGTATGCCCTGCCAGTTCGCTCCTCCGCGGAAGTTCTTCCCCGGATGCACAGGCGGGATCCCGGTGTCGGTGTACGAGGATCCTCCGGAGGCCCAGCCCACCGCGCTGCCAGGTGAGCCCCGTGGCACCCACGCTACCCCTCGGGTTCCCCGCGCCGGGAGGGTGCGGCGCGCGCGGCTCGGAGGAGCTTCTCTCCCCCGGCTTCTGACGTCCTAGCGGCGAACCTGGCGGAGAGGCTCAAGGTCCGCCCGGCGCGTGTCCCCGGGTCTCCCCGCACAGCCCTCACCACCATAGACCTGCAGGACCTCGCTGACTGCTCTTCGCTACTCGGGTCCGACGCGCCGCCTGGTGGTGACCTGGCCGCCTCGCAGGTACCTCCCCTTCTCGTGGAGCCTCCTGGTTTCACCAAGCCCAAACCCCCCTCGGGGTGGTGGTTTTAATTCCCCAAAAGCTCCACTCGGGTCAGGAGCGCAGGCACATTCAGCTGGTGAGGGGAAGCATCGGGCAGGTACCTGAGCCTCCCAGATCAGAACTTCTACTTCCATCCTAGTATGTTATGAAGGCCACATATCCACTGGAGCTGATTTGACCAACTTGGTACAGTCGGGCTCACCTGGAGGCCTCCCCTCCCATTCTCCTCCCTATCTACTCATTGGAGCTGTGACAAGATTGCGCACAGAGAGACCAGGCGGGTGGGTGGGAGCAAAGTTGCGCACTGGGCACCTGTTGCATGTCCTATCAGTTCTCCCAACACCCCCTTCCTGCCCATTTTCATTCCGTGGGTATCTAAAGAGAGTGGAGGTTGATGGATAACTCCTCTATCAAAGACTGGAAAAGAGCAAGAGAATTTGCAGTTGGAAGAAGCAGGAAGGAC
Source organism: Theropithecus gelada (assembly GCF_003255815.1). NCBI lineage: Eukaryota > Metazoa > Chordata > Mammalia > Primates > Cercopithecidae > Theropithecus > Theropithecus gelada. The sequence continues at coordinate 52,098,988 of NC_037673.1, read as the reverse complement.
AAAGGACTCTGGAAGTAATCTTGCAGAAAATGTTCCTCTCTGCAGAGATGGTCCTTCAGCAATTGGGCACTTTTTCAAAGTCCTGTTCCGCCCTTCAAAAAGCTCTAGTCACTTGCCATGATGGGGCAAAAAGGCACTTGACTTTTTTCTTTCCCACCAAACCTGTCTTCTCACTCCCATCCCACTTCCACACTTGCTGGTGCTGACGCTTCCCAGGCAGAGAAGGGAGTCTCCCAGAATGGTGTCTGGGAGGCCAGAAGCCTGGCTCATGGGTAGGACATGAAGTGCCCAGATGGACAGGAGGTCTTAAACAGATGCAACCCCCAGGAAAAGTGCCAGTTCCAGCTTCTTGCAATAGGTCTGGGGTCTGCAGACAGGCCCAGTACAGAACTCTACAAAGACCTGACCACTTCCCAGAACTGGGAGTGGTGGTGGAGCAAAACTTCTCAGCCCTCCTCCAAGAGCCTCCTAGAACCTTGGGATAGGGCATAGAGAGACTCAGTTTAGGTGGCCGCTGAGAGCAGAGATTGTTAAGGCAAGAGTTGGGAGTGGGCATTGCACTGTAGAGGGCATTTAATTGTTCTTTTTAGATCTGGATGATCAAATAAGGAAAGATAATGCCTGAGCATCTTCCAACTGACCCAGAGGCCTAGGTCACTCCCTTACCCCAACATGTTTATTGTGCAAGTAAGAAAGCCCAAGCAGCTCTCGTTGAATGTTTGTCTAAGTATACAGATTTTAAATTTGGCATCATGCTCTTTGTTAGTAATTTTTTTCTTGCTTTTGTAGTTGGAGAAATGCCAGATTTATCTAATTGGGGAGGTAGAATTCAAAGTTTCATTTTGTTTATTTTCTTTTTCTTTTTTTGAGACAAGATCTCACTCTGTCACCCAGGCTGGAGTGCAGTGACATGATCATGGCTCAGTGTAACCTGGACCTCCCAGGCTCAGGCGATCCTCCCACCTCAGCTTCCCAAGTAGCCAGGACTACAAGTGCACACCACCACAGCCAGCTAGTTTTTGGTTTGTTTGTTTGTACTTTTTGTACAGATGGGGATTCACCATGTCACCCAAGCTGGTCTTGAACTCCTGTGCTCAAGCAATCTGCCTGCCTCAGCCTCCCAAAGTGCTGAGATTACAGGCGTGAGCCACTATGCCCAGCCTCGAAGTTTCAAGGACAGAGCTCACATCAGATGGACCAAAAAATCCAGGATTTTTCCTGGGAAAGACAGAACTGGTTCAGAGGAAAGAGGCCCCTAAGGGAGGAACACTTGGGGAGACCCCTGGGACACTCAGATCACATTTCCCCATTCCTTTCCTGCTGGGGAAGGTGGACAGAGAGAGGAAGTGCTCTAGAAATGTTTGAGGTTCAGAATGGGCCAAAACCTGGATTGGTATAACAGGTAGCATTTCCAGGGCCCCAATTCCTGAGTTGGCCTCCAGTCTTCTCATGAGACTTTTCTCAAATCCCTACTGAGGAGGAGACCTTCCAGTTCTTGAAGAATGAGCCCCTTCAACCAGGGCAGAACTCATGCTCCAGGACTTGTTTGGGGCCCTCAGTCCTTCCTTTCTCATCTCCTTTCCCTTATAGTCTCAGCGTCCAACTCGTGGCAGAGGTGCTAGAGGCCTCCCTGCTTAACACTTTTCTCCCAAGGGAAAACTGATACTTGTACATTTTTTGAAGTTAGGGACAGAGTAAGTTCCTTTTCCCAGAAGTATTTGAACAGTAAAGAAGGGCTTTTGGGACAACAGTATGATGAGCACAAAGGAATGAATCAACAGTGCATTCAGTATAACAAGTCTTTCTGGTAGGCTATTGGATGCATCTTCTCACACCATGGCCCTTGAGACTCCTGTCCCCTTCCCTGTGCTGTCTTCAGTGGAAGCCAGCTTTCCTAAAAAGAGAGAAAAGCTGAAGGAAATGAAGTATGGGGGCAGGAGGCCCCATTCCACTACTTCAGAGCTGGGTGACTGGATAACTCTCTGAGCTTCAGATTCTTCCTCAAAGAGGAATCAGTTCCCAGGCCCCGCCTGCTTCCCACACTGGTGTGAGGATGAACTGAGAGACTGTGTAAAAGCGTTTTTCATCAACTCTAAATGTCCATGAGTTAAGGGAACAAGAAAGCCCATGCCTCCAGCCCCTCACGCACCCTTTCCCCTCACACACCCAGACACCCTGCAGGAGGCCAGGAGAATATAGTTAAAGATGTTGGAGGTGCACCGGCTGTATGAGAAAAGTGTACTCCCAACTTTTTGGGAACTGAAAAGAGCAATGGAGGCCACGCTGGCTGTGTGCGTAACAGAAGCATTTCCCATATGCCCCTGGCCCCTCGAATCACAGCTTACCTCCCGCTCGGTTGCAGGGGCGGGGCGGTTAGCTGAGGCCGAACCTTGGCGGGAAACGCGGCTTCAAATTACTGCTCTGGAGGCCCCTACACGCTGTCGGGTCTTGGGTGGAAAGATCCTGTGTTCAAGACGTGCTCTCTGCTCCTACAGCGGCGGCTCGGTGGCCGGTCGCTGTTGAGTGGGAGTTGAAATTTCGCGGGCGCATGGGGAACCGCCGGGCCTCACGGAGACAGCTGCTTAGCTGGTTGGAGGGTGGCGGGCTACTCAGCTGCCCGGAGCCGGCGCTGGGCCCCCGCACCGCGCGCGGAAGGACCCATGCCTGCTACGCAGTCGCTCTGCAGGAGCCGCGAACTGCTGCCCCCTTCCCTGAGTCAGTGTCGCGCTCCTTGCCTACCTCTCCCCACCGTGGAGGTGCAAGCCTGCTGGGTTCCCTGTCTCGGATGGGGCTTGAATTTTCGGGTACCAGACTGGGCTGCCGACCGACAGGAGTGCGCGCAGACCGCCGCCTAGCCCGGGAGGAGGTCTGTCGGTCTAGAAAGGGTTCCGGACCCGCCACAAAAAGTGTTTTATTTGGTGGGGATTTAGGGGTACAAGTGCGGTTGTGTTACATACATATATTGCATAGTGACTGCCAGATTTTTAATAGGGACGCCAATATTTATTGAAGGCTTTCTAACGCCAGACTCGTTAACTAGTGTACACGTCTTGTTTATTTCAGAACCATTCCCTCCAAACGGAAGTGGACTTCGATCTGCAGGATTTCAGAGACACGGTGGATGATCTCATTGCAGGCAAGTGCAGTCTCCTGGCAGTTAAGTAACAGCGGGGGTGTCCCCCAGTCCCAAATCAGACTAGTTCACATTTCGTGGTCGCCAAGGTGGTAAACCCAGCCAACTGTCAGCGACTCTCCAGCAACTCATCAAAAAGTCAGGCTTTTCCATATTTAGGACATTTCTCTCCCCCAGTTGAGAAGTGGAACCGCTGGATCTACATAGCGCTTTATCTGGGATCGGTGTGAGTTCTGGGAGAGGGAGCCCTATCCTGTAGTGTGGCAGGGGAGGTTGAGTGACGAGTGCGCAGGGGATCGAAGGCCTGTGTGTGCAGGCCCAGGGAAGTTTTCTTGATTGAATTCAGGTAAACTTAACAGGCATATGATGGATACCTACTGTGTATGTACAGGCCATCAGGAAGGGCCTCATAATCACGCGTTTAGGAGTAAGGGGTGCTTAATTTAATAAAAAAAAAATCTCTACATAAACCCTACACCCAGAGTGGCATTTTGCTCCTGTAACTAGCTGGGCATGAGTTTGAGGCTGCAAATCCAGCTCCTGCTCTTTTCCAGACTCATCCTCTATGATGTCGCCTACCCTGGCCAGCAGAGACTTCCCCTTCTCTCCTTGCGACATGTCGCCATTCGGGCCCTGCCTCTCCCCGCCACTGGACCCACGGGCTCTGCAGTCACCACCGCTGCGCCCTCCAGACGTGCCCCCGCCTGAGCAGTACTGGAAGGAGGTGGCAGACCAGAACCAGAGAGCGCTGGGAGACGCGCTCGTTGAAAATAATCAAGTAGGGACACTGCCCTGGCGACCAGGAATCCTGCGGCAGGGACAGGATATAGAGGGTGGAAGTGGGGTTTGCAAGGGCAAGGATGAGGTCCTGTGAGTCGGAATCAGTGGACTGACTGGTGGTTCACGTAGCTGCCATTGCTCTGGTGGCTCCATCTGTTTCCAAATTCACTAAGTGGGAATAATTCTACCCCATTCGATTTTTATTTTATTTTTAATTAATATTTATTTATTCATTTAATTTTGAGACAGAGTCTCACTCGGTCACCCAGGCTGGAGCTCAGTGGCTCAATCTTAGCTCATTACAACCTCCGCCTCCCAGGCTCAAGCGATTCTCGTGCCTCAGCCTCCCAAGTAGCTGGATTACAGGCGCGTGCCCCCCACACTTGGCTAATTTTTGTATTTTTAATAGAGACGGGGTTTCACCATGTTGGCCACGCTTGTCTTGAACTCCTGACCTCAGGTGATCCATCCGCCTCAACCTCCCAAAGTGCTGAGATTATGGGCGTGAGTCACTGCACCTGGCCATTTTATTTATTTTTAAAAATTGTTTTATTTGGAGGGATTTAGGGGTACAAGGCAGTTGTGTTGCATACATGTATTGCACAGTGCCTGCCAGATTTTTAATAGGGACGCCAATATTTATTGAAGGCTTTTTCTATGTGCCTGGCCCTGGACTTACCAATTTATACTTCTTCTTCCCACTTAATGCTCACAATCATTGAACTAGATACTCTTACTAGCCCCGTTTTACAAGGATATCGAGACGTAGGATTGTTGAACCTCAGTAACAGAACCTAGATCTGCCTGTTGCCCAAGTCAGTACTCTTTATCAGCACGCTACACTGAGGATTAATGGAGATAAATTTTGTCCAAGTGCTTTGTTTTAAAACAAATAACAAATGATGATTATTCTCACTAGCGTAAATGCCCGTGCGTCCCCAGTTTCTGATGAGACGTGAGGATCTGGGTATCTGGGTTTGATTCATGCCAGATATGCAGACGCGACCCAGCACAGTGCCTACCCCTGAATGTTTGGGTCTCATCCTGCAGCTGCACGTGACGCTGACCCAGAAACAGGAGGAGATCGCCTCGCTCAAGGAGCGGAACGTGCAGCTGAAGGAACTTGCCAGCCGAACCCGGCACCTGGCCTCGGTGCTGGATGTAAGTGGGGCGCGGGCGTGTGGGAACTGCAGCACGTCGGAACTGAACTGTTCAGTGCATCCCCGCCCCCAACCCTGCGCCCAGCATTGGGACCCGGTGGGGGCCCCGGAGAGAAAAGGACCGCTGGGTGCGTGGTGCGTAGCGTGCCCAGGTCACCTTTTGCACGCACCGAACCCGGGGGGTCCGGCAGGCCCCAGGGCGGCGCTCTTCCCCGTCTTTCGTAGAAGCTGATGATCACACAGTCCAGGGATTGTGGGGCGGCGGCCGAGCCCTTCCTGCTTAAGGCAAAGGCCAAAAGGAGCCTGGAGGAGTTGGTCAGCGCTGCGGGGCAGGATTGCGCGGAAGTGGACGCCATCCTGAGGGAGATTTCCGAGCGCTGCGATGAAGCCCTGCAGAGCCGCGATCACAAGCGGCCCCGACTGCAGCCAGAGCCCGCCAACACGGACACCAGGCCCGGGAACCTGCACGGCACCTTCCGGGGGCTGCACACCGACTGCAGCACGAGAGCGTTGAACCTGAGTCACAGTGAGCTGGAGGAGGGCGGCTCCTTCAGCACCCCCATCCGCAGCCACAGCACCATCCGAACCCTCGCCTTCCCCCAGGGCAATGCCTTCACCATCAGAACAGCCAATGGGGGTTACAAGTTCCGCTGGGTCCCCAGTTGAGCTGTGATGTGGTCCCCCAAAACACTGCCCTGTATTTCCACTGAAGTGCCTGGAGGCTTCCCAGAACTTTCCCTGCAGAGTGAATGCCACCCTGAAACATTTTTTTCAGGAACATAAGCGTCTTGATACCGATGCACTGTAAATGTCTGCTACAAAACATTGTATAGCCCTTCCCCTTGTCACAGTGAAACTCTGTATGTATGTGTATGTCACATATGTCACAGCCAATTTTAAAAGTATTTATTTTTAGCAGCTTTGAATTATGTATTTTTAGAGCAGGGAGGGATTTAGAAACCATAGCTACTTTTATAATTATATAATGCCCTAATATTATAAGAAGGAAAAGAAGGCTCTAACAGGTTAAGTAATTTCCTGCAATGGGAAACACTGGAACCTTTCAATCACTTTCACTAGTCATTTAAGGACTCTAGGCCCAGAAGCCTGGTTTCTGGGTGAATGTTTTTATACATCACTCAACTTCCCTCAGTCCTGAAAGGACACCTAATTTTGTTACTATTGAAAACTTTTATTTTGGTGGCCAGAATACGAAATCGGGAGAGGTAACCTAAACAGTTGTCTTCGGAAAAGGCAGATTCTGAGAGGCAATGGGTTATCAACAAAATAGGTGCTAAGCACATTTGTTTATAATGATCATTCATATAATTTAGAAGATTTATGGTAAAGGTTTACATTAATTATCCATACAGTTCTATTTGTGCAAATAGAATAACCACCTAAAAAGCAAACAGTGTTAATGAGAAATATACATTGTTTTAAGAAAATGGCATATACCACATGAAAAAGGGTGTTCCCTTTTTTTTTTTTTTTTCCGCCAGAAATCAAGTGTGGAAATCTTGATCGAGGTAAAACTACCTATTTAAACTGCACAGATAAAATGGGTGCACAGTCATATTTTACATTTCTTGGCTTGATTTATATAACTTGTAAGAAAAACTTAACTATAAAAAGTCAGTGTGCCTTCACTTTGACTTGACTTCTATTCCCTTTTGTCTGGGGTTCTTTTTTCTACTCATTTCTGAAATTATGTGAGTGGCATATGTCAAGTAGTGATTTGTCCTGACCTTCACAGTTCTTAACACGAGGGCTACTTCTTGCACTTGGGGGCCCAGCCTAGGTACGTTTCCAACTGTGTTACGCCACACTGCATTGCTGGTTCTGAGAGGAGATATCAGGTAACAGGTGATTTGGCAGTGTGGCAGAACCTGCCCTTCCAGTTTGTCATGTATGTACTGTTATCTGTATTTAAATAGCCATTTAGAAACCAAAAAAAAGTGATAAAATAGACCATATTTCCTCATATTTTATCTAACAAATGGACTCTTAAAAAGTACAGTGGATGGTCCAGAATTTTTTTCATCAGCTCATATATAAAGTTACCAGAGTTCGGGATAAGAAAAAACAAATCACTTCCCCCCAACCTCTTAACCTGTCCCCCAGAACAATCAGCTTGTCACGTCTTTTCCTCTCTCCTTAATGAGTATTCTTATAATGCTTTACCTACAATAACCAAAAAGTTTTAAATATATAGGGTTTTTTTTTCTGTATGTCTTATGACTAGAGTTTTTAAAATTACCTTTCTTCCTGCCTTTAAGATTATATCCCTGTAATTGTTATGTTAGCCATTGGTAACTTGAACTGCTTAAGTATCTTTCACTTCTGAGGCAGGGGTTGAGGTGGGAGGGTGCAGGTGGGGGCATCATCTTGTGGACTAATGGCACAGATGACTAAATCAGTTAGCAGTAGTAGAGCTTACGAATTAGATTCATTTGTTTATTTAACAGATATTTATTGATTATTACTGAGAATCTTAGTAATACAGATACTAAGTAAACAGCAAAAGAACAAAACACAAAAATCTTGCCCTCATAGATCTTACTTTCTCCTGGGAAGACATTACTACCAAACAAATAAATATATACATGCTATGAAGAAGAGTAAGGATAGAGAATTCTGTGTGTCATAATAAGAAATACATACTTGGTCTTTGTCTCTGGTTCCTGGCTTGTGGCTTCTAAAATCCTTGGACTCTAACCAATGACGAGTGCAGTCTCACTGTGTTTCCCAGGCTGGTCTTGAACTCCTAGCCTCAAGCAGTCCTCCCTTCCCGTCTCAGCCTCCCAAGTGGCTGGGGTTATGGGCCTGAGCCACTACACAGCTAAGTGTCTTCTATGTGCTGATGAGATGGCTGGTGTCTGAGAGCCCCTAGAGAGCTTCAGGATGGGGGCTAGTCTTTAGAAAGACCAAGCAATGGCTGGGTGTGGTGGCTCATGCCTGTAATCTCAGTACTTTGGGAGGCCAAGGTGGGCAGATCACCTGAGGTCAGGAGTTCGAGACCAGCCTGGCCAACATGGGGAATCACTGTCTCCACTAAAAAGACAAAAATTAGCAAGACAAAAATTAGCTGGGCATGGTGGTGAGTTCCTGTAGTCCCAGCTACTCAGGAGGCTGAGGCAGGAGAATCACTGAGGCTACTTGGGAGGCTGAGGCAGGAGAATCACTTGAACCTGGGAGGCAGAGGTTGCGGTGAGCTGAGATCATGCCATTGCACACCAGCCACCTGAGTGACAGAGCAAGACTCCATCTAAAAAAAAAAAAAAAAGTCATGAATAGAGGGTTGGAACTTTCAGCCTTTCAGCCCCTGCTTCTTGCCCCCACCTCTGGGCAGAGGAGAGGGGCTAGAGATTGAGTTACCCCAATGGCCAATGATTTATTTAATCAGTGTGAAACCTCCATAAAATCCCCTAAGTGATAAGGTTCAGAGAGCTTCCAACTTGATAAAGATATCTAGGTGCTGGGAGGGTGGTGTGCCCAGAGAGGACATGGAAGCTGTGTCCCCCTCACCATACTTTGCCCAGTGCATTTCTCCTATTTGGCTGTTTATGAGTTGTGTCCTTTATAATAAACAAGTAATAGTAAGAAAATGAGTTCCTGAGTTCTGTGAGCACTCTAGCAAATTATTAAATCCAAGGGGGTATTATGGGAACCCTAGACTTTGTAGCCAAGTCAGAAGTGTGGGCACGCTGGGCACCTGTCTGGCATCTGAAGTGAAGGAAGTTTTGTGGACTAAGCCCTTAAACCTGTGGAATCTGACACTAACTCTAGGTAGTGTTAGAATTGAATTGAATTACAGGATTCCCAGTTGTATCTGGAGAATTAGAGAACTCATTGTTGGTGTCAGAAAGTTGTGCATAAAAATAGGTCAGTGTGATAGTAGGTAGTCTTTGGGCCTATGTGGTCTACGCTAGTTCAGGAATATGTGATGTGTTAGCCTGAAATTAGCTCAATAATCACTTCATTTCCCATAGGACAGGTACAGTTCTAGTGTTGGGAAGACAACCAGGAACAAAAACCAAGTGCTTACCTCATGAAACATGCATTCTAGTGGGGGAAGACAGATACTAAACAGATAGATGATGTCTGATATTTAACACATTATAAAGAAAATAAAGCAAGGTATAGAGACAAGATGTGATAGGAGTTACTGTTTTAGCTAACGCAGAGTATTTCTAGAAGTTTCTATGAAAGTAAAATTAGTTTAAAAAAGGAGGTACAGACCGGGCGTGGTGGCTCACGCCTGTAATCCCAGTACTTTGGGAGGCCGAGGAGGGCGGATCACGAGGTCGCGAGATCAAGACCATCCTGGCTAACACGGTGAAACCCCGTCTCTACTAAAAAATACAAAAAAATTAGTCGGGCGTGGCGGCAGGCACCTGCCCAGCTACTCAGGAGGCTGAGGCAGGAGAATGGCGTGAACCTGGGAGGCGGAGCTTGCAGGGAGGCGGGGCTTGCAGTGAGCCCAGGATTGTGCCACTGCCCTCCAGCCTGGGTGACAGAGCAAAACTCCGTCTCAAAAAGAAAAAAAAAAAAGGAGGTACAGTGGCCGGGCACGGTGGCTCACACCTGTAATCCCACCACTTTGGGAGGCCGAGGCGGTGATCACCTGAGGGTCAGGAGTTCGAGACCAGCCTGGCCAACATGGTAAAACCCCGTCTCTACTAATAGTTCAAAAATTAGCTGGGCATGGTGGCGCATGCTAGTAATCCCAGATGCTCCGGAGGCTGAGGCAAGAGAATCGCTTGAATCCAGGAAGCGGAGGTTGCAGTGAGCCGAGATTGCTCCATTGCACTCCAGCCTGGGCGACAAGAGTGAAACCCTGTCTCAAAAAAAAAAAAAAAAAAAAAAAAAAAGAGGTACACACATTTTAACTGGATTATTGTTAATGACACGGCCTCATAATTGCAACAGTGAGATGTTATTGTAAAGTAGTGGCTCTCAAACTGCTGTGTGTATCAGAATCACCTGGAGAGCTTATTAAAACCCAGCTTTCTGGGCCCATCCCCAGATTTCCTGATTCAGTAATTCTGCAGTAAGGCCTAAGAATGTGAATTTCTCACAAGTTCCCAGGTGATACTGGGGTCTGGGACCACACTTTGAGACCCAGTGTTGTAGAGAAGCCTTTTAAAGATTACTTTTAAAAGGTTAAAGCAGGCCAGCCGTGATCGCTCACGCCTGTAATCCCAGCACTTTGGGATGCCAAGGTGGGTGGGTCACCTGAGGTCAGGAGTTCGAGACCAGCCTGGCTAACATGGTGTAAACCTCATCTCTACTAAAAATACAAAAAAATTAGACATGATGGCGGGCACCTGTAATCCCAGCTGCTGGGGAGGCCGAGGTATGAGAATCGCTTGAACCCGAGAGGTGGAGGTGGCAGTGAGCCAAGACTGCGTTACTGCACTCTAGCCTCAGTGACAGAGCAGGACTCCATCTCAAAACAAACAAAAAAAGGTTAAAGCAAAAACCAACTGACCTAATGTTCTGCAAAGATTCTTGTGATTTAGGATTAAGTTTTTAATGATAAACTCATATCCAGATCCAAAAAGGGCTATATTTCTTGTCTTTTTTTTCTTTTTTTTTTTGAGACAGAGTTTTGCTCTTGTCACCCAGGCTGGAGTGCAATGACACGATCTTGGTTCACTGCAACCTCTGCCTTCTGGGTTCAGATGATTCTCTTGCTTCAGCCTCCTTAGTAGCCTGGATTACAGGTGCCCGCTACTACACCCAGCTAATTTTTGTATTTTTAGTAGAGATGGGGTTTCGCCATGTTGGCCAGGCAGGTCTCGAACTCCTGACCTTAGGTGATCAGAAAAAGGGCTATATTTCAAACATTTGAAAGTGACAATAATGTGCTTTGAAAATGATGTTAAATGACTCAGATAGGGGCTTCAATGATGATGAAAGTATTGATATTGAAGATGCATGTGAAAAGTCTGAATAAAATTATTTATGGAATGTATTAAGGAAGCTCAATCCAACTGGCCTCTCTACATGCGGCCAAAGAGATTAGGATCTAGTTCTAATTATTCTCATTAGCTGAAAGGTCATAGATAAGGATAAGGCCAGGGCGGTGGCTCATGCCTGTAATCCCAGCACTTTGGGAAGCCAAGGAGGGCAGATCACTTGAGGTCAGAGTTCGAGACTAGCCTGGCCAACATGGTGAAATGCTGTCTCTACTAAAAATACAAAAATTAGCCAGGGTAGCACGGCGTGGTGGTTGCCTGTAATCCTAATCCCAGCTACTCGGGAGGCTGAGGCACGAGAATTGTTTGAATCCGGGAGGCAGAGGTTGCAGTGAGCCAGATCATGCCGCTGCACTCCAGCCTGGGTGACAGAGTAAGACTCCTTGGAGGAGGAGGAGGAGGAGGAGGAGGAGGAGGAGGAGGAGGAGGAGGAAGAAGAAGGAGGAGGAGGAGGAAGAAGGAGGAGGAGGAAGAAGGAGGAGGAGGAGGAAGAAGGAGGAGGAGGAGGAGGAAGAAGAAGAAGAAGAAGAAGGAGGAGGAGGAGGAGGAGGAGGANGAAGAGGAAGAGGAGGAGGAGGAGGAGGAGGAGGAAGGAGGAGGAGAAGGAGGAGAAAGGAGGAGGAGGAGAAGGAGGAGGAGAAGGAGGAGGAGGAGAAGAAGGAGAAGAAGAGGAAGAAGAGGAAGAAGAAGGAAGAAGAGGAAGAGGAAAAGGAGGAAGAGGAAGAAAGAAGAAGAAAGAAGAAGAAGAGGAAGAAGAAGAAGGAGAAGGAGGAGAAGGAGAAAGAGAAGGAGGAGAAGGAGGAGAAGGAGAAGGAGAAGAAGAGGAAGAAGAGGAAGAAGAAGGAAGAGGAAGAGGAAGAAAGAAGAAGAAAGAGGAAGAAAGAAGAAGAAGAAGAGGAGGAGGAAGAAGAAGAAGAAGAAGAAGAAGAGGAGGAGGAGGAAGAAGAAGAAGAAGAAGAGGAGGAGGAGGAAGAAGAAGACTGTATACCTAACACTTTTGGTTGAAGAATTAGTTTACAATAATAACTAATGATACTTTTGTGCTGATGTTTTACCTAAATGAGAACTAAGACAGTAACATAATTGTTAATTAAAAGCTATTTGGAACAAAATGTAAGAAGCAGCATTTGGGGGATGCTGTAGGCCATATGATTGAATCTAACTTGTTAATCTTATTGTGTCCTCCTTGAAGTGCATGCTATGGACTGAAATCTGTGTATAAGTGATGATGTCTCAGCTTCAGCATAGAGCTTTATGGGACATGACAAAATTAGAGATGTGAAGGCATCTACCTGTGGAAAACACATGTAAACAGGTTTTCTCAAATACTTCTCTCTCCTCCTACCTCCCATGTTTTCCCTACTTCATCTCTGCATCTCACAGAAAGGAGCACCAGTACTCTGAAATTCTGTGCCAGAGAGTTGAGGTATGGATGGAGACAATTGCATTTGCTTGAGTTTTAGAACAATGAGGGCTTTTTTTTCACACCTGTCTAACGGTAAACTGAGACACGAGTTGCTAACATTTGATTCAGCTGCTAATGATGCTGTCGGTGAACCAGCCTTCATCTTTCTGCTTTATCCCCTTACGTTGTTAGCCCTTTATCCTCATGCTTAATGGTTCATGATCACAAGATTAGTGCTGTGCCTTCAGACATCATGCCTGCATTCAAAGTAGGAAGAAAGAAGGGGAAAGGAGCTTTGAACACTATTTCTGTCAGGTTTTTTTGTTTGTTTGTTTGTTTGTTTGTTTTTTTTTGTTTTTTTTGAGACAGAGTCTTGCTCTGTCACCAGGCTGGAGTGCAGCGGTGTGATCTCGGCTTACAGCAACCTCTGCCTCCCAGGTTCAAGCAATTCCCCAGCCTCAGCCTCCCGAGTAGCTGGGACTACTGGCGCACGCCACCACGCCCAGCTAATTTTTTGTATTTTAGTAGAGGCAGGGTTTTGCCATATTGGCCAGGCTGGTCTCAAACTCCTGACCTCGTGATCCACCCACCTCAGCCTCCCAAAGTGCTGGGATTACAGGCGTGAGCCACTGCACCTGGCCTTCTGTCACTTTTATTAGGGAAGCAAAATGTTTTCCCAGGAAGCCCCTGGTGGAATCTCACTCCAGTCTCATGAGTTACATATTTATCCCTACCTGCAAGGGAGGCAGGGAATCTTGTCTCACTTTTTTTGCCATTACCATAGGAGGCAGGCAAGAGAAAAGGGGATTGGGAAAAACTCTTGTGTTATTCAATTAACAGTGTCTGCCAGAGAGGTTTAGTTGGTTTCAATATGTGTGGAAGCCTGAATGGAAAAGACAAGAGGCCTTCCCTTAGAGCTTGGCCTCCTCAGCAGGGAGTGAGGCGGGCTTTCATCCTCAGAGAGGTTCAGGGTAGGTTCTGGGCCTCCGCTGGGGACCTGGGAGATCGAGAGGGAAGGAACAACTCACAGCCACGTGCTGCAGCCTGGAGCCAGAGGCCTGTGTATGTGATGAGAGTCTTTGAATGTGGGAGCTCCTGGGAATGAGACATAGAAATGGTCGGCACCCTAATTACATTCTCCTTGATACATGGTCATCTTGACCTTTTAATTTTAAAAGTGGAAATACATATTTTATGTAAGCAATACATGCTCATTATAAAAATCATTCAGAAAAACAGAAAAGTCTAACAAACTAACAATGTTTTTAAACTATTATATATTTTTAAACTATCTGAAGATACCACTGTTAACATTTTGGTGTATTTTCTTTCATTATCCGGTACTCAATACATGTTATCTGTTTGTATCAGCTTCGTAGTACTGCTATAACAAATTATCATAAACTTTTTGGTATGAAATAACACAAATTTATTATCTCAGTTTTGTAGGTCAGAAGCCTAGGTTGGCTCAGCTGGTTTCTCTGCTCTGGGTTTCTTGGAAATCAAGGTGTGGCTGAGCTCTTATTGGGAAGCTCTGGGAAGACTCCATTTCCAAGCTGATTCATTGGTTGGTAGAATCCTGTTCCTTGTTGTTGTAGTACTGAGGTCTCCATCTCCTTGCTTATTGTAAGCCTAGGGCTTGTCTTTGCTCCCAGAGATATCATTCTGGTCTTTGACCATGGGCCTCTGTGTTCTGAAGCCAGCAGCGGTGTGGCAAATCTTACTCATGCCTGGAATCTGACTTCCTTTTCCTTGTGCTATATCTCCCTTTTGCCTCCAAGTGGAGAAAATCGCTCAAAACTAAAAGTATAGGTATAAGTCTAATGTCAGAGGTATGAACATGGATTAGCTGGAGAGCAATAGTGATGTCCTTGCCCACAGCTTTATTCTGGAGCTTATTTGTCAGATGGAGGAAATCCAAAGAGTAGCTTCATTTATAAGTGCTAGAAGACATTTACAACAGTTTAACACTCTTAGGCAACTGTGGAGAGAAAACCCAGAAACAAGGAAGTAAATCCAGTTTTTGCTTCCCTGTGGAATTCCTTGCCTAAAGGTACCTCAGATTGTATTATGGAAGAAAAGAGGCCAGGGTCCTGGAGACATCTTGGTCTCGATGCTGTGCAAAGCTTTCCCTTTGGAAAAGGTGCACTGAGCTGAGAAGAGAGTATTTTATGCACATCTCGATGTCTTGAACTCTGACCAAGACTAGAAACGCATTCTTTTTTTTTTAAGTGGAGACCGGGTTTCACCATGTTGGTCAGGCTGGTCTCAAACTCCTGATCTCCAGTGATCCACCGGCCTTGGTCTCCCAAAGTGCTAGTATTTACGGGCATGATCCACCGTACCCAGTCTATAAATGCATTCTTTTTTCTTTTTTCTTTTTTTTTGAGATGGAGTCTTGCTCTGTTGCCCAGGCTGGAGTGCAATGGTGAGATCTCGGCTCACTGCAACCTCTGCCTCCCAGGTTCAAGTGATTCTCTTGCCTCAGCCTCCCGAGTAGTTGGGATTACAGGTGCCTGTCACCACACCTGGCTAATTTTTGTATTTTTAGTAGAGACAGGTTTTTACCATGTAGGCCAGGCTGGTCTCGAACTGCTGACCTCAAGTGAACCACCCGCCTCGGCCTCCCAAAGTGCTGGGATTACAACAGGTATGAGCCACCATGCCCAGCCTGAAATGCATTCTTATAATATCACCACCAGCCTATTAATAAATGTTATTTAAAAGAGTTACATTTCTTTCTGGCTCATTTATTTAACAATTTTTTCTTTTATTGCCCTCTTAAGTACCTAACAGGTCTTGCTTTGAAAACTCCTTTCTCATATTAAGGAATGCCATTTTCATCCAGTGCCTCATTCTTGTCTGAAGTGAACTTGGATTCACTCATTTATTTATCAAGGCAATGTATATTATTTTCATCTAGTTGTTTACATTTTATTGCCACTTACACCCAAAATAATTCTGAAACCATTTGTAATAAAAATTTACATGAAACAAAACACTTAAAATGAGTACTATTGACTGTAAGAAAATCAGCATGGTTAGACAGGGTAGTAATTTGCTTTGATTCAATCATTCCTAAATTTAAAGATGTATAACCTTCCTTAGGAAAACACCTGTTCAAACTTGCATAGCTAACAGCTATTTTCAATATTTACTTTTAGCTGGTTAACAAAATACTAGGTAAATCAGACATGACAGTTATTTACATTTATTTGTATTGTACTGGGAAAAGAAACTCCACAGATTTACTTAGGATTTATATGGGCAGTCAAGTAATAATTAGAAATTACATTTAGTTATAGGATGTGGAAAATTCGATTATTTCTAAGCCATGCCATGGTTTAAAGCAAATACAGATGAACACCATATTCTGTGGGTGATAATAATAGCTTTGAGCACTTGCATAAGGTTACGCCTAGCTCCTAAGGTTTCAAGATTTATATTGCATTTATTCCTTTAAAATGAAAGTTCCCAGTGTAAAAGATACCTCTTGGGGTTGCTTCCAAACTTATAGTGACTCCCCCATTTCTGGGTTGGGTTTGTTTGGTTTGGACTTGTCACCCCCCCTTCCTCTTACCACCTCCCCATTGTCCCCATCACCACCAATAGCTGATTGAGACAGGAGATTACTTTTTTTTTTGAGACGGAGTCTTGCTCTGTCGCCCAGGCTGGAGTGCAGTGGCCAGATCTCAGCTCACTGCAAGCTCCGCCTCCCGGGTTCACGCCATTCTCCTGCCTCAGCCTCCCGAGTAGCTGGGACTACAGGCGCCCGCCACCTCGCCTGGCTAGGTTTTTGTATTTTTTAGTAGAGGCGGGGTTTCACCGTGTTAGCCAGGATGGTCTCGATCTCCTGACCTCGTGATCCGCCCGTCTCGGCCTCCCAAAGTGCTGGGATTACAGGCGTGAGCAACCGTGCCTGGCCAGGAGATTACTTTTTAAAACAGATTTATTGAGATGTAATTCACATACTATATAATTTATCGATTTAAAGTGTACAATTCAATTTTTTTCTCTCTAAGAATTTTTAGTATTTGCACAGGGCTTTGTAACCATATCCACAATCTAATTTTAAGATTTTTTGTCCTCCCTAAAAAAAACCCCTGGGCTGGTTGGGATGGAGTAAGCATGTAATCCCAGTGCTTTGGGAGGCTGAGGCAGGAGGATCCCTTGAAGCCAGGAGTTCAAGACCAGCTTGGGCAACATAGTGAAACTCCATTTCTACAAAAATAAAAAATACATTATCCAGACATAGTCCTAGCTATTCGAGAGGCTGAGGTGGGAGGATCACTTGAGCCCAGGAGTTTGTGGTTACAGGAAGTTATGATCGTGCCACTGTACTCCAGCCTGGGTGACAGAGTAAGACCAAAAAATAAAATAAAAATGAGAGAGAGAGAGAGAGAGAGAGAGAGAGAGAAAGAAAGAGAGAAGAGAAGAGAAGAGAAGAAAGAAGAGAAGAGAAGAGAAGAGAAGAGAAGAGAAGAGAAGAGAAGAGAGAAGTAAATTCCTGTACCCATTAGCAATCATTCTCATTCTCCTTCCCCATCCTCTAGCCCTAGGCAACTACTAATTTATTTTCTGTCTCTGTTGATTTGCCTACTCCAGACCTTTTATATAAATGAGCTTATGTGTTATCTTTTATAACTGGCTTCTTTCACTTGCCATGAAGTTTTCAAGGTTCATTCACGTTATGGAATGCTTCAGTACATTATTCCTTTTTATTGCCAAATAGTATTTCATCTATGGACGTTCCATATTGTATTTACCAATTCACCCATTTATGGATGTTTGAGTTGTTTCCACTTGTTGACTATTATGAATAATACTGCTATGAACATTTGGTATAAGTTTTCTTTGTCTGTGTGTGTGCATATATATATATATATGTATTTACAACAACTATATATATATATATATTCTCCCCTGGTTAAGGATTTAGACATATATTTTTCTCTTGGAATCAAAATACCTCTCCTGCATACCTAGGAGTGGAATATCTGGATCATATAGTAACTCTATATTTCACATTTTAAGGAACTGCCAAATTATTTTTTAAAGCAGCTGCACCATTTTACATTCTCACCAGCAATGTATGAGGGATTCAATTTCTCCAGATCCTTGACAACACTTGTTATTGCCTGTCTTTTTTATTAGATCCATGCTAGTAAGTGTGAAGTGGTATCTTATTGTGGTTTTCATTTCCATTTCCCTAATGGCTAATGATTTTGAACATTTTTTCATGTACTTATTGGTCATTTGTATATCTTATTTGGATAAATGTCTTTTCAAATTCTTTGCCCGTATAGAAATTAGTTTGTCTTTTCATTGTTGAATTGTTTTTTCTTTTTTAAAATTTTTTAAAAATTTCTTTTATTTTTCCTTTTTTCTTTTGTCTTTTTTCATTGTTGAATTAAGTGTTCTTTCTGCCTTTCTGTGGTTTGTCGTTCATTTTCTTGAAGGTATCATTTACAGCAAAATGTTTATATTGATATAGTCCAATTTATTTCTTTTGTTAATTGTGCCTTTCATCTCATAACTAAGAAATTATTGCCTCACTCAAAGTCATAAATATTTGTTCTTATGCTTTCATTTAAGAATGTTATAGTTTTATTAGTTAATTTAGGTCTATGATACTTTTTTTTTTTTTGAGACAGACTCTCACTCTGTCGCCCAGACTGGAGTGCAGTGGCATAATCTCGGCTGACTGCAACCTCTTTCTCCCAGGTTCAAGTGATTCTCCTGCCTCAGCCTCCCAAGTAGCTGGGATTATAGGCGCCTGCCACCATGCCTCACGAATTTTTGTATATTTAGTAGAGACGGGGTTTCACCATGTTGGCCAGGCTGGTCTTGAACTCTTGACCTCAAGTGATCCACCCGCCTCGGCATCCCAAAGTGCTGGGATTACAGGCATGAGCTAGTGCACCCGGCCTATGATACACTTTGAATTAATTTTTGTTTATGGTATGGGAAGTCTGACTTCATCTTTTTGCATTGGATGATTTGTTGGAAAGACTATTCTTTCCACATGTTGTCTTGACACCCATTTTGAAAATCAATTGAACATAAATGTCAGAGTTTATTTTTGAGCTCTCAATACTACTCAATTCATCTGTGTATCTATCCCTAAAGCAGTACTATGTTGTCTTGATTATTGCAGATTTATAGTAAAATTTGAAATTAGGAAGTGTGAATTCTCCAACTTCATTCTTTTTTTCAAGATTAATTCAGCAATTTTGGGTCCCTCATAGTGCCACATACATTTTAGGATTAACTTATCATTTTCTGCAAAAAAAGCCACCTGTGGTTTTAGTAGGAGTTGCATTGACTCTGTAGATCAATGTAGGGAATATTGCCTTCTTAACAATATTAAGTCCTCTGATACATGAATTTGGTATATTTTTCTCTTTATTTAGATTTTCTTTAATTTCTTTCAATCATGTTTTATAGTTTTCAGTGTAGAAGTCTTACACTTCTTTTGTTAAATTTATATCTAGGCATTTTATTTTTTGTGATGCTATTGTAAGTGGAATGGTTTTCTTAGTTTCATTTTCAGATTGTTCATTGTTAATGCATAGAAATACAATTGATTTTTGTATATTGATCTTGTATCCTTCAACCTTGTTAAATTAGTACATTAATCCTCATAGTATTTTAAATGAATTCCCTAGGATTTTTTGTATACAAAATGATTTTACTTCTTCCTTTCCAATCTAAATAGCTGCTGCTGCTCCTTCCTCTCTTTCTCCTTTCTTCTTCCTCTTCCTTCTTTTTCTTTTCCTTGTTTTCCTTCTCCTCCTTTTCCCCACCTCCTCCTCCTCCTCCTTCTTTCTTCTCTTTGCCTTATTGCCCATATGCATACCTACAGTGCAGTGTTGAGTAGCAAAGGGGTGAGCAGGCATCCTTGTCTTTTTTCTTATCTTGGGGGGAAACATTCAGCTTTTCACCATCAAGTATGATGTTTGCTCTGGGTTTTTCATAGATACCCTTTATCAGGTTAAGGAAGTTCCCTTTTTTCCCTGGTTTATTAAGTGTTTTTAAACATGAAAGGGTGTTGGATTTTGCCAATTTTTTTTTTTTTTTTTGCATTTATTGAGATAATCATGTTGCTTTTCTCCTTTAGGCTATCATTACATTACATTGATTTTTGGATCTAGGAGATTCTTGTTGCAAGATAAATCAATTAGTAATTCCCTTTCCTGGGAAAACTCTGACTTGGAACTGAGGTTTAGTAACTTGTAGTCATTTTAATGTCAAAATTCTGGGAGATGATCCAAAACTTGAAAACATGATGAAAACTTTGCAGGTAAGCATCATTCAGGGTGGTGACTATGGAGGAGCGTTCCAGGGGGTGAGTGACCATCAGGGAAGTAAGCCCTGAACCTTGGAAGAGCTGCATGTGTTGTAAGAGAAGCAACTAAAACTCTCTCTGCAAAGGAACAGTCATTTTGTCAGGTGAGGAAGGGTATAGGGCAAAAGGACTCCAACAACAAAGGAGCATACAGTCGCTCTTCTTTTTCCCAGTACAAAGAGAAGGGAGATCTTTAGAAGAGAAGAGAGAGAGAAACAGCTCTCTCTGTGTAGAGGGGTCTCCCAGTGAAAAGGACCGACTGGTAGTGGATGCACTGGATTTCATTTGAGGGTCACGGAGAGTAAAGGAGGAAATTATGATAGAAAAGTTGGAGATCCTGTTGCCCACCCCATTGGGCGGTCAGAGGCTGAAGTCAGTCCAGAAGCCTTTGGATAACGCCATGGGGTAGCCCCGCCAGAAATCCTCAGTTGCCCCAGGACTACTTCCAGCCCCGCATGACGCGAAGTCCTCCGTGAAAGGAAGCTATTTCAAACACGGCCAACACGGCCTGCAAGCCGTGGGTGCTGGGGATTCTCCATGTTCTCCCCAGCAAGCCTGTCCCCCAAGTCTTGCAAGGCTGGCAGCCATGCTAATCATTTTTAAATGTCTGAGGGGGGCCAGTATTTGGTTTGATGTGGTTCTAAAATGGAGGCCGAGAACCTTAAAATGAAAGGACAGAGTTGGAGTCCGCTGCTCTACTCACCGTTTGGATGAATGTTGTACCTTGGTGTCCTGGACAAGGGCCCAAGATGAAGCGGCTACGTTGTCTGGGATGTATACCTTGGGGTTTGCCCTCTGGCGCCAGGAAAAGTTAGGACACGGAGGCACACAGGGAGTTTAGGAGCGGAGGTTTCATAGGGGGAAGAGAAGAGAATGAGAAACAGCTCTTTCTATAGAGAGAGGTCTCTGAGCGGAAAGAACCCCCATATAATGTTATTAACTATGTTGTTTCTGTAACTTTTTTTCCAAATTCCTTTTTGCTCAGAGTTATTTTGTGATTTGAAAAGTAGACTTTACATTTGAGTCATTTTTAGGTTCACAGTAAAATTGAGTGGAAGGTATAAAGGTTTCTCATATATTCCCTGACCCTACACATGTATAGCCTCCCCCATTATCAACATTCCTCACCAGAGTGGTACATTTATTACAGCTGATGAACCTATTGACACATCATTATCACCTGAAGTCCTTAGTTTACATTAGAGTTTACTCTTGGTAGTGAACATTTGATTGGTTTGGACAAAGGTGTCATGACATGTACCCACCATTATAGTATCATACAGAATATTTTCACTGTCCCCAAAATTTTCTGTACTCCACTTATCCAGCCTTCTTTCTCCCCTAACCGCTCGTAACCACTGATCTTTCTACTCTCTCCGTAATTGTGCCCTTTCCAGAATGTCAGGTAGTTGAAATCATACAGTGTATATAGCCTTTTCAGACTACTACTTCTTCTTACTATTATTTTTGAGATGAAGTCTCGCTCTTGTTCCCCAGGCTGGAGTGCAATGGTGTGATCTTGGCTCACTGCAACTTCTGCCTCCCGGGTTCAAGTGATTCTTCTGCCTCAGCCTCCCAAGTAACTGGGATTACAGGCGCCTGCCATCACCCCCGGCTAATTTGTATTTTTAGTAGAGACGGGGTTTCACCGTGTTGGCCAGGATGGTCTTGATCTCTTGACCTCATGATCTGTCCGCTCCGGCCTCCCAAAATGCTGGGATTACAGGCATGAGCCACCGTGCTCGGTCTACTTCTTTCATTTAGTCATATGCATTTATGTTTCCTCCATGTCTTTTCATGACTTGATAGCTCATTTCCTTAGTGCTGAATAATATCCCATTATCCCATTAAGATGTACCACAGTTTGCTTATCGATTCACCAACTGAAGGATATCTTGGTTGCTTCTGAGTGTGGCAATTTGATTTCGAATAAAGCTGATACAAACATATGTGTGCATGTTTCTGTGTGGACATAAGTGTTCAATTCTTTTGAATAAAACTGAGGAATGTGATTGCTGGATTGTTTAAGAGTATACTCAGTTTCCTAAGAAAATGCCGAGCTGTCTTCCACAATGACTCTACAATTTTGCATTCATACTAGCAAGAGATGAGTGTTTCTGTTGTTCCTGTTGCTCCAAATCCTCTCCAGCATTTGGTATTGTCAGTGTTCTGGATTTTAGCCAATCTACTAGGTGTGTAGTTGTATCACATTATTGTTTCAATTTGTGTTTCCCTGATGACATATGAGGTGGAGCATCTTTTTATATGCTTATTTGTCATCTACGTTCTTTTTGCTGAGATGTCTGTTAAAGTCTTCTGCTAATTTTTAAATTGAGTTTTCTTTTTGTTCAGTTTTAAGAGTTCTTCCTATACTTTGGACAACAATTCTTTATCAGATATGTCCTTTGTAAACATTTTCTCCAAATCTGTGACTTGTATTTTTATTCTGTAGACAGTGTCTTTAACAGAGCAGAAATTTTAACTTTAATGTTTTTTTTTTTTTTTTTGAACAGAGTATCACTCTGTTGCCCAGGATGGAATGCAATGGCGTGGTCTCGGCTCACTGAAACCTCTGCCTCCCAGGTTCAAGTGATTCTCCTGCTTCAGCCTTCAGAATAGCTGCGATTACAGGTGCTTACCTAATTTTTGTATTTTTAGTAGAGACAGGGTTTCACCATTTTGGCCAGGCTGGTCTCAAACTCCTGACTTCAGTGATCCACCTGCCTCAGCCTCCCAAAGTGTTGGGATTACAGGCGTGAGCCACTGCACCTGGCAGAAATTTTAATTTTAATGAAGTTTAGCCTACCAATTCTTTCTTTCGTGGACCATGCCTTTGGTATTGTATCTAAGACATCACTGCCAAACTCAATATCATTTAGATTTTCTCCCACGCTATCTTTCAGGAATTTCATAGTTTTGCATTTTACTTTAGAATTATGAACCATTTTGAATTGATTTTGTAAAGCATATACAGTCTGTGTCTAGATTACTTTTTTTTTTTAAATAGATGTCTAGTTGTGCTAGCACCATTTGTTGAAAAGACTATCTTTTCTCCATTGTGTTGCCTTTGCTCCTTTGTCAAAGATCAGTTGACTATATTTCTGTGGATCTATTTTTAGGTTCTCTATTCTGTTCCATTGATCTATTCATCTATTTTTTAATCATTACCTCCAATGTCTTTTTTTTTTTTTTTAGATGGAGCCTCACTCTATCACCCAGGCTGGAGTGCAGGGGCATGATCTTGGCTCACTGCAACCTCCACCTCCTGGGTTCAAGCGATTCTCCCATGTCAGCCTCTCAAGTAGCTGGGATTACAGGCATGCATGCCACCACGCCCGGTTAACTTTTGCATTTTTAGTAAAGATGGGGTTTCACCATGTTGCCCAAGCTGGTCTTGAACTCCTGGGCTCAGCTATCCACCACCTCTGCGTCCCAAAGTGCTGGGGTTATGGGCATGAGCCACCATGTTGGGCCTTTTTTTTTTTTTTTTTTTTTTGAGACAGAGTCTCCCTGCCACCCAGGTTGGAGTGCAGTGGTGGAACCAGAGCTCACTGTAACCTCAAACTCCTGAGCTCAAAGGATCCTCTTACTTCAACCTCCTGAATAGCTGGGACTACAAGTGCAGGCCACTGCACCCAGCTAATTTTTTTGTAGAGACAGTTCTTGCTTTGTTGCCCAGGCTTGTCTTGAACTCCTAGGCTAAGGCAATCCTCCAGCCTCAGCCTCACAGAGTGTTAGGATTACTGGTGTGAGCCATTGCACCCAGCCCACATTGTGTTGATTACTGTAATATTATAGTAAGTCTTGAATATGGGTAGTGTTGGTCCTCCGACTTTATCTTCTTCAATATTGTGTTGCCTGTTGTGCATCTGTTGTATCCTTATAAACTTTATAATTAGTTTGTTGATATCTACAAAATAACTGTTGACATTTTGATTGAAATTGCATTGAATCTATAGATTAATAGTTGAATCTTCTCAGTACTTGGGAAGAACTGACATCTTGGCAATATTGAGTCTTCCTAACCTTAAACATAGGATATCTCTCTTTTTATTTAGTTCTTTATTGATTTCTTTCATCTGAGTATTGTAGTCTTCCTCTTGAAGATCTTGTACATTTTTAGAGTTATACCTAAGTATTTTATTTTTGGGTGCTAAAGTAATGATATTGTGTTATTAATTTCAAATTCCACTTGTTTATTGCATCTTGTTCATTGCTAGTATATTAGAAAGCAATTAACTTTTGAATATTAACCTTGTATCCTGCAACCTTGCTACAATTGTTTATTAGTTGCAAGAGGGTTTTTTTGTCAGTTCTTTCACATTTTCTACACAGATAATCATATCACCTGCAAACAAAGACAATTTTGTTTCCTCTTCCCTAATCTGTTCAACTTTCAAAGATTCCACATATAAGTGAGATCATGAAGTATTTATTTGTCTTTCTGTGTCTGGCTTATTTCTTAGCATAATGTCCTCCAGATTTATCCATGTTGGCACAAATGGCAGGATGTTCTTCTTTTTTATGGCTGAATAATATTCCACTGTATATATGCATCACAATTTCTTTATCCATTCATTTGTCCATGAACACTTAGGTAGTTTCCATGCCTTGGGTATTGTGAATAATGTTGCAATGAACATGGGAGTGCAGATACCCTCTCGAGCTACTGGTTTCTTCTTTTTTTCTTTCTTTCTCTTTCTTTCTCCCCTTCCTTCCTTCCTTCCTTCTTTTTTTTGAGACAGAGTCTAGCTCTGTCATCCAGGCTGGAGTGCAGTGGTGCAATCTTGGCTCACTGCGACCTCTGCCTCCCGGGTTCCAGCAATTCTGCCTCAGCCTCCTGAGTAGCTGGAATTACAGATTCCCGCCACCAAATCCAACTAATTTTTGTATTTTTAGTAGAATTAGAGTTTCGCTGTGTTGGCCAGGCTGGTCTCAAACTCCTGACCTTGTGATCTACCCCTACCCGCTCAGCCTCTCAAAGTGCTGGGATTACAAGTGTGAGTCACCACGCCTGGCCCAAGCTACTGATTTCTTTTCCTTTAGATTATATATCCAGAAAAGGGGTTGCTGAATCACATGTAGTTCTAGTTTTGTTTTTTTTTTTTTTTTTTTTTCTTTTTGAGACGGAGTCTCGCTCTGTCGCCCAGGCTGGAGTGCAGTGGCGCGATCTCGGCTCACTGCAAGCTCCGCCTCCCGGGTTCACGCCATTCTCCTGCCTCAGCCTCCCGAGTAGCTGGGACTACAGGCGCCCGCCACCGCGCCCGGCTAATTTTTTGTATTTTTAGTAGAGACGGGGTTTCACCGTGGTCTCGATCTCCTGACCTTGTGATCCACCCGCCTCGGCCTCCCAAAGTGCTGGGATTACAGGCGTGAGCCACCGCGCCCGGCGTAGTTCTAGTTTTTATTTATTTATTTAATTTTTGAGACGGAGTCTCACTGTTGCCCAGGCTGGAGTGCAGTGGCGCAATCTTGGCTCACTGCAACCTCTGCCTCCCGGGTTCATGCCATTCTCCTGCCTCAGCCTCCTGAGTAGCTGGGACTACAGGCGCCTGCCACAACGCCCAGATAACTTTTTGTATTTTTAGTAGAGACGGGGTTTCACCGCGTTAGCCAGGATGGTCTCGATCTCCTGACCTCGTGATCCGCCCACCTCGGCCTCCCAAAGTTCTGGGATTACAGGCGTGAGCCACCGTGCCTGGCCTATTTTTAATTTTTTGAGGACCCCTCCACACTGTTTTCCATAATCACTGCACCAATTTACATTGCCACTGGCAGTGCACACGGGTTCCCTTTTCTTCACATCCTTACCAACATTTGTTATCTTTTCTCTTTTTGATAATAGCCAAGCTAACTAGTATTAGGTGATATCTCCCTGTGGTTTTGATTTGGTGATTAGTGATGTTGAGCATCTTTTCCTGTGCCTGTTGGCCAGGAAAAGGAGAAATGTCTTTTTAGATCCCTTGCCCACTTTAAAATCAGATTATTTGTGTTTTTGTTATTGAGTCGTATGAGTTCTTTACATATTTTGGATATTAATCCCTTATCAGATATACGGTTTGCAAAGATTTTCTCCCATTTCCATAGGTTGCTTTTTCATTTTGTTGATTGCTTCCTTTGCTGTGCCCAAGATTTTAGTCCCTGCTTATTTATTTTTGCTTTTGTTGCCTGTGCTTTTGGTGTTATATCCAAAAAGTGATTGCCAAGACCAATATCGAGGAGATTTTCCAATATTTTTTAAAGGAGCTTTAGACTTTCAGGCCTTACATTTAACTGTTTATCCATTTTGAGTTAATTTTTATGAGTGTTATAAGGTAAGGGTCCGATTTCATTCTTTTGCATATGGGTATCCAGTTTTCCCAGCACTAGTTATTGAAGAGGCTATTATTTTCCACTGTGTATTTTTGACATCCTTGTCAAATATTGGGTGACTATACTCTCCCTTTTGATTGTGGTAGCATGGTATATCTTTCTCCATCATGTCTTTATATTTAAAGTAGGTTTATGTAGACAACATATTGTTAGGTCTTGTTTTTTGATCCACTCTGATAATCTATATTTTAAATAGTGTATTTAGACCACTGATATTTAAAATGATTATCAATGTGGTTGGATTAATAGCTACTGTAATTATTACTGTTTACTATTTGTTGCCCTTCTTCTTTGTTTCCACTTAAGTCTTCTGCTCTTTTCCTGCCTTTTGTGTTTTGTTTTGTTTTTTAGAGACAGGGTCTCACTCTGTCACCCAGGCTGGAGTGCAGTGGTGTGATCATAGCTCACCGTAACCTCAAACCTCTGGGCTCAAGTGAGCCTCTCACCTCAGCCTCTTGAGTAGCTGGGATCATAGGCGTACACCACCACCACCACCACCACCACCACCACCACCACCACCACCACCATATCCAACTAATTTTTTTATTTTTAAACTTTTTCATAGAATCAGGGTTTCACTTTATTGTCCAGGCTGGTCTTGAATTCCTAGCTTCAAGCAATTCTTCCACCTTGGCCTCCCAAAGTGTTGGGATTACATGGGTGAGCCACCACATCTGGGCCCAAGGTATAGTCATCTTTAAACGTCCATTAGATTAAGCTGGTTGATACTATTGTCCAAATTTTCTATATTCTTACTAATTTTTTGGTCTTATCAAATACTATTAAGATCCCCAACCATAACTGTGGAATTGTCTGTTTCTTTTGTTCTGTAAATGTTTACTTCGTGTGTTGTAATAAAGTCTATTATTAGACACACATTTATTTATAAGTGTTATATATATTTTAAGGCATTGACCCTTTTATTATGAAGTCTATAGCAATACCTTTACCTTGAAGTTTATTTTGCCTGGTATTAATATAGTTATCTCTGCTTTCTTAACATATTGTATGTGTGGTATATCTTTTCTCTTGTTTTACTTTCAATTTATCTTTGTATTTAAAGTACTTCTATAGAGAACACATACTGAGTTCTTTTTTTTTTGAGACAGGATCTCATTTTGTTGCTGAAGTGCAGAGGTACAGTCACAGCTCACTGTGGCCTAAGCCTCCAAGTGATCCTCCTGCCTTTGCCTCTGGAGTAGTAGTACAGGTGCGTTCCACCACACCTGGCTAATTTTTTTGTGGAGATGGGGTGTCCCCCTGTGTTGCCCAGGCTAGTCTCAAACTCCTGGGCCCAAGCTATCCTACTGGCTTGGCTTCTCAAAGTGCTGGGATTACAGGTGTGGTTCTTGCTTTTTAAATCCAGTCTGACAATCTCAGACTTTTAATTGTAGTGTTTAATTTATTTACATTTAATATAACTTGTTACAGCTAGATTTAGGTCTGCCATTTTGCCATTTGCTTTCAATTAGTTTGTTTCTTTTTGTCTGCCCTTTTTTTGTTTTAATAAAATGTTTTCTTAGTATTCCATTTTAATTTCTCTATTGCATATGCATATCTTTTAGCTATGTCTCTTTGCATCACTTTTTTAGTGGTTCCTGATGTAGGGATTAAAATCTGCATCTTCAATTTCTCACAGTCCACTTAGAGTTGATATTGAATGACTTCAGGCAAAATCTACAAAACTTTTAACACTATAATTCTATTGATCATCCCATCATCTTTCTGCTACTGTTGTCACATATATTTCATTATTGTAAGTTATAAACCCGACAATCCAGTGTATCTCCCCTATACAAATTCTCTAGGGAACTTCCTCACTTTGATGAAGAGCATTTATAAAGAAAACTACAGCTAACACGGTAGCTAATGGTGAAAGGATACCCACTGTCACCATTTCTAGCCAACAGTGTACTGGAATTCTAGCCAGTTTAATAAGGCAAGGAAAATAAATAAAAGTTATAAAGATCAGAAAGGAAGAAGAAAGAAAACCAGTGAATGTAGTTTTATTCTTATTGCAACTGAGCTGAGCTAATTTCTCCAAACACAATATTAAATCTTTTGAAACCTTTTTTTGTTTGTTTGTTTTTTAAGAGACAGTTGCCTTGCTATGTTGTCCCGGCTAGTCTCAATATTGTGGCCTCAAGCGAACCTCTCACCTCAGCCTTCTGAGTGGCTGGAATTACAGGAACAAGTCACTGTGCCTGGTTAAATCTTTTGAAAACTTTTAAAAGGAGCCAGTCATATAGATATTTAGTGCACATCCTGCATCTGTGACTGAGATGGTTAACTTAATAATCTTTTGCTTTACTTAATATTCTTTTACTTTACTTTGGTATCAACTACATACAGACATAAATGAGCTGAAGAGATGGACATTATCTGTAGAATTTGGACTATGACATTTTGACATAATTTAGTTTGGTTTGACACATATAAAATTTATATATACTTTAAACAGACTTTATTTTTCAGAGCAGTTTTAGAATAATGGAAAAATTGACAAAAAGTACAGAGAATTCCTACATACACCCCTGCACACAGTTTCCCATATTATTACATTGTATTAGTAATGTATTAGTATAACTACATATCTTACATTAGTGTGGTATAATTAATGAAACAATACTTATACATTATTATTAACAGAAGCCCATACTTTATTCAGATTTCCTCAGATTTCCTAATGTTCTTTTGTATTCTGGGTTTTCACCCAAGATCCAATTACATTCAGTTGTCATGTCTCCTTGGACCCTCTTGGTTGTGGCAGTTTCTAACACTTTTTTTTTTTTTTTTTTGTGGTCCTTGAGAGTTTGAAAAGTACTGTTCAGGTATATTGTAGGCTTCCCCTCTGTTAAAATTTGTCTGATGTGTTTTCTCATAATTAGAGTGAGATTATGTATTTTTTGGAGAGCAATCATATTATATCAAGGTTATATCAACATGATTTATGACTATTGATGCTGACCTTGATCACCTGGCTGATGTAATATTTGTCAGATTTTCCACTGTAAAAATACTCCTCCCTATGCTCCATACTGTACTCTTTGGAAGGAGGTCACTATGTGCACCCTGCATTTGTGGGGAGCAGAATGTCCACATACATTGTTTGGAATTCTGCAAGGGAAATTTGTGTCTTATACCCCATAACATTTATATTTTAATGCTGTCTGTCTATGTACTTGTCATCTTTCTATATCTGCTCTTTTCTTTTTAGGTTAAATAAAGCAGTAAAAGTTATCTTGCTCTGTAAGGTTCAATATTATTTCTAAATCTAAAGTGATATATTTTTTCTTTATACCACAATTAAGTAAGCAGAATTATGTTCATTTTGTTTGCTTTCATTTTGACTAATATTTGGCTTTTACTTAAATTTCAAAATTCTCTATACTTCTTTATTAGTTATAAAGAAGTAGTTTAGCCTGTAGGCTAATGCCATTAGCCTTGTTTTACAGATGAAGGAACAAGGTAGTTAAGAGCCCTTACTAAGTTCTTACAACAGATCAGTGGATGAGCTGCCTCTACGATTGATTCTTAGCTTTGATCCCACTTCACTGGGCCTTGTTACATTTAATTATCTCTTTGTAAATTGTAAGACTTTTAAGAAAAAATATTCCCCCTAGTTGTTTCTTGTTTTTGATCTCTAGCTTAAACTTTCCCCTGTCTTTGAATAATGAACATTTTACATACTTTAGACTGAAGGGGAGAAATTACAGCTAGGGTTTTCTGCAATGCTTAGGAAACCACCAAAAAGCAAAAACTACAAAGTAAAATTAGAATGTTACTTGGAAAGTAGGATGAACACCAGTATTGCACAAAGCAAATGGAAACTTCAAATCTAACGATAAATAAAGAACGTACAGCTGTTACTACTTAGAGGAACTTTAGCTTTAAGTTCTCTCTGGATTGAAAACAAGACATGTTTGCAATTAAATTTGGAAAGTTTTGCTGATACCTAGTCTTAAAAGTAAACACTCCTCATTAAGTGGCTTAACCATGATGGGTGTACACCAGGAATGGAGTATCTACTCTGCTACGTGGAGAGGAGGGAGAAAAAAGTGCAAGTGGCAGAGGAGCTGGGGGTAAAAAGGAAGGTTGAAGAAAAGGAGCTATGTGTTAAACTTACTACTGTGGGAATTTTTAAATGAATTAATTCAAAGTTGTTAAATTAATAATGAAAATACCTTTTTTTTTCTTTTTTTCCTGAGACGGAGTCTTGCTCAGTCGCCTAGGTTGGAGTGCAATGGCCCGATCTCGATCTCAGCTCACTGCAACCTCCAGCTCCCAGGTTCAAGTGATTCTCTGGCCTCCGCCCCCCGAGGAGCTGGGATTACAGGTCCGTGCCACCACACCTGGCCAATTTTTGTATTTTTAGTAGAGATGGGGTTTCACTATGTTGGCCAGGCTGGTCTCGAACTCCTGACCTCAAGTGATCCGCCTGCCTTGGCCTCCCAAGGTGTTGGGATTACAGGCGTAAGCCACCGTGCCTGGCCTACATTTTAAAAAATTGTTTTATATAACTGTGATATGAAGAAATTTGAACATCTAAAGCCACATGTATAACAGGAGAATGACATTTGAATGACATTTGTATCTGAGGTTAGTGTAGAAAATTATTTACCCAATAAGCATTTTATCTTTTGAACAAATAATTTAAAGTACCCTAAAGCTAGATCTGTGAAGGCACAGTGTTTTGTTTTGTTGTTTTTTTTTTGAGATGGAGTCTTGCTCTGTTGCCCAGGCTGGAGTGCAGTGGCACTATCTTGGCTCACTGCAACCTCCTCTCCTGGGTTCAAGCAATTCTCCTGCCTCTGCCTACCGAGTAACTGAGATTACAGGCCCGTGCACCATGCCAGGCTAATTTTTGTATTTTTAGTAGAGACAGGGTTTCACCATGTTGGCCAGGCAGGTCTCGAACTCCTGACCTCGTGATTCCCCGGCATTGGCCTCCCAAAGTGCTGGAATTACAGGCATGAGCCACCATGCCCAGCCCAGAAAGATTTAATAGGGAAAAATTTTATAGCTAGATTGAAAAACCATCAACTAAATGGAACTAGATCAAAGAAGAATGACAAATTAAAACATCAGTATCACAGTGTCAAAATGTAAAAATGTGAACTAGCTTTTATTATGTAAACAATAATGTCCTTATCCTAGTAAATATATTATATTTGTTGGGTGCACTGGCCCATGCCTATAATCCCAGCACTTTGGGAGGCCAAGGTGGGAGGATCGCTTGAACCTAGGAGTTTGAGACCAGCCTGGGCAACATAGTGAGGCCCCGTCTCTACAAAAAAATACAAAAATTAGTGGCGTGTAGTGGCACGCACCTGTGGCCCCAGCTACTAGGAGTCTGAGATGGGAGGATTGCTTGAGCCCGAGAGGTCGAAGCTGCAGTGAGCCATGATCACCCCACTGCACTCCAGCCTTGGCAACAGAGGGAGATCCTGTCTCAAAAAGCAAACAAAATGTATTATATTTACTGGTGTCACATTTTTATCAGAGCAGTTTATGAAATCTACTGTATTGCTGACAGGTGATTTTTAAATTGATTGGGTAACTAGTGGTTTATTAAGAGGTCTAACAATCTCTCAGCGTAGGTTGATTGATTTTTGGAGGTACAGTTACAGTGGGAAGATTTTGACTGAACATAAGGTCTTGCCTAGGATAGTATCTACGAATATTTGTTGAGTCAACTCATTTCGAATGCGTCTCCTTAAAAATACCTGGAGAGATTATTTTACCTTGACAGATTATAAAGAAGGCTGATTGAATGGAAAACAACACCCTATAAAATAAATCATGTATAATTTACAAACAAGTCGATGCATGAATATAGCAGATGAAGAAGGACCGATAGCCTCAGTGTGTGTTTGCAGTTATTTAACCAGTTATTTCCCATAAGGGTGATGACGAAGTCCTGGACCAGAACTGCTGAATATCACCTGCTCTTGATCCATCCTCTTCTTTGAAACATTTCTTTAGTTAATATCACTCCCTGACCCATTTCTATATTCTCTGATAGACTGTTTGAAATTGACTACTTATTTGTGTCTGAATTGATATGCCAATTGCTGGATTTTTGGTCTGTGGACAGTTGCTCTATGGTTCAGTCTTTCAAATACAGACTTTCCACCTCAACTAGGGAAACTCCATTAGTTATAATCTTGGTGTGGGCTGTTCCTGTTCTCACTTTCTATTATGTAAATTGGTATGATGCAGGACATTTAGATGATGTGATTCTCCTTTAATTAATTAATCAATTTTTTTTCAGAGACAGAGTCTTGCTCCATCACCCAGGCTGTAGTGCCGTGGTGCCATCATAACTCACTGCAGCCTTGAACTACTGGGCTTAGGCAATCCTCTCACCTCAGCGTTCCAATCCTTTAATTGTATTCTACCCGGAAGTACTATTAATATTTATGTATATCTTCTATAACACAGTCCTTAGTATATTATCACTGCTGCATGACAAGAAGTTTTATAAATTGTCCTGGCTTTAGTTCAGAAAAACAAAATCTTTCAGGCTCAACATTACCTGAAATATTCTTTTTTATTATTTAGGAGATCATGTACTTTAGTAAACTCCTTCTTTGGGTTTGTTCCCTCTGAAAGGACAAAGAGAGGCTGGGCCCTTCTGGGCTGACATCTTCCATGATCATAGACAAATTCATAGAAAATCCTTATGAATCTAAAAGAGGGTAGGGTCATTGGAAAGCAGAAAACATTTTCTTTTTCTTTCAAAGCAAACTAACGATCGCTGTAAGTAAGTAGAAAGACATTTGGAAATACGTGGTTATCTTGGTTTTATTTTAAGATTTTATTATTATTTTCAAAATAGGCAATTTTATTTTTGTGCGCCAGAACAACTGATGGAAGCAAGTGAGGCAGGAGGATCATCTGAGTCTGGGAGGTCGAGGGTTTAGTGAGCTGAGATCGCACCACTGCACTCTAACCTGGGTGACAGAGCAAGACCCTGTCGAAGAAAAAAAATTAAATGTAAAATTGGACAGACTAGGGCTATTTATTTGCATGCAAAGTGAAATTGAGAATCGAGGCAATGTGTTTTCTGGATGTTTTCAGTTAAAGCAATTTTTGATGTCCAAAATTCTGAAAACTGCTTTAGTGATCCCTCTAACTTTCTATACAAAGAGAACGTCTAAAGTATTTTAAAATGGATTTTAATGTATTTATTCTAATTTTCTCTCTCTCTCTCTCTCTTTTTAGACAGAGTCTTGCTGTCACCCAGGCTAGAGTGCAGTGGGATGATCTCGGTTCACTACAACCTCTGCCTCCCGGCTTCAAGCAATTCTCCTGCCTTAGCCTTCCTAGTAGCTGGGATTACAGGTGTGCTCCACCGTGCCCGGCTAATTTTTGTATTTTTAGTAGAGACCTGGTTTCCCCATGTAGGCCAGGCTGGTCTTTAACTCTTGACCTCATGTGATCCTCCCCGCTCAACCTCCCAAAGTGTAGGGATTAAAGGCGTGAGCCACCATGCCCGGCCCTAATTTTTTCTTTTAAATAAAAGTATAGGATATCTCTATTATTACTATAGCCCAGAGCATCTTCAACTTGTAAAATGAATTCATGTGCAGAAACAGGTGGGCATTTTGGTCATTTTCAGATTCAGAAATGGAATTGGGCAAAGAACTGTAAAAAACAGGATTAGATTAGAAGAGCTGATGCAAGCCAGGGAAGTCTCCTGCCCTACTCCTATGTCTTTCCCCCAATTTTCTCATTTCACTTAGATACACGGTCTGACCTTCCTTTGATTAGAGAATAATTTGGGTTAATAAGTAGCTTCATTTGCAATATGTTTTTTTCCTATTATACCAGTTGTAAGTGTTCATTACTAATACAGTTTTAGAAAATGGGAAATTACTTGTAGTTTTACCTTCCAAATATTCCATTGTTCATATTTTGGTGGATTTATTCTGGTTTTTTTTTTTTTATAACCATTGGTTTAATTTTTCTCATAGTTATAATTATCCAGTCCACAGCATTTGACTCCTTTATTCCACTTATTCAACATTAACTCCCTCCCCATGAATAAGCAGCTTCTTCGATGATTTCTGGGATGAATATAGGACAGTGTAGCATTCAGGATTCAGTGCAGTTTTGATATGCTGGGTTGCTTTCCTGCCTCTACCTACCCAAGGTCATATGCATTTGTTTATTTATTTGATAGGCACATTAAACAACTTTGTGCCTAAAGTCAGGGAAAGTAGAGTCCCTGGCCCTGAGGAGCTCACAGTCTGCTTGGGAAAAACTGTATCACCAAAAGAGAGTTTTGACTAAAGGGAAGGGAGATGGGGCACTTGGCCCCTGAAGTACTTTGGGAGACAGGACAAGTCGGGACAGAGCTGTGAAAAACATGGCAATTCCATCCTCCAAGATAACCACAGAAAGGGGTCCAGAAGCAGAGGTGGGAGGGTGGCAAAAATAAATGATATATAAAAAGTTTTCCCTGGGGTGTTGAGGTCAGAGTAGCGTGACATGGTGAGAGGTAGTGACTGGGCAAAGAGAATGAGGAAACCCTCTGGGGTGGTGGAAATGTTCTATGTCTTTATTTGGATGATGATTACACAGGTGTATTCATATGAAAAATTCACCAGGCTATACACTTAAGATTAGTTCACTTTATGTATTTTATGCATCAGTAAAAAAGTCAAAGTATTTCCCCCTAGGGTTGGCCCTTTGCCCAAGGTAGGAGAGGTTTGAAAAAGTTCTGCTTCTCCTACACTCTCTTATACTGCCTGGCTCTGTTAATAGGATCTAGGACTCAGACTTGTGCTACTAATACCATGGCTCTGCTACATTATAGGTTAAAAAGGCTTTTGTGAATTAATTTCAGAAATACTACTTAAAATGAACTGTGTGGGAAAGTGCAATTGACTTACAAAAGAACATCAGGAGTGTAATTCAACAAACATGGAATAACTAACTCTACTGTGTACAAATGGTGCTTTGTGCTGAGACTGTCTCCAAGATGAATGAGACCAGGATCCTAGTGTCAGGAACCTGATCTTTCCTAGGTTAAGGTCTTTCCCATATTATTATCAGTTCAAGTATTGTTTGCCATGTTTTGGAAATAACCAAAACATAGTGTCTTTGAAAAAGATGCTGTTTTCATTCATTTTAAGCTGCGTTAACAGAATACCACAAACTGGGTAATTTATAAAGAGCAGAAATTTGTTCTCTCACAGTTCTGAGGCTGGGGAAGTTCAAGATCAAGGTGCTAGCAGGTTTGGTCTCTGGCTCACAGTTGCTACTTTGGTTCTCTGTCTTTCAGAGAAGAAGAACATTGTGTCCTCACATGGCAGAAGAGAAGAGAGAGAGAGAGAGAGAGAGAGAGAGAGAGAGCTCACACCGCCCC
This sequence comes from Theropithecus gelada, assembly GCF_003255815.1. Classification (NCBI taxonomy): domain Eukaryota; kingdom Metazoa; phylum Chordata; class Mammalia; order Primates; family Cercopithecidae; genus Theropithecus; species Theropithecus gelada. Next base: position 52,063,430 of record NC_037673.1, on the reverse strand, counting down.
CATAACCCCTTTTTAAAGCAACATTAATCCGTTCATGAGGGTGGAGCCCTCATGCCCTAAACACCTCCCAAAAGGCCCTGTCTCCCAATAACGTTGATTGAGGATTAAGTTTCTAGCACATGAATTCTGGGGACACACTTAAACCATAGCAGATGCTCAACATCATTAGCTATCAGGAAAATGCAAATCAAAGCCACTGCAAGATACCACTTCATACCCACTGGAATGGCTACAATAAAGAGATAATTACAAGTGCTGACAAGATACGGGGAAATTAGAATCCTCACATACTGCTGGTGGGAAGACAAAAAGGTGCCGCTACTTGGGAAAACAGCTTGGCAGTTCCATAACAGGTTGAGCAGAATCACCACATGACCCAGCAATTTTACTCCTAGGTATCCAGCGGAGAGAAATGAAAACATATGTCCACAAAAAAGCTTTTGCACAATATTCATAGGAACATTATTCATACTAGCCAAAAGGTGGAAACAACTAAAATCTTCATCAACTGATGGATAAATAAAATGTAGTATGTCCATACAATAGAATATTACTCAGCAATAAAAAGGAATGAAGTAGTGGGTGCAGCATGAATGAACTTTGGAAACATTATGTTGAATGAGTCAGTCACAGAAGACCACATATTGCATTTTTCTATTTATGTGAACTGTTGCAGAATAGACAAATTTATAGAGACAGAAAATAAATTAGTGGTTGCCTAGGGATAGGGAGAGGGGAGAATGGAGAGTGACTGCTAAAGGGTAAAAGGTTTCCTTTTAGGGTGATCAAAATACTCTAAAATTAATTGTGGTGGTGGTTGGATAACTATGAATGTACTAAAAATAATTGAAATGTACACTTTAAATGTGTGAATTTTATGCTTTGTGAATTACATCTCAATAAAGCTGTTTAAAAAACCTAGTGCCTTTGAAGAAAGCGACAAGAAAACCTAGTTAACAGCAGCATTCAATAAAAAGTATCCGAGTGGTTAAGAGGTGCTCTGGTGCGGACCACTGGGTTTTCATGCCAGGTCCACCATCTATTAGCTGTGGAATGTGGGTATGTTATTAAGCCTCTCTGTGCCTCAGTTTCCTCTTTGGAAAATGAAGATACTGGCAGAACCTACTTCATTCATAGGCACATGTACATAGGCTTTATGCATAACTGCATTAGTGAATGAGCCCATGTACAGCATTCATGGGTAGAGTTTAATAAATGTTAGCTATTATTTGTAGAGCACTCTAACATTTTTAAAGTACTCTTACACACATTTTCTCAGTTGATAACACAAGTACTTGGGAAATTTTCATTCCTTCTGCCTCTGTAAAGTTTTGAGCAGCTTGTTTTTGGCCCTTGAAACCCTCTCGTATTTATTACCCTCTCTACCTCTCCTCCACTCCATAATACCCAAGGTTTATCACTATTTGATTCTTGCTTTTACCTAATTTCTGCTAAGATGCCAATAAATAACACTTAAAAATGGGACCCAGTCAAGAAAATTTCCATGTTAAAAGAGAAATCTTAAAAACCAAAAGGGTCTGTAGAATCCAGAGTACTGGCAAATCTCCAATCACACCATTCAGGAGACAGCCCGTCCTTCTTACTCCATAGACTAGGTTCTGATTTTTGTGATGATTAGCCTATGATTCAGCATGTACATTTTGTTTTTTCTAAAATCAGCTTAATAGTACTAAAAATGGGCCCGGTGCAGGGGCTCACGCCTGTAATCCCGGCATTTTGGGAGGCCAAGGCAGGCAGATCACGGGGTCAGGAGTTCGAGACCAGCCTGGCCAACATAGTGAAACCCCGTCTCTACTAAAAATACAAAAATTAGCTGGGCATGGTGGCATGCACCTGTAGTCCCAGCTACTCAGGAGGCTGAGGCAGAAGTTGCAGTGAGCCAAGATTGCGCCATTGCACTCCAGCCTAGGCAACAAGAGTGAAACTCCATTTCAAAAGAAAAAAAAGTCCTAAGAATATAAAAATACTCTCATATATACAATTTATACTTCATTTATTAAATGAAATCTCTTATGCTAATAAACTGAGATTCTAAAATTTGCTTTTATTTTGATAATTATATTACAAAGTGAAGCATCTTATTAATTTTTTTCTTGCTACAAAATCAGTAACTGCAAGCAAAAGTATACATAAAACACCCATATTTCTCCCACTTTGATGGGAACATCCAGGTTCTTTTGTGTATATATACGTATATATATATATTCAGACAAATATATACTTAAAATAAGAATTATAACCTGATATGTGCCTCATTTTTCTTCTAATTAATAGTATTTATGATTCTTTTATGATTTTTATTTCTGAAATATTTTAATGACTTGATTTCATTATATAGACATGGAATAATTTATTTAACCAATACCTCGTGGTTAGATATTTAACAAATATGCACTGGATCATTAACTTTCCCTACAATTATTTCAAAAGTGAAGAAGATGCTAGGAAACTAAGGAAGTAAGGCATTGCTTCCCACATTCAGCTTTTGGGCCTTTATAATGGTGGTATAGTTTTGAGTTCTATAAACTAAGATAAATATTGAAAACTGAGGATTCAGAGGAGAACAATAAACAAAGCATTGGGAAATAGGAATTGAAATTATTTAACCTTAAGAAGAGAAGAAAAAGCTTAAACATGGCTACATTTATGTTTATTTACATAGAAAGAATATCCTATAGGACCTTGTGTTTTTCATGGTATCACTCTCACAGTCTGTCAGTATTAGAGTCATTATTGTATATATCTCCTCTTCCCATCTAGCCTGAGAGCTCCCAGAGGAAGTTATCTAATTGATCTATTTCCCCAGTTGTGTGTGCTGTTTAAAGAATAAATGTTTTCTGAACTAAAGTTGAATATAATCACAACATTTCAAAGGAGGAGAGAGCAGATCGGGATCGTTTAGTTCTGCCTATAGTCACTATGCTGATTTTTACAAACTTCTAAAGGAATTATCAGCCACGTGACTCTATCCATTTTACTAGTATGCCACTGTTTGCTTCTTCTTCTTATAAAGAAGAATTTAAGGGCGTTTCCTCACTGTCTTACTCTAGTAAATCAGGTCCTTGTGTATCCTATTACTAAAATGTAAACATAATTGTGTTGAAATTATGTCCCACTGGCTAAGTTGAACTGTATGAAATGTTAGCTAAATGCTTCTGTATTTACACAGGTATGTTTGCTTACTGGGTAAGCACAGTTGGAAGTGTTTCATTTAAATATGATGAACTGACAATTTGGCGGTGCACCTGATGAGTAAGTTTTCCATAATCGTGATGTGATTCAAGCATTCTGTTTTGTTTTGTTTTGCTTTTTACTCAACATTTAGGCGATAAAGTTGTAGAATCTCCATAGGAAAGTTGAAAATGATAGCATAGTTTTGGCACACACCAAATTAATGTATTCAGAAATTCATGTATTCAAATTATGCGGTCTCAACCTTTGAGGGATGTTGTAAGATTTTAGCTTATTGAGCAGTAAGGTCACTGCAAAGTTTTTTGGGTTGTTTGAATCATAACTTCCCACAGTTGATGTCAAAATATTTTAGTTGGCTTGTGCTTCCTATACTATTCTGGTCTGATTTTGGTGAGGGTTGGTGGTATGTGTTTGTTAACAAAAAAAAAAACACACACACACACACATACACACACAAAACAAACAGAAAATGTCCCAATTACATCTTCATTTCTTTCTTTCTCTTCTCCTCCTCCTCCTCCTCCTCCTCCTCCTCCTCCTCCNCTTCTTCTTCTTCTTCTTCTTCTTCTTCTTCTTCTTCTTCTTCTTCTTCTTCTTGCAGGTAACAAAATAAAAGCTCTTAGTCAAATCTCTAGTTAATAAAGACAAACATCATGTCTTGTCTCTCTATATGCTGTCCCAGAAAAAAAGCAGAGAAACAAGTTTATAAACTCTAAAATTTCCTAGCAAAATCATGCCTGTTGGAGTTGTGGGAATTAACTACTCTTTTAAAATAGCTCCTGTCTTCATTTTGCCACTGAAGTACAAAAATGCTATAAAGTATTTAAAGTGCTTAGTATTGTGGTTGAAAACAGCATTCAATAAATTTTAGCTGTTAGGTTTTTTTTTAATAGAAAACAATATCTTAATATAAAAACTCACTCAAAAAGTCAATGGGCACAGTTAGTATAGACAATAAATTTGATCTCAAAAAGGAATGGAGAAGAATCAAAATGAAAGGAAAATAGCAGTTTAAACTGTCAAAGGCATTGGAATAACTGAGATGTATATAATGTGGTTTTTTTCTTCTTTTGAGACAGGGTGGTGATCCTCTCACCTCAGCCTCCCAAGTAGCTGGGACTACAGGCATGTGCCACTGCACCTGGCTAATTTTTTCATTTTAATTTTTGGTAGACATGATGTCCCACTCTGTTGCCCAGGCTTGTCTTGAACTCCTGGCCTCAAACCATCCTCCTGCCTTGGCCTTTCAAAGTGCTGGGATTATAGATGTGAGCCACTGTGCTTGGCCTATTTTGCATTTTTTTTTTCAATCTGATAAAATAGTCCCAAAATCCTGGATAAACTAAGTGAAGAGAGCTAATTACTTTCCATGTTCATAGTGCCACCTTCAGGAAAGAAAGTGTTCATTTAAATTTAGTGCAAATGCATCTTTTTAAATTATTATTTATTATTATTATTATACTTTAAGTTCTAGGGTACATGTGCACAATGTGCAGGTTTGTTACATATGTATACATGTGCCATGTTGGTGTGCTGCACCCATTAACTCATCATTTACATTAGGTATATCTCCTAATGCTATCCCTCCCCCTTCCCCTTCCCCACAATAGGCCCCGGTGTGTGATGTTCCCCTTCCTGTGTCCAGGTGATCTCATTGTTCAATTCCCACCTATGAGTGAGAACATGCGGTGTTTGGTTTTCTGTTCATGCGATAGTTTGCTGAGAATGATGGTTTCCAGCTGCATCCATGTCCCTACAAAGGACACGAACTCATCCTTTTTTATGGCTGCATAGTATTCCATGGTGTATATGTGCCACATTTTCTTAATCCAGTCTGTCACTGATGGACATTTGGGTTGATTCCAAGTCTTTGCTATTGTGAATAGTGCTGCAATAAACATATGTGTGCATGTGTCTTTCTTTATAGAAGCATGATTTATAATCCTTTGGGTATATACCCAGTAATGGGATGACTGGGTCAATTGGTATTTCTCTTTATTGAAGACGGCTAGGCCAAGTACCTAAATATCAGGTGTGATAATGACGATGTTTAAGTTTAATTGATTGTCATGAACATGTTTAGTCTCATTTCTGCCTGGTTGTGTTCAAAGCAGAAGACAAACTGCTACCCTTTAAATTTCGAAATGGGGCATTAAAATTTGATTAGAAATGAAATACACATAATTTCCTATTTATTCTGCTTTGGAACACCATACTTAGATCTTTATATGTAGATCATGGAATTTTTATATATCTCCAAGAGGTTTAACAATCTCCCTTGATAATTGATTCTGTTAACCAATCTTATAAGAAAATTATCCACTATATTGAATTAAAAATGGGACTAAACAATAAATTCTAGTACTTGAATAGTACCCAATGGATGAACAATTGGTATGGGAAGTCAGCGTGGGTCAGATTAAACAACCTGGGGAAGAGGAGGGGAAGAGCTCCTAGAACTCTCTAGGACTACATTGTCTTAGGTAGCCACTAACTGCATGTGGCTATTGAGCACTTGAGATGCAGATAGTACAAATCAGGATTTGCTATAAATGTAGAACACATATAGGATTTTAAAGACCTAATGCCAAAAAAATCATAAAATATCTCAATATTTTTATATTGATTGTATGTGGAAATTATATTTCATATATGTTACATTAAATTAAATATATTATTTAAATCACTTTTACCTATTTATTTTTAATTTTCTTACTGTGGCTACTAGAAAGTTTAAAAGGTTATTTATGTGGCTTGCATTATACTTCTATTGGGAAGTATGCTCTAGGGCATACAAATTATAGTGGAAGTGGCCCCCATGATAATGATAGATTTACTAAGCACATACCAAGTGTCTGGTATTGTACTACGTGCTCATAAGAAAGCTTTGTGGCTAGATGCAGTGGCTCAAGCTTGTAATCCCAGCACTTTGGGAGGTAGAGGCTGGAGAATTGCTTGAGCCTAAGAGGTGGAGGCTATAGTTAGTTATGATTACACCACTGTACTCCAGCTTGGATGGCACTAGAGGCCAAGATTTGGGAGGAAGGTTCAGTGTGGATAGAAGTTTGAGGTGCCTGGGAAGCCTACCGGTCTGGATTAGGTATGGATCACAAACACTATGCACCAGGTTGAGACTGCTTATGGAGTACAGTGTTAGAAGAAGCCCTCTAGTGGTGAGCTGGAGCTGGTTTGTAACGTTCCATGAGCCAATTTGGCTCTTTTCCCAACTCTGTTCAGTGATATCATGTTGGGAGCTTGAAATCAGTTACGGTAGGAGTATTTACACCACAAATTGTCAGTTGCTTCAAATCAGGTCTTCCTCCTCCTGCCTAACCTGGTGCCCCAAAGCTGTTTTACCAGCATACCACTTAAAACTTAAAACATTTCCAAAGCCTAGCAAGAAGGATAAACCAGTAATGATTACTGAGAAGGAGGAAAACCAGGAATGTGTAGTGTTGATTTAAAAAATGGAAAAAACTTTAAGCAGGAAGAAGCGGTGAATTCCTCCTTTGGAGGAAGCAATATTCCTTTTCATCAAGGAAGATGATGAATTCCTTTAATATACCTGTGATGTTTCTCTGGACGAGATTCTTGATATCCATTATGAAGTATGACACTGAAGTGTGATATGTACAGACACGGTCGGTCTAGTACAAAGGAAGAAAAATCATTTCTCTCCTGAGCAATATTCCTTTTTCATCAAGTAAGATGAAAAATGAGGCCTTTTGGAGGTAACAATGGGGAAGTGATGGTAAATAGACTGAGGAGTGAGCTAAAGTTAGGAAATTGCGATTGTGCATGTAGACAAATCTTTTGAGAATCTTAGCTGTGGAAAGGATAGCCTGGAATAATAGTTGGAGATTTGAACGCATTTAAATACTTATTGGAAGAATCCAATAAAGAGGGAGAGCTTGCAGATGAGGAGAGATGGAGGGTACTACTATAGCATGGACCATGAAAAGATGGTAAAGTTCTTGAAGAAATTAACCTTCGGAGGAGGGGTATCTTCTCTATTGCAGAGGAGGAAGTGCAGAAGGATGGTGTTACAGGTTTGGCTGCCCAGAAATCAGACTTGGGTTTATTTTCTTCAGATTTGCTTTCTAGTCTATAGCCATACCACCCTGAATGTGCCCGATCTCATCTGATCTCAGAAGCTAAGCAGGGTTGGACCTGGTTAGTACTTGGATGGGAGATTTACTTTCTAGTTAATATGATGTTTTTCCTGGTTAATGTAATTTTTTTCTGACATGACCTTTAGATACTTTAATATACTTACGATATTTCTCTGGATGAGATTCTCAATATCCATTATAAAGTATGATACTCAAGTGTAATATCTACCGTTAGGGTCTGTCCAGTACAAAGGAAGATAAATCATTTCTCTTTTGGGGACATTACATTTCTATTAATAAAGTCTAAAAGTTTTATGGTAGCTTTATCAACATCCTCCTATTGACTCATACTAGCTTGCAGTAAATTAAAATCCCCAATTCTTTATTTTATGATGTTTTTTTTTTTTTTTTTTTTGACGGAGTCTAGCTCTGTTGCCATATTGAAGTGCAGTGGTACAATCTCAGTTCACTACAACCTCCACCTCCCAGATTCAAGCGATTCTCTTGCCTTATCTCCTGAGTAGCTGGGACTACAGGCACGTGCCACCATGCCCGGCTAATTTTTGTATTTTTAGTAGAGACGGGGTTTCACCCTATTGGCCAGAGTGGTCTCGATCTCTTGACCTCGTGATCCACCTGCCTCAGCCTCCCAAAGTGCTGGGATTACAGACATGAGCCACTGCGCCCAGCTGGTTGTCCTTTCTAATCATCACTTCTCCCCCTCCACCATAACCATTCTTTATTTGGAAGATATGGTTTTTGTTAGTTTGTGAGTTTTTGCTTTTAGAGTATGTACAGATTTTACATGTAGTCTAATGAAGCATTATTTTGGTAATTGATGCATTGTTATAGTCTGTAGAGGTAATTTTGGATTTTGATACCGTGGAATTAATGCTTACAGACATGTTGACTCTTTTTCAAATCTTTTGAGTATTTTAGATGATGGAAAGATATCTTAAAAGCAACTAATACAACTACAAAATACAAATGATAAGCCCATAATAGCTAATGGGCTAGTGAAGAAAGTCTTCAATAAGTGGATTCTATGATAATACTGCCTTTACTTTTTCAAAGGTGAAGTTTGGGATATTGATTATCCCAATCAATAATTGTTATTTGTTCAAATAAACTCTTTAAAATTTCATTGTGTCTCAGTTTTCTTTTTAACAAACTGGAGTGTGGGAAGAGAATCATTCACATAAGTCAAAAATTCTTAATTGTACTATATTTCTAGCAGCATTGAAATAAGTTACATTAGTGCCATGTTCTGAATGTTTAGATTCTCCCAAAATTCACATGTTGAAATCCTAACCCCCAAGGTGATGGTATTAGGAGGTGGGACCACTGAGAGATGATTAGGTCATGAGGGTGGAGCCCTCATGAATGGGATTAGTGCCCTTATAAAAGAGGCCTCTTGTCACTGCCACCATGTGAGGATGCAGCAAGAAGGCACCATCTAAGACCAAGAAATGCCCTCACCAGACACTGAATCTGCTGGCACCTTGATCTTGGGCTTTCTGGGCTCCAGACTGTTAGAAAGATATTTCTGTTGTTCATAAACTACCCCGTTTATGGTATTTTGTTATAGCAGCATAAACAGACTAATTAGGAAAAGATTCTTTAAGAGCAAAATAAATGTTAATATTAAACTGCAATGAGCCATTTTGACCCCTATGAATCTCTTTACTTTTGTTTTGGTATTTTAGTTATGGATGTAGAAGTGATTAATAAGTACCAAAAGAAGCAGAGTTTAAGTTTAAATTTATATGTATAGGCATTGCCCAATTTATTTAAATAATAAATTATCTGTCATCTCTTAAAATCAGAGCTAATTCCTAAACTATTTTGAAAGTCACCCTTTTCATTGTAATATTAACACCAGCAAGAGATGTTTATACATATGTGTGTTTGTATATATATGTCATATATGCCTCTGTACGTATTTACTTATATCATTTTTTAACAGAGTTAAAAAGCTGGAATCAACCAAAAAAGCAAAATATTTTCCCTATAGATATGAACAATACAGTATTTCCAATTTACCTATAAAACCTTATTTCTTCGTATTAGTGGTGTACTGACACAAATATCTTCTACACTATTTGCAAGAAATGACACCACTTTCTTGTATAGAAGCTGCCACTGTTATTGTGTACTGGTCTATGGGAACCCCAAAAGGTCTAGCATCTTTTCTTTAAAGATTCAATTTGAAGAGGATTGAGAAAGGACTAAATAAAATAAAAGGACTAAAATATAATGAAGTAATAGTAGCCTCTTCTGTGCCTTAGAAAATCTGAACACCACTATTCAATCCTGACTTATTTCAACTCTTGAGATTCATGTTGGGATCCTTGGTTATTCCTCTTTCATGAACCTCTCATATGACAGAGTTAGTCTCAGAACTTCATAACTATATCGGCCATTTAATCCCTCCAGATGAGGAAACTTGCCTAAAGTCGTACAGGAAAAGTTAGGGCTTTAGCTGGCCTGTACTTGCTCCATTAAATTGCACTGAGCTGCTTCCTGCTGATGGGTCTAAACGAAAATAAATATAAAAGGTAAAAAATAAAAATAAAAAAGTCAATAATAAACTGCACTGAGTCGATAAGTCAGAAGTTAGATTATAAAGCTTTTATGTTTGGCACATTACTATGTACATTGTGGTCATTTAGCAAATATTCAATAATTAAGAAGACAATATGAAGAGTTAAAGAGAGAAAATTCATCCTTTGTTACTAAATTTAAAAATCACAGGCTTGTGAGAATCTCTTGAGTATGTTTTTCTTTAAACAGTGTCCCATTTAAAAATAGCTAAAAGAACATCACGCACTGACTTTTTCGACTTAAGGGGAAATTGTAGAATCATGAGGAAATGAAGGCATCTGTCCAGGGCAGTGCTGAAGCTCGTAAGTCTACTTACTAGTGTAAATTTTTAAGTACCTGTGGGTTTATCTATTGTGGGCTATATACAGATCTGCTTCTCTTTTGATGCCGCCTGTCTAGTGTTTTATTTTATTGCTCCTTGGTGCATCCAAATAAATCATGAACAAGATGAACAAGGGAGGAGGTAAAGGCAAAATTAGACAAAAGATATCAACTGCATTTGGAATTCTGACAAATGATGGTAGAATGATGACATGGCTGAAACTATTGCTTAAATGAGATTTCAGGATTGCTTCTATATAATATCTGAAGGAATTTTCCTCTATTAGCAGATAAGTGGGAACTGATTATGTCATGGTATGTTGAATTGAATTTTCTCCCTACAATGTGTAATTTGGGTGTTGATGTGGTAAAAGGAGAGAATTACATAGAGCATAGTCTCTTGAAACATGGAGGGAACATCATCCACCAATGTACTCACTGGGGGCAATGGCCCTCTGTGATTGCATATAGAGTTCTATGGATAGTCTGTGTGTCTTTGGACTTTACAACATAGTTCTGGAATACGGCACCAGTAAGCAGTGTATAAGGCAAAGTTAGCACGGGCATTCTTACAGCAATTCAGCTGTTGTTTTCTTCTATCTTGACTCAAATATTTCATTCATTGGTCTTGAATACTGAAATAAAAATCAGAATACAGAACATGTGTGTAGAGTGTAAGAAGTTGCAGAAATACAACAAATTTTGGTATGGTTCTTCCTTTTAAAAAACCATTTAAGAATAATGGTACAATTTATATAGAGTAAAATTTACTCGTTCTTAGTGAATAGTTTTGTGAGTGTAGAGTAATGCCTACAGTCCTATAACCACCCCACAATCAAGATATAGAACAGTTCCATCATTTAGAAAAATTCCCTGTGCTCCTTTGTAGTTAGCTCCTCCCTGGCAATCACTTATCTATTTCCTGTTCTCATAGTTTTGTCTATTCCAGATTGTCCTATAAATTGAGCCATATAATATGTAACCTTTTGAGTCTGGTTCTTTCAATGAGCATATTGCATTCCCAGTACATCCATGATGTTGTTTGTTTGAATAGTTTATTTTTTTGTATTGTTGAATCCATTGTGTGGATTTACTATAGTTTGCTTATTCATTCACCAGATGAAAGGCATTTTGGTGGATTTGGGTTGTTTCCAGTTTTTAATAATTGCTTCTTGCCTTTTACAAAGTTTTCTCTCAATTTCTTTTTTTTTTTTTTTTTTTTTTTTTAAGATGAAGCCTTGCTCTCACCTAGGATGGAGTGCAGTAGTGCAATCTCATCTCACTGCAAACTCTGCCTCCTGGGTTCAAATGATTCTTGTGCCTCAGCCTCCTGAGTAGCTGGGATTATAGTGCGCACCACCATGCCTGGCTAATTTTTGTATTTTCAGCAGAGAAGGGATTTTGCCATGTTGGCCACGCTGGTTTCGAATTCCTGACCTCAAGTGATCCACCGGCTTTGGCCTCCCAAAGTACTGGGATTATAGGTGTGAGCCACCGTTCCCGGCCTCAAGTTTTTTTCATCTAGTCTTCACAGCAACATGTGAAATAGATATTATTACTATTTTGCAGATGAGGAAGCTGAGGCTCTGGAAGGGAGTGTTAATGACTTGGCCAATTTCACACAGCTAGTACATGAAAAAGCTAGGATTCCAACACGTTCTGTGACTGTAAAGCCTGTGTTCTTCCCTCAGCTCTATGCTACAAAGAAGCAAAGGGGCAAGAGGGTGCATATTTTATGTCATTCTGAGTTTAGAGGAGATAAAATTCACTAAAAGTAAAATTCACTAGGGGCAGCAGCCCTAGCATTTGTTTTGGAAGACACTCCTCCATGGTCTCTCATGCTCCTACATGTCTTGCTGGACATGCTAAGAATGTGAGATCTTGATGACTCTTTATCTGGGCTTGGAATTGGTTTGCAGCATGCCATTTTACAGGTTGAGGTAATCTGGGACAAAGAGCAACCTTGCTTTTGCTTACTATAAAAGCTGAAGATTCTTCAAGCTAAGCCTTTCTCTCCTCTAACGCAACCCATTACAGGTGCAGGGATCAATTTGGGCTCTCTATGTCACCCCACGAGATTTGGGGGCAAGGCGAATTGATGTAAATATGCCTATTCAGGTTGCTGTGTTGTGATGAAGTCCTTTGTCTGATCCAGGAGTCTTGTGTCTTCTGCTATTAATAGCATCCACAAAACAGTAATAGGCTAACTGATTAGATTGTGGATAGAATAAAATGAAATCCCAGATCCAAAAGTTTATATCTAAAGTATCAGTAGTCTCTGGAAAAGTTGGAAAAAGAAGGCGTAAGAGCAATCATAAAATAAGTTTAAAAAGGACAAATGCTGGTCTTTAAATTAGTCAACATTTTTGTGATCTAAACTGTTTCTTCAACATTTCACCCTCTGGAAAGGAGCCCTGGTTTTAGGGCTTAAAACTCCAAATTGGCCCTTGCTGTTGCTCTGCTTCACTGCATGTTAAGCTCTAGAAAACTAACTTCTCATGTGTTGGTGGGTACTGTTTCTGTGGGCTTTAGTGTTGCCATGATCAGACATCTTGAGAGGCTGATTGGCTGTGATTCCAGACAGCTTCCCAGTTGGGAAGTTTCATGCTGAGGTCACTCTGGTTGGTAATTCATGGACTATAACGATACAGAGGTGGAAAGAATATTAGAGCTTCCTCTGTTTAATGTCTTCATTTTATAAGTAACCAGACTTCTGGGGAAGAGTAACTCGACCAAAATTATACTGCAAGTTAATGGCAGGGCAAGAATATCTGGTTCGGAGCGAATCCCATTGTTTAATTCACCACTTTGGTTCAAATCTACTTCTTCTGAACAAGACATAGCAATCATGGGATACTGACTTATATTAACCAGGCTCAAGTTTGGTAGGTAAGCCAGAATCCAATTCAGTTACAATTGGCGGTATGTAGCTATCTAGAATCAGGACCCTTCCCTTTCAGAAGCAAGTCTTCCCAGACTTAACCTTAAGTCATAAATCAAGTGGTTGCTTGGTGGGCACAGAACTGGAATACATTTAAATGCAAATGTCTATTCTCTGGCGACATAACCATATAACTAGATTAGCTATATGGATTTCTCTTGATTTAGTATATTACTAGTTAAGGAACTGAGTTGGAGGTTTAGAATTCACTCATATTATATTTATTGACCACCTACTATGTGCCACGTACCTAGTACATGGCTCTGTACCTACGGATAGTGTCTTCTGGACAACTGCTTTATGAAGACATATTTATTATCCCAATACTCATTTTACTTAGTCATCTACGTACCACCACTTCATTCTCAAAGCAAGAAATGTATACTTTTCGAAGGTTTATATTTTCCCTCTTGATCCTCATCATAAATCTGTACAGTAGATAATAACTATCCTATTTTATAGTTGAGGAACCTGAGACTTAAAGGGGTAGAAAAACATGTTTCAAGTTACACAATTAGCAGGTATCAGGCCTAGGACCTGTACACTTTTTAACTCACATATTGCTTTTTTTTTTTTTTTTTTTTCCTGAGACGGAGTCTGGCTCTGTCGCCCAGGCTGGAGTGCAGTGGCCGGATCTCAGCTCACTGCAAGCTCCGCCTCCCGGGTTTACGCCATTCTCCCGCCTCAGCCTCCCGAGTAGCTGGGACTACAGGCGCCCGCCACCTCGCCCGTCTAGTTTTTTGTATTTTTTAGTTGAGGCGGGGTTTCACCATGTTAGCCAGGATGGTCTCGATCTCCTGACCTCGTGATCCGCCCGTCTCGGCCTCCCAAAGTGTTGGGATTACAGGCTTGAGCCACCGCGCCCGGCCAACTCACATATTTCTTAAAACTGAGTTTATTACATTCCAAATGTGGCATGTGAAAGTCTTTCTTTTGTAATTCTATATTGCCACTTCCATGATTTGGAAAAGGTTCTAATCTCATCTACAAATTGGTTCAGTGAACAAATTATTGATCACCAACCGAGTGCAAAGCTTATTATGTGCAAAGCACTGAGTCAATCTCTGAAGAGGAAACCAAGATGAAAAACACAAGATCCTTGTATTCTTGGAACTTACAATATAGTGGAGAATGTATATAACACACACACACACAATCTGGAAGTAAGCAGACTAGAAGTACAAACAATATGGTATGGGAACAGAGGAAAGATAAAGAAATTCCAACTAGCATGATTTGATTTGAGAAGGCTCTTTGGAAAAGGTAGCTGAAATTTGAGAGTAAGAATTTGCCAGGAAGAGAAAAGAAAAAAGACAATCCAAAAGTAAGGTACCTTCAACAAAGACCTGAAGGCAAGAGAGTACTAGTATCAAGTACATCTGAAGATAGGAGGTGTTGGTGGTGTTGTGGGATATTATGAGAGAAAGGCAAAGAGAAGTCCTAAAGGGGTTTTATGTGAATTAGAGAACTTAGAACTTAATTCTATGTGTTAAGAAGGTCTTTCAAGGAACTTGGGGCAGGGGAGAAATATGATCAGCTTAAGATAATGCTTATTGGCTTTAATTATTGGATCTCTACTTCTTTGCATAGTGCATGACACTTGCTGGGTGCAAAGACATATGTTAAATGAACCAACTGGAGAAGGAATAGATGGGGGTTATCAGGTTATCGTTATTGTTTAAGAAGAGGGCAGGTGTAATCAACACAGCAGAGGGGAAAATGACTGTCTTTGATAGCTGGATTTGGACATATGGAGAAGGGGAAGAGTTAAGGAAAGCTGACTTTACCTCTGCTCCACCAGGAAGATGGTGATGCTGGCAACAGGGCACACAGAGGGAGGAATAGATAGATGGTCTGGCAGAATGGGAATAAGGAAAGATTCTCAATTCTGTTTGGGATTATGTTGCATTTGAAGTTCTGGAAGAATATCTAGTGAAAACTGATTTTCGGGTTTAGAGCATTCATGAACCAGCTTTTCTTTGAGAGGGGATCATTTTCATATGCCTGATTTCATCCATTGTTTTATACAGATTTGAATTAATTTAATTTTAAAATTTTCCTTGCATTGCCTTAAAATGGTGGGGAACTACCTTATTTGGGCAGTTACCCTGTGCAAGAACGACTCTAAGGAGGAAGTGAAAGGAAAAACGCCTTAAAGGAAATAAGTGGTTGGAGGTGATCTTAAGATTTTCACGCAGTGAAGCTGGGCAAACCTTTTCCTCTATCCTTGTTCATTGGGGTATGAATGGAGAAGTAATTTTAAAGGACAGACCCTGTACTGTACTTAGAAATCAGGCAGTAATAGAAAAATATGCATGTACACGAACTACTTGTAATCGAAAAAATAATAAGCCATGTAACCTGAGGTGATGTGCTACTTTATTGACCACTCTTCTGATTGAGGCGTTTACACTGCTGGAATCTTTGCAATTTAAATTTTTGGAGCCCTGCTGATAGTCTGCATTATAAGGGCTTCATTCGTCCATCCATGCGCTATACTGAGCCACGTTACACCGGGGAGCAGAGAGTTTATCAGTCTTGGACTATGTTTTTCCTTCCCTTTCTTTTTCTCCGTGGCTGACTTCCTTGCGCCACCAGAGTGCGGTTATCCTAAGCTCTCCCCTTCTGCAGTCTAACGCCTGTCCCGCACAGGCTGGAGCTGTAACAGCCCCCACCGGCGTGGCGCTTTACCTCACACTCCCAGCTCGCGCTCCCCAACCCCTGCTGGGCGGGAAACGCGTGCCCCAGGGACCGTTGAAGCAAACTCCCAACCGTCCCTTTGGCCCAGTAGGCGCGCAGGGGCTGCCGGGCGGCGCGCAGAAGCTAGGGGCGGGAGCGGGCGCGGGCGTAGTCCGGAGCCAGCGGGCGGAAGGCGCGGGACCAGCCAGGACCCGGGCGGGAGGAACCGCGGGCCGGAGGGGCGCGCAAACCTGCCGTTGGCGTTGGGGTTGGGGAGCTCTCCTGTTTGCATTGCTCGGAAATTAGTTGAATACAGTGAATTAGAGAAAACAAGTTGAAAAATGATAAGTATAATGAGATCTCATTTGTGGGGGAAGATCCATAGGGCCAGACTCTCTGTGTGCATGTGCAAATAGATTGAAAAGGGTCTGACGAAGCTAGGGGAAGGAGGAGGTTGGGAGAGCGGACTGAAGGGAGTGTACCTGCTATATTGCACATTCAGTGCCTATGCCGCTGAAGCGGGCCCATGTATATGGCATATTTCTGACATATTTAACATTCTTGATGTTTAGAATGAAAGTGTACTTGAAAAAAAAAAAAAAAAAAGAGATCGCATTTGGGAAGCTTGAATATCCTCTTGCTTCCCATTGTTAGGGACCTACTCAGATTCTCACAGCACCCGCGACTTTGAGAGTTAAGGGAAGCTTTTCCAAATACTTTCTCTCCCTTCCTCCATTGCTCCACCTCTGCTCGCTCCCGTTGCCTTTCTTTCCTCAAAATCCTTCGAACTGGCCTTTGTCAAGGAGTCTTCCTCACAGCCTTTCTCATTGTCACATCCTTCCTGCAAAACCCATTCTCAAAGAGGAAACATTTTAAAGATAGTAAAGCTACTCTCAGGCACATAAATATTTGAATTAGACATTGTTCCTAAACCATACTTGATAACAATTAAGATAATATGTTTACAGGATATTTCTGTTTTCCCCTACACAGTTTTACCAAAGTGCTTTTTATTAGAATGACCACACGATGTTAATTTTTTTTTCATTTTGAAATAATTTCAGGCTTAGAAAAAAGTTTCAAAAATAGTACAAATAATTCCATTATATCCTTCACTCAGCATTCACAAATCTCAATATTTTTCATAACCCTAGTACAGTAATCATAACTAGGAAATCAACATTACTACTACTCTATTAACTAAAGTGCAGATATGGATTAATTCAAATTTCTACAGTTATCTAACCAATATCTTCTTTTTTCTTGTCCAGGATTCAATTCAGAACCTTGCAATGCATTCAGTTGGCATGTCTTGTTTCTTTTAATCTGTGACAGTTTCTTAGTCTTTCTTTATTCATGACTATGATACTTTTGAAGAGTACTGGCCAATTTAGTGGAATGTCTTTTAATTTGGGTTTGTCTAGTATTTTCTCACTATTAAACTTATGCATTTTGTGGGACAAGAATATCACAGAAGTGATGTGTCCTTCTCATGAGGCACAATATGTCATCATGTCTCATTAATGGTGATGTTAACTTTGATCACTTGGTTAAGGTGGTCCCTGCCAGTTTTGGCCAATGAAAAGTTGTGATTTTAATTTTTGTGTTTAATTATAGGGGGAAGTATTCTCATCATACGCAAGGTAATTTTAGTATTCTTGACAGTTATTACTGTAGTATTTGTCAAGTGGCGAGTTTCTATTTGCATCATTCTGATTTTAAATTTAATCTGAATATTCAACTGCATAATAACTTCCTAAAGATACTTGACTAATACTTTTCTAGTTTACACTAAGGGAAAAAAAGGCATTTGGAGGCTGTGTATATGTATGCTGTGGAATTAATGGCTAGAATGGAATTTATAAATGTATTTTTTTAACAGACAATTGCATTCTAAATGAATAATTCACTATTCTTAGTACTTGTAAGAAATTGGATTCTCTAAATCCCAATTTACATGCATTTATAAGCTTATTAATTGAATTGCTTTTATTCTGTGTTTATACAAAATGGTTAAATGTGAACTATATTTAAAAATAGAACAAAGATAAAATGTCCTTCATATTATTTCCAATATACTTTGAGTTTTTGTTGACATTTGCAAAACTGATCATTTAAATTAACAATGCATCTGACTCTTATCCAATAATAGGTTACTTCTATTTAGTCTTAATGTTTGCAGAAAGGATTTACCGGAATTTGGAATGAGTACTCCACTGCAAGGAAAATAGACTTCGTGTGGGTGAAACTTAGAGATCTTTTAATCCACTAGTTATTTGACTATCAAACATTTTGATATGTCATTTGAAGATGAAGTTACCCTATGCAGCATTATTCTTGTACATAGAAAACTGGTCTAAGACTGGGTCTTAGTTCTAATGCCACTTTTTCTTGCTTTCAATATGAAGGAAAGCAGGGGAGTGAGTTTTAGCTTTTTTGGGGGGGGCGGTCACTGGCCCATGTCAGTATCTGGTATCTATGAACTGTTTCACCAGAAAAACACACAAACTCACATTGACTTAAAGCAAAATACAATCCAATGTCAAAAATGGTTGGAGGGTTAGCAAGGGAGGAACAAACAGGCTGCCAGGCTTTCAGAGGCTTCCCAGACGCAGTGTCTCCTCCTGCCATATGGCACAACTCTCTTGGCAGCTCAGATGGGTAGCTAAGGCTGCACAGCCCATCTGGCTGCTTGTCATTTCCCGGCAGACCTCTTCCTCAACCCTCAATATCTTCCTCTCCCCCTTTATCACGGAGTTCCCAGTGTGCTCAGCTTTCTGACCCCTTCACGCCTTATGAGGTCCTGCCTGTCTTGGTTCTTTCACTACCTCTTCACCTCTCTCACCGACCTCCTACTTAGGAACGGGGCTCAGAAGCCCGAGTGAGAGGACCTGACCACTTCCCAATGTATAGAGCAGGGAGAATAATTTATTGCATAAATATGTCAACGCTCTTCGTTTTGATCGGCATAGAAATCTTGCCACGTTTTCTTGCCTGTCTGAAAACGCAGAGCTGACGAACACGCTTCACATCAATAGCTGACACAGCGATTACCAACGGACAGAGGCCAGAGAGCTGTACACCCTCCCATCCTGCAAAGGCAGGGTGTGGTTGGACAAAGAGAAGTGAGAGCCGAGAAACAGGGATTAGGGCCGTTATAAGGAAACATTCTTGTTTCTGAAAATGGAAAGATTGTGAACTCCCAGAACCCGCTTCTTAGCCCGCCAACCCCTCTGCCTCCCGCTGCGGTGGCAGCCCCCGGTGCCAGGCCCAGCCGCAGACCCGCCACGGCTCGCGGCAAAGCTTGGCGCCCGGGTGCGCGCCTAGTCCGGAGGCGGTGACTGGGCGGGGCGCAGAGAGGGCCGGCAGGGGCGGGGCCGCGGCGCGCGCCGGGGAATCCCTCCTGGGCTCTGACGTCACCGCGGCGCAGGCCAATAAGAAGGCGGCGAGGGGGATTCCCGCGCCAACTGCCGCGCCGCCGGGTTTTTAAATGGTACCCAGGGGAACACCTTGCAGCGGCGGTGGGAGGAGTGGGGGACCTGGAGGGAGGTGGTGAAATAGAATGGTCTTGGGGGACGGGACTCCAGGGGTTTGACGATTAGGCGTCAAGACTGACTTAGACCTGGAAAGAAAACCAGAGGCGGTCGAGGAGAGAGGCCAAACGCCAGGCAGGGCGAAGTCAGCCGGAGATGGAGTGGAAACTGGAGCGCACCGCGCCTCGGAGGGTCCGCACCGAAGAGGAGATGCTGTGGGTGAGTAATGCCCTGTTTTGCATTCTCCCCAAGTCTCTAATGCGGGGTCAGAGGCCCCGTTCGTAATACCTGTTTAGGACCAAGAGGTGGTACCAAACTCTAAGCCCGGGTCGTACATTTGAATGAAGTAATTTAGTTATATTCTGAAGGTGCCTAGTTGCCTTAAAAAAAAAAAAAAAGTGTAATCTGACAAGCACAGGATCTAGAAAAATTCCACACCTGAAATTATGATTTTGCTAAATAGTTTCTCTCTCAATATATTATCTGTGTTTTCAAAGGAAAGTATCATGCGTGTGCTCTCCAAAGAACTGAAGCAGAAGAAAAGTCAAAGCTCCACCAAGGTGAGTGTCCAGGGCTTGTTCTTGTTCTCTGTTTTAATTCTGATCTTGAACAAACGAATTCTTGGTAAAGAATGTATTTGTAGGAAGTATGAGCTGGCCTGAAAATATGAGAATTTAAGTACAGTATCTTATTACATACTAAAAAAATTTCTTTACGAAACTGAAGATCCCAGAAAAATAATGCAATCATTTGCATCTGAATCGTTCTTTCTAGTTTTTGCCTCCACAGCAAAGGATAAAGCTGGGATGTCAGGTAGGCAGTGTATTGCTAGCGGCTGTTAATACTTTTTTTTTTTTTTTGAGACGGAGTCTCGCTCTGTAGCCCAGGCTGGAGTGCAGTGGCCGGATCTCAGCTCACTGCAAGCTCCGCCTCCCGGGTCCACGCCATTCTCCTACCTCAGCCTCCCGAGTAGCTGGGACTCCGCCACCTCCCCCGGCTAGTTTTTTTTGTATTTTTTAGTAGAGACGGGGTTTCACCGTGTTAGCCAGGAGGGTCTCGATCTCCTGACCTCGTGATCCACCCGTCTCGGCCTCCCAAAGTGCTGAGATTACAGGCTTGAGCCACGGCGCCCGGCCCCTGTTAATAATTTTAACAGTTGTTTGTTGTACTCCTCTCTGTTGCATTCAGAAGCACGGCCCCCAAAGAAATGGAAATGGTGCCATCTCGTGGACAATGTGGAGAAGTGGCATAAACCACGGTTTTTAACGTGAGCTGTTTAAAGTTGATCCAAAGTATTACCTGTTCTCTTTGAAAGACCAAACCCAAAGGTCTTTAGTGTCTCTTGTAATCAGTGTAAAAGGAAACAAATTTAAACGGTTTTAGAAACATGTTTCATAAACAGCCTTCATCTGCTTTAGATGTCGGTCATCATTTACCATGCTTCTCTCTAGGCTCAATAGTTCATCTTCCTTTGACCTGTACTCATAGATTCTAGTTCCAAATCCATCACCATTTTAATATATTTTTCTAGATCTTATGTAAATGTTTCAACTAGGCACCGTGGCTCATGCCTATAATCCCAGCACTTTGGGAGGCTGAGGCAGGAGGATCATTTGAGGCCAGGACTTCAAGACGAACCTGGACAACACAGGGAGACCTTGTCTTTACAAAAAAACTGCAAAAATTAGCTGAGCATGATGACTTGTGCTTGTAGTCCCAGCTACTTGGGAGCCTGAGGCAGGAGGATCGCTTGAGCCTAGGAGTTCAAGGCTGCAGTGAGCTATGATTGCACTACTGCACTCCAGCCTGGAGGACAGAGCCAGACCCTGCCTCTTAAAAAAAATTTCTGTATTCAAGTGGTAACATCCTAAATTGAATACATAATTGCATTTGCAGAACTCGATTACTTATGTCATTTCTAGTAGGAGGAAACTAATCACATTTAAGCCCTTACATTTCTTAAATACTTTAATGTTGATTTCTTCCCCCCAAACACTGCTGCAGTTTTGTGTCATGCCCAGCTTATGTATTATCACGACTCCTAGATATTTTACCTTCTAATACAGGCAACTAATCTTTTGATCAGTAAATAGAAGTGATTTGAAAAGCTATACTTAAGTAACTTTTTATTTATTTTTTTGAGACAGAGTCTTGCTTTGTTGCCCAGGTTGGAGTGCAGTGGTGCAATCTCGGCTCACTGCAAACTCCGGCTTCCAGGCTCAAGTGATTCTCATGCCTCAGACTCCTGAGTAGCTGGGATTACAGGCAGCACCATCATGCCGGGCTAATTTTTCTATTTTTAGTAGAGACAGGGTTTCACCATGTTGGCCAGGCTGGTCTGGAACTTGTGACCTCAGGGGATTAGCCAACCTCGGCCTCCCAAAGTGCTGGGATTACAAGCGTAAGCTGTCTACAGTTAAGGAACTTTTAAAATTCATTTGTACTGCAGTAACATATCTTCATTATCCAAGCATTTAATTTGGAAAACCTAAGTGTGAGTATTCTGAACATTTTAAAGTTTTTGTTTACCTTTTATGTTTTTGACTAGATTCAAGCAAATATTGATTTTATTTCTTATAGTCCTGAAGTAATACATTTTGTCTATAAGTTTTCTTTAATGTGACTATTAAGATTAGAGTTCTGCCACTGTGTTCATGTTACAAATTTAGCCTCGGTGACTTTCTGGGCCACGAGAATCAGCAGTGACCTGAATCAGGTAGGCAGTGTATTGTTAGCTGGCTGCTTGAGTCAAGTCAGCAGCCACAACTACCCTGCCACTTGCTTCTGGATAAATTCTTCTTGTCAATGAAGTGCTCTGGCTACCTGTGTGTGATGAGCTGGCAGTGTATTGTTAGCTGGTTGAATATGTGAATGGCATCAGCTAACATGCAACTGCTGTCTTATTGCATATACAATGAAAATCAGAGTGTAACTGAATCTGTAATTAGTGTGTGTTTACGTGTACTTTCTGCTATGAAGCAAGGCACTATTTACCATAATATATTATTGCCATTAACTTACAATACAGTAATACTTATAATACAATGGACAGTTTTATAATGGTAAGGAAAGTACTACAATTACTTAAATTTTTTTCCTTTTAAGAAAAATTTACTTATGCCTGCTTTTCCATAACTAAAAGTTTTTAAGAAATATTTTTGGAGTCTTTGGAGTCTTTTGGAGTAGACAGTGTTTAAGTATTTGTGAAATTATATATTTTTACATGTAAGGTTTAGAATGTAATAACAATGTGGAATGGACCTACAATGTGTCCCCAGATTTTCAGTGAAGTCTTTGGGATTCTTTCTGCATCATTAGTTTCTGAATACAGCATTAGAATCGGTTTCCAAAACCGTGACTGTGTGTACCAGCTGGAGGGAAAGTTGAGGTAATTTTCCAGATGAGTCAGTCAACTAAAACATTTTTCACTTGAAATATCAAGAATATTGGGGATTTTTTTTGGATGGGGAATGGTTTAATTTTTTTTGGAAGATTTACCTCAATCCTTTCACTTCATTTTCTGTAAAAACACAGGTTCATGAAATATTTGGAAGGGAGCAAGAGATTTAACTTGTGAAGTGGGAAGAACTGACCATACATTATGACTTTAAATATTTTCTCTTTCCCTGAGAGGCATTTTGGCCCATGAAGCAGTATAGATATGTGCTGGCTTCCAGACATGCAGTATTCTTGTGTGGACATTTGTAGCCAGTTAGTGGAACCGACTTTGGTGGTGCCATCAGTTAGTTAAGCCATAGATGAGATATAAGAAATATTTCACATTCTCTACTGTACTGGATTGTAAGTTATTGGTAAAATGATTTTTATGCTTTCCTTATTTAAATATAAACATATTTCTAGAACATGGGTTAAATAGATATCTATAGCTTGATTCTTATGCATTTTACTACTTTCAAATCACATCCTCTTTTTGTTGTTGCCCAGTGTTATTCACTTTCAGGAGATTTATGTTTAAGTATATCTTCCATGTAAAAATTGTTTTCATCTTGTCTCTTTTTAAGGTTAAATTTCAACATGTTATTTTCTATACAGAGTCACTGACCTGGTGATAAAAATAAAACCTACTAAATTTAGAAGTCTTGGCTTTTGTGTTTTAGTTTTTAAAAATTAAACAGCAAGACATAAAATGCCAACTTTATTTTATTTTAGATCAAGGGGTACATGTGCAGGTTTGTTACGTGAATATATTGGGTGATGCTGGGGTTTGGGCTTCTAGTGAACCTGTCTCCCAAATAATGAACATTGTACCCAATAGGTAGTTTTTCGGTCCTTGTGTTCCTTTCTTCCTACCCCTTCTGGAGTCCCCAGTGTCTACTGTTTCCATCTTCATGTCCATGTGTACCCATTGTTTAGCTCCCACTTAGAAGTGAGAATATGCCATAATTGATTTTCTGTTTCTGAAAATGACAACTTAAATTTAAAAAAATTTTTCTTTTTTAGAACTGTTGATTCTGTAGGGAAACCAACTTTAAGTTCAATAAACAGAAGACATTTAAAGTTGTGGTTTAGTCTCATATTATTGAGATGATGAGAAAAGAGGGAAGGAATGGAATGAAATAAAAGTATGTTAAAGAAATAAAAAATACGTTAAAGAGATGAATGGGTTAGGAGGAAAGTGAAGATACAAATTAAAAGAGAAAATGTTTCCATAGGTGGGAGAGGGAAAGAAAGGGATACACACTGGGATATCAAGGGTCAAACAGAGGGAAAAGGGATTGGAAAAAGAGGAGGGAGGCTCTGCTGATGGCAAAGTATTTTCTCCCAGGTGTTTTCTCTTGAGGCAGTCTCTTGGCTGTTCACTGGTACTGGGAATGTCACTACCTCCCATCGCTGCCCTCTGGAACCTCTCACTATTATAGTGATAGCCTCCTTCTTTCTCTCTCTCTGCTGCGTTTTATTTCCCTGCAAAGACACTATGCTGCTCTGCAAGAGACATACTTAACAGTTCAGCTGGAGGAGGGGAAGGGAAGAGTGGGAAGGAGTGTGATGGATTAGTTTCTAGGCATAACAATTATTAGAATTTTATTCTATGGGAAAGATAAAATCAAGCAGAGGACTAAATATAGACAGAGTGTCCTCATATCAGCTCCACCCAAACATGTCATTTTTCTTTCAAAGGAACACCACAAATCAATGTGGTGCAATCATGGCTCACTGCAGCCTCCACCTCCTGGGCTTAAGCAATCCTCTCACCTCAGCCTCCTGAGGAGATGGAACCACAGGTATGTGCTACCACACCTGGCTAATTAAAAATTTTTTTTTTTTTTTTGCAGAGACAGGGTCGCTCTGTTGCCCAGGCTGGAGTTTAGTGGAGCCATCTCGGCTCACTGCAGCCTTGATCTCTTTGGGCTCAAGCAATCCTTCCACCTCAGCCTCCTATGTAGCTGGGACCTGAGGCATGTGCCACCACACCCAGCTAATTTTTTGATTTTTTTGTGGAGACGGGGTTTTGCCATGTTGCCCCAGGCTTGTCTCTAACTCCTGGGCTCAAGTGATCCTCCCTCCTCAGCTGCTTAAAGTGCTGATATTACAGGCCTGAGCCATCATGCCCATCCCCAATTGTCATATTTTTAGAAATTTTGCATCCTAGTTACTAAACCATTGGTAGATTGAAATTGGCCATGAGGGAGCATGAGCATTTACACTGAACTGGCAAACGCTGTATGTCAGGATTCCTCCTCCAGAGTCTGCTATTAAACATGTACCAGCCACCATTATATATATGCTACATACACTGCAGTTATTAAGAATTATATATATGTACATGTATACATACTATTGATACAGTGTAATTGTTAAACATTTAAAAAAATGAAATACAACTTTCAGGGCACATTTCAGGCAAATTCATATTTATTCCAGTCTCTAACACTCTGTTGTTCCGTCTGCTGTAAGATGATCAGGAGTTAGTATGAAGTATTCTTCTCTACGCACCAAAGAAAACAAACAAAGCAAACTTCAAGTCAGTGAATTAGTTACCACAGTTAAAATGCATTTGATTTTGTCCTTTTCCTTTTTCACAAGGACAACAGCTGAATACTCTTTTATGTGATGCATGATATTTTTCTTTTTCTCTTTTTTTTTTTTTTTTGAGACAGAGTCTTTGAGATGGGGTCTTGCTCTGTCGCCCAGGTTGGAGTGCAGTGGTGTGATCTTGGCTCATTGCAACCTCAGCCTCCTGTTTTCAAGTGATTCTTCTGCCTCAGCCTCCCAAGTAGCTGGGATTACAGGCACATGCCACCATGCCCGGCTAATTTTTGTATCTTTTACAAAAAATACAAATACAAATATGGTCACCATGTTGGCCAGGATGGTCTCGAACTCCTGACCTCAAGTGATCCGCCCGCCTCGGCCTCCCTAAGTGCTGGGATTACCGGCGTGAGTCACTGCGCCTGGCTCTGATGTTGATATTTTTCTGTTACAGTCCTTAGCCCAGGCATCCTGTAGCACTCCATGTCCCAGACTTTTTGATGCAGAAACAAGACTGAAGGAAGATTGTCCAATATAGGAAAGATTCAACTTTTCCTCTGTGTGTTTGTCCACTGGTATTCCTATGAGGCATTGAGTTACAGGTAGCAGCACCTTAGCAAATGACTCCAATCCCTCTCTCAGCACACATAACCTAATTGTTACGGAACCCCGAAGGGACACCTGAATGTCCTTTCTTTCAAGGCAATACGTATGACATGCTTTCAAATCTCCGCCTGCCTACTCTGCTTACCTAAAGGGCAAGGGGAGAAAATCCAGCACTGACCTGTGGATTCAATGGATTCTATCCACATGATAGAATCTGTAGGTTGAATAAGGCAACCAAGATTAGAGATGTAAGTGAAGAAACCCACTTTTTCTGGCTTTGAAGAGAACTAGTGACTTACGGCAGGACGTTCATCTGTATCATGTTGACTGGGACAGTCCTGGTTGTTCCCAGTGCAGCTCCATTATCATCCATCTGGCAGTGGGGAGTCTCTGCTGCCCATGTGGTGCTGGCATACGCAGTTCTGCTCAGGCCCCTAACGTGAACGTGAACGCATAAAACACCCCTGCAGTGCCACAGCACTGCTATGAGCTCATGGAAGGCGTACGTGGGGATACAAGGCAAGAGTTCTCTGGCAGCAACACTTGGAGGGGCCGCCTGAACAAAAGTTTTCTTAGAGGCTCATAATTCAAATTGCTAATAGGCTCTTGGGGCAAAATTGCAAAGGACAGATAGACTTGTTGGGTGGCTTCTGTTTTTTTTGCCAGCAATCCAGGTTAATTCTGATTTATTTCCTGGTCACTTAAAACACCTTGCTAAGTGTGTTAATTGACTTTTAAAGTTGCAAAGGGCTTTTTTATTCCATTCAACCCCTGTTCAATTTACAGGTGAGGAAACTGAAATAAGGTACTTAAGTGACTTGCCTAAAGTCACGCAGCTGGCGAGCGGTAGGAGCAGGCTTGCTGACACACTCATCTGGCATTCGTGAGGCTATCCCTACAAATCCTCTTGACTTCTGGTAGAAACTCCACCTCCACCTCCACCAAATATCTTTCTAAATACCTTCATAGCTGGGTGGCTGGATATGTACTTTGAAGCAGAAGATGCTTCATGAAGTATTTTTGGTTTATCTAAGAACTTTGGTCCAAATACATATACAGAACTATTTACTGAGGTAGCATTACTGAATTCGCCATAAGAAACATCTTCACTTTCATCCATTAGGTCAGGATTTGGGAGTCAAGTCACAGACTACTTAAATCGGGTCTTTTTCTTCTTAGAAAATTTTATATGACTATTTTTACATTTTTGGCCATCTTCCTATTTATTTTATGCAGTGAATGTGTATTTCATGAGGCAATAATCAACCTTCACCAACTTGGCAGTTTGCTTTGTTAGCCAATTATAAGGCTAACAAAATATAAAGGCCATGACTTTGGGAGAAGTGCCTTGTGACTCTACTAAGAGGTTCAGTGACTGCTGATCTACACTTTAGGACTTATATGATCACCCCATTTTTACACTAGAGTTTAGGCTGTTTGGAGTTGGTTTTTACTATTTCAGCCATCAGAATGATGCAGCATTGAATTCCTTCCAAGTGGCTAATCTAGAATGAATACATTAGCAACCCAAATCAACCTATAAGGAATCAAGCTAAATGATCTTATACTCATGTCCTTTTTTCTACACTTGGGATTTTCACGCAAGAATAAAGACTGACTTATTTGGTAATATTATGATTACAGAATTTGAGTTGCTTCTAAAACATAATGCAGAGAGAAATACTGAAAATGAAGACTTTTTCAAATGTTATAATATGGCCATTTATAAATGACTATTTATATATGTCAGTTACATACATAGTGACAGTTATAGTAAAACACTAGGAACCTACACTTAAAGAGAAAAAACAAACAAAATCCTGTACATAAAACAAGCACACATATATAAGGATTTGAATCTATGTATATATATTTTATACTTTTCAACATTTGTGTTTTATTACGTTAACATAACCATTTACAGTTATTCCAGAAATTTCAGTCATACACAGTGCTCTTGAATCCAAAGAATGGTCTAGTGTGTTAGCATTTTCATCAAGTACAGTCCTAGAAAATGTCAAGTTGAACAATAAGATATGGAGGCACATTGGTCACTGAATTCTGAATTCTTTAGCACAGTCAGAGGAAGTAGTTAATATATTTCATGTTGATTCTTTGGCTACTCTTGATTTTGCTTTGGGTAACATCTTCATCCTGGGAACATTCATTACCACTTAATAGCAAGATAACATTAAAAAAAAATCCTTCTTTGCCACATTTAATAGCATGTTTAAAGAGGCAGAGGTTGCAACGAGCTGAGGTTGCACCACTGCACTCCAGCCTGGGTGACAGAGTGAGACATTGTCTCCAAAAAAAAGTGTTTAAAATGAGACCAAACCCTCATGGAGACATTTCTCTGTTCTATTAGAAATGCAATGGCATTCTCATAGATCCTCTTTCTTTTTTATGATCAGTTGTCTAACCAGAGCTGCTATGTCAGGCCTGATGACTTCAATGGGCTCCTCTGGCCTCCAGAACTTCACAACTTGACCCTCAGGGTTGACAAGATACTTCCAAAAATTCCACCTTGGTTCCTTCTTTGAAGAATCTAAAATATCCAGAACATATTTTCATGAGCATAATTTTATTCTTTGTCAAGATTTTCACTTCTATTAGTATCTGCATAAATAACAACTTTAGTATCAAGTTCTAGGATTGTCATAATATCAAAAACAAAACACCCAAACAAAGTGAAACTCAAGGTTAGAGTAACCAGATTTCAATATACTTGATGACTTCACCTATGAGTCTACTCATCTAGGATGTGATCTTAGTATCATGAAATAAAGCAAAGTAGGCTGGGAGTGGTAGCTTATGCCTGTAATCCCAGCACTTTGGGAGGCTGAGGTGGGTGGATCACCTAAGGTCAGGAGTTTGAGACCAGCCTGCCCAACATGGTGAAATCCTGTCTCTACTAAAAATACAAAAAATTAGCTGGGTGTGTTGGCATGTGCCTGTAATCCCTGCTACTCGGGAGGCTGAGACAGTAGGATCACTTGAACCCAGGAGGCGGAGGTTGCAGTGAGCTGAGATCACGCCATTGTCCTCCAGCCTGGGGGACAAGAGCGAAACTCTGTGTCAAGAAAAAAAAAAAAAAAAAAAAAAAAAAAAAAAAATTAAAGTTGTAATCCCAAATTGCTGGGATTACAGATGTGTGCCACCACACTAGGTGAATTTTTGTATTTTGAGTGGAGACGGGGTTTTGGCCTCCCAAAGTGAATAATCACCTTATTTTGAAAAGCAATAACTTTTTTGTTGGCAGGGTCTCGCTGTATTGCCCGGGCTGCCCTTGAACTCCTGGGCACTCAAGTGATCCTCCTGTCTTGGCTTCCCAAAGTGCTGGGATTACAGGCATGAGCCACCATGCCCAGCCATGATATCCTTTTGATAAACCTTAATTTATGTAAGAAATGTAGATGTTTTTTCTATTTATACCACTCAAGATTTATGTTCATTTTATTGACTAACGTGAGAAAAAATATAATAATTATAACTAAAATTTATGAAGTGCTTACTATGTGCCTAGTAATGGATGCTGCGTGCTTCAAATTGATCCTCTCATTTAATCTTACAGGGACCCTATGAGGTGGGTATTATTATCATCCCCGTTTTGCAGATGAGATAAATGGAGGCCTAGACACAAGGTCACGTGGCTAGTAAGTGGTCGAGCCAGGATTGCTATACAGGCCTTTTTACTCCAGAGCTCATGCTCTTAACCTTTGGGCCCTATGATCCTATCTAAGTGGAATGAAACCTTAAATCACTGTTACCTTTTTGATTACACAGGCTAAGAGGGGTTTCAGAAGGTTTGTAGTGATAAAGAGAAATAACCTATGAGCTATTGCACCCATGTATCTGGCTGCTATAACTGAAGAATGATTAGTTCAATGGCATGTGCTTGGGCTTTTCTTTCCTCAGTGCACCCTCAAAATAAAAGGAATAAAGACCTCGCTGTGGTTGCCATTTATGGCGTTAGGCATTATATCAACTTTCCCTAGAAATTAAATATAATGTTTTTAGAAGATTGTGACTTCACATTTATGTGAAATATTATAGATCACGATTTGGTTTGTTGGATTAGAAGCTTGATTGCCTGAGTGAGGTCATAGTTTTATCAAAACCCAAGTTATCTACAGTGAAAATAGGACTGAAGATGTCATCAGAATAAGTTAGATGAGAGAATGTTAGCTAATGTCCTTTATTGATTGATTGATTGATTGATTTAAGATGGAGGCTTGCTCTGTCACCCAGGCTGGAGTGCAGTGTCGCGATTTCAGCTCATTGCAACCTCTGCCTCTGCGTTCAAGCGAATCTCCTGCCTTAGCCTCCTGAATAGCTGGGATTACAGGTGCCCACCACCACGCCTGGCTAATTTTTGTATTATTAGTAGAGACAGGGTTTCACTACATTGGCCAGACTAGTCTCTAACTCCTGACCTCAAGTGATCTGCCTGCCTTGGCCTCCCAAAGTGCTGTGATTACAGGCGTGAGCCACCACGTCCGGCCTTTTTTTTTTTTTTTTGACTAATGTCATTTAGAACAGTGTCTGGCACAGAGCAAGCGGTGTATAAGTACTTTATTTTTACTATTAACACACTTAATTCCAAACAATCTTAAGAAGTTGGTACTATTGATAGCCCATTTAACAAATGAGAAACAGGCACAGAGAAGTTAAGAAGCCACACAGCAAAAACAAGAGAGCAGGGATTTGAACTCAGGTAGCCTGAGGCCAAAGCCTATATGCTGTCACTACGCCTTATGACCTTTGTGCTAAGTGACCTTGGCAAGTCTTTAAACAGATTTCTGTAGCTAGCTTAATTGGAGAGATAGCCTAACACTACTGCCCTCTAAAGAATCAAGTTATATGTTTTTGGATTTTAGCAAAAATCTGGTAAGCTGACATATTCATCCTTGAGAATATTGTTTCAGATAAGAAAGGCAACATAAAATTAGCCACAAACATATGTTAACTAATATTGCCCAGCACTATTCATGAGAGCTGGGTGGCTTTAATGATGGGAAGGGACATTTCCCCAGATGCTAGTTACACGAGAGGAGAATTAAGATATTTTGTGAAAATGGCCGTGGGCACACTTTAAATAAATTCTTCAGGAAGATGGTCGTAAGGAATAAAATACATTGGAATAGAATTATTTTACCATCTAAGACGCTAAAACATTGGTTTCAGGGGAGCATAACTCCTAGAAGTTACAAAGGATGAGATTCTGGCTCTTTGATAGTTTTATGACGCTTTCCTGATCCAAAGTTTCAAACGAGATAGGAAAGTATTGTCCTGGTATAATTGTTTAAAAATGAAAAGCAATTTAAAACATTATACTGGTGAGGCAAGGCAGATATTTACCAACAAGAAATCTAAATGCAGGTTCTCCTTCTGATCCTAGAATCTTAATCTTGTGGAAGATGGGGAATGTTACTCCGTAGTTTTTTCTTGCAAAAGATTCTACCTCCTTGCTCGGGCGGGGCTCCGATTCTCCAAACTGATTGCAGGGAAAAGCCAACACGCTGAAGTGGGATGGTCCAAACTCTTTGTGCAGTTCCTTCAGTGCTAAGTAATTTCTGTCTGTGAGTTGGCAGTCACTAGCCACGTTTACAACTAGTGAAACCTCCCGGAAAAAGAAAAAAATCCAACCGGAAAGTGAAGCAAAAGATTTAAAAAAATTCTGCAAGTAGTTAAAATCCTAAACAATTTGGGGGGACTATAACCTCTGATTGATGTTTTTTTTCATATTTTTGGACACACAACGTTCTATTGAAAACTGTAACCTAGATGCCTGGGTTAAGGCCCTGAAATAGTACTGCCATTAAACAAGCATTAGGTACTCATGAAAGTTTATTTTTAAATTAAAGATAAAACTATGATCCTTGATAAGTGCTTTTTAAAGTTATTCGATTATAGAACCAATACTTCTATTAATAAATGTCATCATGTTCACATTACTAACTATAAGTATTTTCCAAACAACTTTATATATCAATTCAGCACAAAATTAAAGCATTTTAAAGAAAACAAGATAATTGTTATTTATTATTTAGAAGCAAACTATCAGAACTCTAATAATGAAAGTGATGTACTAATACCATTACTCTGAAGACTAAATTCCAACTTATGACCATGTAACAGCAAAAAATGATTTTATTAAGAGGAATAAACAGAGACAAGGAGAAACGGTAACAATAAAAATCAGATGATGCAACTTACTTTGCCTTTATACTTTTCCAGAGAAACAGTTCTTCCTTTTGCATCCTTCACTTCAAAGGCATAAAAGCTGTTGATTTTAGGTTTGAGGAATTTTAGTTGTAGAAGAAATAGCGTTACTGTGCATAGAACCATAGACAGCAAAACTGCAAATACCTTTGCTCTGGGCCCGGAACATTTTAGCGGGTAAGCTGCAAGAGGCTCCATGTTGGAGGATTCTAGAGGGAAGTCTCAGCAGCCTGGAATTCAAGGAGGAGCTGAAACTTGAAACCGGCTTAGTTTAACGGAAAACCAGGAAGGACAGACTGCCTGCCTTCACTGCTAAGGAACAGAAAAACTCCTTCTCAGAGGGGGAATGAAGCGAAACTCCTGAATGAAGCAAGGAACTCTGCAGAATTTCAAAGTATTTGTGATGTAATTATAATTTTTGCTAGAAAAATCAGTACATTTTTGGTAAGTCTTTGACGTTCTCCCTACAAAGAAAATATTTCGCCAGCAGATGGTGCTCTTGTAACTTGAAAGCTATGGAGGGCTCATCCCCATGCTAAGCGTCCTGTGTATTTATTTAACAACTGTTTGGATGCAGAGGATACAGTACAATGCTCAGCAATAGTTTAGAATGTAGATTAAATGACCATATACTCATATGATGTATAGCCTGAAGGACGTTACTATTACATGTATGGATTAAATATGCTATATGAGTTCAGGAAATTTGTAGTGGAAAGAGCAGTGAAATATCTGAAAAGGCTATTTACCCTGACTCATCTAGCTAAGGCAATCAAATACCAGGTGAATACAGTCAAAATAAATATGTTAAAAACAGTGAAGGTGTTAAAAAAGCCCTTCTTTACCATAAAGCAAACTATAGTCCAGTGTTTTTCAAATTTCTGATCATGACCCCCAGTCAGTAGTGCACTTTACAACGTAACTGGGTACAAACATACACAACTGAGAAACAACACTTCTTCTTTGAACTGTGATGCACCCCCACCTGTTGCATTTTTAAACAACCCAGTTCTGACCTATCAAAATGATTTCATCATTCACCAATGCACTGCAACCTATAGATAGAAAAAACTGAGGCCGGGCATGGTGGCTTGTGCCTGTAATCTCAGCATTTTGGGAGGCCTAGATGGGAGGATCACTTGAGCCCAGGAGTTCAAGACCAACTTGGGCAAGGAAGCGAGACCACTGTCTCTAAAATTTTTTTTTTTTTTTTTTTTAAATTAGCTGGTTGTGGTGGGGCATGCCTGTGGTCCCAGTTATACAGGTGGCTAAGGTGGGAGGATCGCTTGATCCCAGGGGACTGAGGCTGCAGTGAGTCATGTTTGTAGCACTGCATTGCAGCCCGGGTGACAGAGTGAGACTGTCTTAAGATCAAAACAAAAGAAGAAGAGGGAAAAAAGAAAAAATTGAACTCCATAATAAAGTAGTAATTTAGCAGTTAAGTAAGGCAATTCTACCAAGAAAACCCTGAAAACAAACAAACCCTGCAAAACCCATCTCTACTTGGGTACATCAGGTAATTGCTTCATTTTTTTTTCTCTTTATTTCCCCCCACTGGCTGTTGCCTGGCACAGGCAGCCTAACTTTGCTGTTGCTAATGGTCATGAATTTTAGGGGTGGGTATGGGGAGGCAATTGAAGGCTGCATATCTTAAAAGCCATTCACTTTCAATTCTGCTCTGTTTAAGACTCACAGTAAGATCTGGATGAAGGGGCATTATTCCATTTGATCACGATGTGTTTCCAGAAAGTGCAGGGAATGAGCTGAGACGCTTGTGGAGTGCCCTTCCTATCACTGTTAGCTTACGGATCTTCAGAGAGGGTGCTCAGGGCGCTGCCTGCTCTTCAGGTGCCCGCTCTGTGGCATGTGTGTTTTTGGGTGGCTGAGCAAAACCCATAGCCTACTGTGTAAAACCTGTGAGAGAAACCACTCTACTCCTACTCTCATGGCCCAGTAAGAATGGATACAGTAGAAAAGGAAATGACTATGCAGAAAGTATTCCCTTTTAAACATAATTCCTAGTAAAGAACAAAATTGTATCACTTCCTGATAATTTTACTTTGGTGTTCTCTGGCTGAATTGTTTAAAAAGTCAAAGTCCCTGTGTTTGTATGACATGAACACTGCCATGTTACTTAAGCTCTCTGGCCTTGCTCTCTAAATGGGATCTGGGACCTTCCACAGTACCATCACCTGGGCATTTGGTAGAAACACAGCATCTTGGGCCCCACCCCAGACTTCCCGAGTCAGAATCTACTTTTACAAGATCTCCTCATGACACATACACACGTTTAAGTTTGAGAACCTTTAGACCTCAGCCTTTTTTTGGTTTCAGAGCAACAAGAGTCTTTGATTTCTCTGTTTTCCATAGTGGATGTGTTTCATGTCTCTATGAATACACGAGATATTTTAACTCCTCAGGCTGTACAAGCAAATGGCTCAGGAGCATGCATTTTAAAATTAATTCATAGAATACCTGCTATAATTCGAGCCATGTAAACCCAACTCATTATAACTGTGTTTTGAGGTGGAAAGAGAGTGATTTATCTCTGGCAGGGACGTTGACTGACCACTGCTTCAGCAGGGCCCCACAGGGTGATATTATTTTGATAAAATCACTGTGATAATTTCTAGTTCATTGTTTTATAAGTACAGAAACTCTTATCAAGTGATCCAGAGATGAATGGATTTGAAAAGGCCAAAATTATGCTGTTACAAACTTGCATGTGATTGCTGAATAAGCCAGTTTTTACAACCAGAAATAAAACATTATGCAGGCCTGATGTTGAGGTTGGTTTGACCACAAAATTCCATATTATATGAATACAACTTTGAAAACTTAAGTGTATGTCTCCTGTCAAGGATGAAATCAGAGCCAGTTTGTTAACTTAATGTTCCTAAGGCTTAAGAGCTTCAAATAATGAAGGCATGATATATAAATTTTCACATTGGCCCATTAACCAAACATTCAGACAGCACTTTGGAGAACTCATGTGCTGGACAGCATTGGATGAACACAGATTTTGACCCTGGCACACCTCTTCTTTGTTGTTTTGGCAGTCTTTCTCTGCATACATTTTGATGTCATCATCTCTCAGCCTTCTGGGGATCTGCCATCATTGTTTTCATGTTCTGTCTATACTAACTCTATTCTCAGACTATAGATATATCAAAAATGGCACATTTCTCTGCGTAAGGGGTAATATGTTAGAAAAACCACCAGCACTCTTTCAGTAAATGAAGGAAGGCTTCTTACAGGAGGGGAAGAGATTGATGAGTTCATGGTGAAGGCAGGAGGAAGCTACCGGGTCAAGAATGGGATAAAGCAGTTGACTCAGTTATCAACCAACTCAGGCACTGGAAAGGATACAAATAAGGTGCAAGGGAAGGAGCCAGCCTCATGCAAATGTAAAATCAATTTTGGAAATATGAGAACACACATGAAACAGGGAAGGATTACAAGGCAGCAAATAACTGAGTGCTAAATAAATGACTTGTTGTTGTTGTTGTTTTTTTTTTTTTGAGACAGAGTCTTGCTCTGTCAGCTAGGCTGGAGTGCAATGGTGCAACCTCGGCTCACTGCAACCCCCACCTCCTGGGTTCGAGTGATTCTCCGGCCTCAGTCTCCTGAGTAGCTGGGACTATAGGCATGTGCCAAAACGCCCGGCTAATTTTTGTATTTTTAGTAGTGATGGGGTTTCACCATATTAGTCAGGCTGGTCATGAACTCCTGACCTCGTTAGCTACCTGCCTCGGCCTCCAAAAGTGCTGGGATTACAGGTGCAAGCCACCACGCCTGGCCAATGGCTTATGTTTTTAGAGAGCTTTATACTGCACACAATCTTCTTTAGTATACACATTATTTTCTTCACAATAATTCTTTGAAATAGGGAGCAGTTAACTCAGCCAAGATCACAGAATTAGTGAATGGAACAATGAAGAATAGAGTTTTGAACTTTCGACTTCATAACCAAAGTTATTTCAACTTCACGAAACTGTTTCTGTGTAATAGGTAAATAAGTTTATTTAGAAGGAAACATGGTAGGTGAGGAGATGGCTGTAGTACTCTGGTGGAGAGGTCATACGGTTTGGCTGTGTCCCCACCCAAATCTCACCTTGAATTGTAATAATCCCCACATGTGAAGGGTGGGGCCGGATGGAGATAACTAGATCATGGGGGTGGTTTCCCCTATACTGTTCTCGTGGTAGTGAATAAGTCTCACAAGACCTGATGGTTTTGTAAATGGGAGTTCTCCTGCACAAGCTTTTGCCTGCTGCTACGTAAGACATGACTTTGCTCCTCATTCACCTTCCACCATGATTGTGAGGACTCCTTAGCCATGTGGAACCGAGAGTCCATTAAATCTCTTTCCTTTGTAAATTACCCAGCCTCAGGTATGTCTTTATTAGCAGTGTGAGAACAGACTAATACAAGGGGTTTCATTCATCAGGAGGCATTTTGTTTTATAAGAGATCACTGTATAAGCGCCCAAAAAGGAGAGGGCATGGAGAACACCACCAAAAGTCTTGTCTGTGTGTACTGAAGTTATCTGGAAGGGGCCACAGGAAGTCTGCAGAACAGCAGGTCCAGATGATAGATAAAGAGTCTTAGTGAGGGTAGCCTTGGCCAGCACGATGGAAGGAAGGGGTGGGTGCTAAAGATGCTTTGTAGACCACGCTGGCGATGGAGATAAAGGATGACGTTTACCTGAAAATGACCTTGACAGTGTGTGGGTCATATTGCCCACTAGGATGGGAAGGCATTGAAGGTTCAAACATGAGAAGATGAACATTTTGGTCTTCATGACTAATTTGAAATAGCATTGAGACCCTACATTTGAAACGTCTTGTGGACAGAATGTTGCTGTGTTGGGCTGGTGGTGGGTGGGAGGGGCACACACTCAGAGGTTAAGGAACGAGGTTAGGGTATGCTTCAGAGCTACCTGGGCTGTCTTTGCTACTTTTATCTTTGTCTTGAGGTTCTAGCAAGACTGGCATCACCAGCAGGTCTTTTCTGGCATGTCTAGGTTTTTCCCACCCACTGGATATTTGTGTGTCAAATTATTTGTCAGTAGACATATTTGTTTCTATTTTCTCAGTTGTTTCATTCTGCTACTTCCTGACTTTATTTTTAACCCCTCTGGGTTCTTTTCTAATTATTTTTGGCTCTGGTGCTCTGAATTCCTCCTGGTTTAATGTCACTGTGATGTGAACTCTACAGGTAAACAAGCTGAATTGATGTGCTTGGAGTACCAAGTCATTCATCCCTTTTCCCTTCTTTGTCTTACTTTTCTTATCTTCCTCTTCCTTTCTATTAATAAATACTTGAGTCATTCAAAACTATGCGACAGGCATTTCCTCAGCAGGAGATAGATCCTGGAACAGAAGTTTAAAAATACTGAAGATGAAATAGCACAATCTGCAGCAGTGTTTCCTTCACTGCAGTCATTGAAGGAATACCACTGTGTGATTTGCCGTATCTGTATATCATTTATTTGCTTAACATTTTAATATTCATACTAACAAATGAGTATTTAAATACAATTTATTTTTCTAAAATTAATTTTTTATAAGGAAAACTTTACATCAAAACTAAAAAATTATAAAATGACATTAAATACATAATTATTAATGTTCATCTATACCACTATGAACCATATGTCCCTAGTGCAGGGACTGACAGAATTTTACTTTATATTCAAACTGTGCTCTCTTTCAAAGTTCTCTGAACTGAATCTACCCCTTCGTGGGTCCTGGTTGTATCATAAGGAGCAATATAAAGTATGTTTTTCTTTTATTCATAGATTGCATCCCTTTAAATATTTGAAGACAGTTCATTTTGGGTTTTCCTCTTTTTTCTTTTTCTTTTTGTAATTTGAGACAGGGTCTCACTCCGTCACCAGTGGCATGATCATGGCTCACTGCATCCTCGACCTCCCGGGATCAAGCGATGCTCCCACCTTAGCCTCCCAAGTAGCTGGGACCACAGGTGCGTGCCACCATGCACAGCTAGTTTTTTGATTTTTTTTTTTAGAGATGGGGTCTCACTTGCCCAGGCTGGTCTGGAACTCCTGGCCTCAAGTGATTTCCCCTCTGCATTGGCCCCCCAAAGTGCTTGGATTACAGGTGTGAGCCACTGCACCAGACCCTTTTGAGTCTTCTTTCTTCTAGACTAAGCACCCCAGGTTTCCACCATTGGATGTGCTGGGGTGTTGCCCCATTACTGTGTTTACCCTGACCCCTGTCACTGTGGTCTCTTTCCTCCAAATGAACTCAGGGTTTGAATCCTGACTCGTCCATCTCCCTTCTTGAAGAACAGTTCTGGGACTGAACGTGGTTCTCCAGATGCTATCTGAGCGGTGCAGAGACACAGGGTTTTGATTGCTCCTGTTCTGGACACTATTTTTCTGTCAATGGGACCTAAAATTGTACTGATTTTTTACAATCATTTCACTGTGCTGTTCACCCATATTCTAGCGGGGGCCTGCCTAACACTGTCAATCTTTTTCACTGCATGTCAGTTCTCTTCCATCTTATGCCTGTGCAATGAAGAAAAAAAATCTAAATAAGAATATTGTTCATGCAACTTGATTGAATTAAATTTTGCTGCTTTGGCCCTTGTCCCAGATTTATTCTGAATTCTATTCTGTCCTTTAGTATTTTAATTATATTTTCAACTTAGAGTAATCAACAATTTTGATAAATAGATCTCCATTTAAGCTGCTGATAACGAGTTGAATAGCAGAAGGCCAGAGACTAAACCCTTTAGTCCACCACAGGGTGATTTATTCAGGCTAACGTGGATCTGCTCACTTGTGCTATCTAGGACACTGGCAGCAAATTTATTACTAGTTACTTGCTCCTCCTATTGGAAAACCATGAAAAATAATACATTTATCTATCAGGGGGCATGTATTTTTCGTATTTGTCATGTTTTGCTCATAGATCACTAACACGTATCAGTTTTGAAAGTGCTGTCATTCCTCTGGGTTTTATTTATTTGGCCCTACAGACTTGAACTTGTTTTAAAAACCCAGATGCACTTTTGTTATTTCATTTATCTCATTCTCTAATTTCTGCAGAAATGTTTGTTTTACTCTGTACAATTTGAGAATTGTTTTTTTTTTTTTTTTTTTTTTAATGAGACAAGGTCTAGCTCTATTGCCCAGGCTGGAGTGCTGTGGCATGATCTTGGCTCACTGCAACCTCTGCCTCCTGGGCTCAAGCCATCCTCCCACCTCAGCCTCCTGAGCAGCTGGGACTATAGGCACACACCACCATGCCCGGCTAATTTTTGTATTTTTGTTCAGATGGAGTTTCACCACATTGTCGAGGCTAGTATCGAACTCCTGAGCTCAAGCAATCTGCCTGCCTTGGCCTCCCCAAGTGCTGGGATTATAGGCGTGAGCCACTGTGCCTGGCCTGAGAATTGTTCTCCTTAGTGGGAAAGGATAAAAACATCTTATTTCCTTGCCTCTGGATTCTTTCTCAAATCCCTTGTC
This sequence comes from Theropithecus gelada, assembly GCF_003255815.1. Lineage (NCBI taxonomy): Eukaryota > Metazoa > Chordata > Mammalia > Primates > Cercopithecidae > Theropithecus > Theropithecus gelada. The sequence goes on along the minus strand of NC_037673.1, from coordinate 52,023,704 downwards.
CCTTTTTAGTACTAATTGCCTCTAGGGGAAGAGATTCATCTATTTATTCATTACGGGGTTCCTAGATACCAATGTCCCAAGGATAGTAAGATAAAAGACAAAGTCCCTGGTCTTAAGGAGTATATGATATAGCAGGAGAGAAAGTAAAAAAGTGGAATATGAGCAGACCTGCTTTTTAGCATAGGGATTAGATTGATTTGTCAGAGTTCAAACTGTGGCAGGGTTGCTCTGGTTGGTTGTGAAGGTTGTGCACTGCATATTCTAGAGGGTGCCATTCATGGAGAAAATGATCTATACAGCTGTATGCAGTATACAGCTGCCTATTAGCTCTATATCCTTGCTTAAATTACTTAATACCATTAAGATATTTCTTCCAACTCTGTAGAATGGGGGAAATAATACTAGTACCTATTTCACAGGGTTGTGATGAAACTAAAATAAACACTCCCTCTAAATCATATATCCCAGTGCTTGGCATGGATTAAGTGTTTGATAAATGTTATTAACACAGGGTGGTCATGCTGGAGCATGCACTGTGGGTGTGGAAGCACAGGGAGGGCTTAGTATTTGTTCCTAGGGCTGCTGCAGCAAATTACCACAAACTTGGTGGCTTAAACACACGTATTCTCTTCTAGTTACGGAGGCCAGAAGTCCAAACTCAGTTTCACTGGGCAGAAGCTGGGGGGTCAGCAGGGCCTGGCCTCCTCCAGAGGCTCTAGGGGAGAATCCATTCCTTTCCTTTTCCAGTTTCTGGTACCTGCCAGCATTTCTTGGCCTGTGGCCCTATCACTCTGGTCTCTGCCTTTGTGGTCACATTGCTTCTCCTCTTCTGTGTGCAGTCACATCTCCCTCTGCCTTCCTCTTACAAGGATACATGTGATTGCATTTAGGACTCATCCTGAAAATTCACAACAGTCTCCTTACCTCAACTTAACTTCATCCTGAACTTAAGTCTGCATAGTCCCTTTGGCATATGAAGTAACATTTACAAGTTCCAGGGATTAGGATCTGGATATCTCTGGGGACAATTATTTAGCTACCATTGGCTGCCTAACCTAGTTTGGAATAGGGAGGAAGGGAAAGTCAGAGACACCTTCCTGAAAGAGTTGATGGCTGAACCCAGGTGTGAAGGTGGCTGGGAGTTCCCTGGCAGAGAACTGGGGATGAACATCCCACGTGGGAAACATTCAGCGTGGACAGAGTGATGGTAGATGAGTCACAGAAACTCAGACCTGCTAAGGCAGTAGGATATTGTCAATATGCAATTTCTCAATAGTTTTCATGGACATAGCTGACATAGCATCAAATTTTTATTCTTTAATTTCCTCTTTTAAACACAGAATTTTTAAATGTACATTTAAAGTTTGGAATTTCCTTGGAATTTTGCTCCAAGGAAACCTTTGAGCAAGTGTCTCTGTCCTCTGCCATGTTTTCTGCAAACTAAGTCTATCTTCCAATATGGTGTCTCCTCCCTTTCTTGGTACCTGTGAGGGTAAGGGCTACCTGGACATAGTGGAGCCGTTGCAAACATAGCCTACTGAATGTGGCCCACAGACATGCTCTGTTCAGTCCTCCAGTCTTTTCTAAAAATTACAATCAGTTGAACACTTTAAAAAGTGGGAAAATTCATATGAAAAGTCTAAATTTCTAACATCTTCTATGAAATGAGACAATGTGTCTCAATGTGTTCTTGCTGCGGCTAAAACACGAACATTAAAGTTTGAGAGATTCCCTCAGTTTCTGGGGCCAAGACCCCATAGCCTCTGAGCTGGTACTGTGGCTTTTTTCTTAGTGGAGAGAAATAAAAACAGTGGGGAAATGAAAGTCCAAGTGGCCCTGTGAAGGGGCTCATGCTTGTAATCCTAGCACCTTGGGGGGCTTAGGTAGGAGGATTGCTTGAGCCCAGGAGTTAAAGACCAGCCTGGGCAACATGGTGAAACCCCGTCTCTCCAAAAAATACAAAAATTAGCCAGGCATGGTGGTGCACACCTGTAGTCCCAGCTACTGGTGAGCCTGAGGCAGGAGGATCGCTTGAGCTCTGGGACATCGAGGCTGCGGTGAGCCATGATCGTGCTGCTACACTCCAGCCTGGGTGACAGAGTGAGACTGCCTCAAAATAACAAAGCAAAACAAAAAAGAAGGCCAGAGTGGGTCACGCTGTCATCCAAGCTGGCGTTACTCATCACCTTACCTGCTGCCCTCTAGTCTGGGCTTCTGAGATTGAGATGCCTGATTGACACATGCAGCCTCTTTTCATCTTTCCCATTCCTACTCAAAAACAAACAGCTGTAAGACAGAAAAACTGACCCCCAACAACACTCTTTACAACGGCCTGTCTCCTGGGAAAGACGTTCTCTTTGGTCAGTTGGTGGGGAGAGCACAGAGCAGCAGTGGAGAGAGAGCCGGCCTTGCCCCCTGAGGGCTGCAGGCAGGGTGGGCCAGTGCCCTCACATATGCTTAGTAAAAAACCCAAACTGAATCAAAGCTTACTGCTTCAACATTCTAGCATATTCCTTTCCTATCTTTCATTTAGATCTAGGAAGTGGGACTGTATTGGAATTCTGTTTTATAGTCCCTGTTTTACAGCTAGCAATATATTGTGAGCATTTGCATGTTTCATTCACTATTATCCTATGTTATCATTTTAAAAAAGATTTCTTTTATTGAAGTGAAATTCTTATGTTAAAAATAACTTTTTTTTTTTTGAGACGGAGTTTTGCTCCTGTTGCCCAGGCTGGAGTGCAATAGTGCCATCTCGGCTCACTGCAACCTCTGCCTCCTGGGTTCAAGTGATTCTCTTGTCTCAGCCTCCCAAGTAGCTGGGATTACAGGTGCATGCCACCATGCCTGGCTAATTTTTGTGTTTTTAGCAGAGATGGGGTTTCATCATATTGGTTAGGCTGGTCTCGAACTCCTGAGCTCAGGTGATTTACCTGCCTCAGTCTCCCAAAGTGTTGGGATTACAGGTGTGAGCCACTGCACCCGGCCAGAAATAACCTTTTAAGACACCAGTTCAGTGGTTTTAGTGTATTCCCAATGTTCTGGAACCACCACTTCTCTCTTGTTCCAAAACGTTTTCATCACCTCAAAAGAAAACTCCATACCCATTAAGCAGTTGCTCCCCATTTCCTCCTCCCCTAATCTCTGACAATGACCAATCCGTGTTCTCTCCCTGTGGATTTTCTTATGCTGACTGTTTCCTATAGATGGAATCATACGATATGTGACCTTTCCTGTCTGGCTTCTTTCACTTAGCATAATGCTTTCAAGGCTTATGCACATTATGACATGTATCAGCTACTCATTCCTCTTGGGAGTGATATGTAGATCACTTGCATATGTAGATACGTCCCATGAGTTGTCTACGCGTTCATCTGTTGATGAGCGTTTGGGCTGTCTGCACCTTCTTAGTGTGATTAGCGCTACTATGAACATATGTGCACATGAATTTGAGTACATATACCTACGAGTGGACTTGCTGGGTCATGTGGTAATTCTAGGTTTATCTTTTTGAGGGATCACCAAACTAATCTTCCACAGTGACTGCATCCTTTCACATTCTGTACACTTGCAATGTAAAAAGCTTCCAGTTTCTTTGCATCCTTACCAATGCTTATTAGTTTCCATTAAAAAAATTCTAACCATCCTCTTGGGTATGAAGTGGTGCTTTGGTGTGGTTTAGTTTACATTTTCCTAATGTATGCCATTTCTGATGGCAGCAGAGCAGTCCCTCTTAGAGATGTCCTGTTAGTTTGCCTAGTCAGTTCTCCATTGGTAAATCTTTAGTCTGTCTCACATCTTTTTGTACTTACAAACATGTAAAATGCAGTACATACCCTCATGTTCTCAGTTGAGAGCCTGGACTCTGGGGTCAGACAGGTGAGCCTCGGGTGTGGTATCTCCACTTACTGTGTAGTCTTGGGCAATTCACTTGACCTCTAAGCCTCAGTTTCTTCACTGATAAAATGGGCATAAATAACGTCTGCTTCACAGATGTTTCTTAGGATTAAATACAAACGTGTAAAACCCTTTACATATGGGTTCATACATAGTAAGCAGTCAGTAAATGCTGGATGTTTTCTCCATCTTGGTTCGTATCTTAGATTTTTTTTTCTTTCTTTTCTTTTCTTTTTTTTTTTTTCACTTTGAGAGAGGGTCTCACTTTGTCGCCCAGGCTGGAGTGCAGTGGCGCCAATGTGGCTCACTGCAGCGAGCAATCCTCCTACCTCAGCCCCGTCAAGTAGCTGGCAATTCAAGTGCACGCCACCATGCTTGACTCATTCTTGTACTTTTTGTAGAGACAGGGTTTTGCCTTGTTGCCCAGGCTGGTCCCGAACACCTGGGCTCAAGCAATCTGCCTGCCTCAGCCTCACAAAGAGCTAGGATTACAGGCATGAGCCGCCATGGCCAGCTGATTTCTTTTTTAAATTCTTAGAGGTGATATTGCTGGGTCAGTAGAAGTTATGCACATATTTGAGGGCTTTTGAAAGGACATTGTCCAAAAGTCCTTTCCAGATACTAATTTAACCCCCACCAGCAGTGCATGCCAGTGTTTGTTTTTGGCACCTTCAACACCAGGGATTGTCACAAAAAAATTATTGCTAACATCTCATTGCTGTTTTAAATTTGCATTTCTTTGATTGCTAGTGAGATTAAATATCTTTTGGGCATTTATATATCTCTTTTATGAATTGCCTTTTTAATGTACTATGCCCCAGTTTTTCTATTGAGTTGGTAAACTTGTCAATTTCTGTAAGAGCTCTTTATGACTAGGATTTTAATGTAAGTTGTCTGTCATTTTGTTAAACGATAATTCATTTCTAGTTTGTCACTTACATTTTAATTTCACATGGCTACATGGGATGGTTCACTACTACAGGCTCTATAAATATCAAACTCCTAGTGTTTCTTAGAGAGGATGGACAGATGAGCAAATCACTTACTTTCTCTAGGCCTCAGCTTCCCCATCTGTGAAATGAAGGGTTTGGACTAGAAAATTGCTGTTTATATCCAGATTTGAAATTTTATTATTTCATACAAACATCTTGCATGTTCAGTACATAGTGTTGTATCATATGTCATATTTTACACTGATATGTGATGGTAATATTTATAAACGTAATTACTCCCTAAACTACTTTGGTATACCTACAGACCCTTCAGCAGAGGCTCTAAGTAAGTAGTAGCATTTTGTTGTTTTTTAGATAGAAAAAATGTATATATATTTTACATATAAAATAATAGATTTCACATGTAAACATAAAAATATGACATATTTTACACATAAATATATATAAAATGTAACAGTTTACACATAAGTATATAAAAATGTAACATGTTTATATATAAATACATGTAAAAATAACATGTTTTATAAATATAAATATAAAATATAACTTTTATATATAAATATCAATATAAAAATATATAAAATATGACATATTTCATATATAAATATAAATATATACAAGATAACATATTTATGTTTATATAATATATAACTGTAAAATATAACATTTAATGTATAACTATATACAAAAATATATATAAATATATAAAATAACATCCAGGTTACAAAAATTAAAAAATCTCATTATATATATTTTATTGGTGTTGTACTAGATGAGTCATCTGAAGTCTCTTCTAGGGAATTTTTACTTTTGCATCACTGAGGCCAGTGGAGTTACGGCTGTTTTTGTTGTTAAACAGGTATTTGATTCAGTTAATGCTACGTATTCTGACTTTAAGAGTCACTTTGCCAAGAGGTTGTCCGCGGAAGTTCCTATTGCGAGTAGCCCCATTACCACAAGGTGGAGGCAAAGTCAAACTAGGGCTTTGTCCTCTGATTCCTTTGGGGAAGAGCAGTCAACCACCTACCTCCCAGAAGCTTCCGGATCAGTGCTGAAGACAACGCCTGAGAAAGAAACCTGGACTCTAGGTGAGGAGCCCCAAATACCACAGCCCAGTTACACAACGTGAATAAAAGATATGTTCCTGAGAGATTCTTTGTCTTGTAGAACTAAGGAGTGCCACATTGAGTCAACTCTTTTCTCTTTTTCTCCCTTTGAATAAGAAATTTCCAAGGTGGGGAGAAATGACACAAAAACAAAGGAAAGGTACTGTATGTGTTAAAAAAAAAAAAACCCCAAAACTTTAGACAAATTAAATTTAACAAAGTTAGTTGTGCAAAGAACCATTGGCCAATGGGCAACCAGAGAACCACTCCGCCATGTGGGGGCGAGCAGCATTTATGGACAGGAATTGGGAGTGAGTAGAAGCCGGCCCGATTGGCTACAGCTCAGTTTGCCTTATTTGCACGTGGTCTGATTAGTTGGCCACCTGTGATTGACTGAAGCTCAGCTTCTGTGATTGGCGGAGACTCAGCTAAGTTAAGCTTTCAGTTAGTTTACATCCCAAGTTAGGTTGCAATTTAAGATGTAGGGACTCATCCTACATCCTCAGGCCAAATTTAGCTTAATTTTAATATGTTTTCGAGACTTGCATTGGTTAGTTGATTACTTTTGAAAAGACTGTATGTATGAATGTGTATGTATATATGTATATGTATACACACACATATATATGTGCTTTTGTTTTGCAAAGTATAGAATTTTAATGACTGGTAAGATTCCTGGTATACAGATTAAGAAAAAATTATGCGTTTGTAATGGAATAATCAGATGTGAAATAGAAGGAAAAGACACAAGCAGGAGAGAATGAGAGGAAGAGAAAGTAAGAGGAAGGAAGCAAGAGAGAGGGATGAGGGGATGGATGAGGGGAGAGAGACAAAAAGAGAGAAGAGAGGAGAAGGAGACAGAGGAGGAGGAGGAGGAAGAGGAGAAAGAAAGAAGAAAGAAGAACCTCCAAAAATAGTAGGGAAAGTGAAGAAAAGGGAAGGAAAGGAGAGTGAGAGACAGTCTATGATGCGGCAGAGATGGGGGAGTGGGCTCCAAACCACCAGTGTGATGGGCAGGATCCATGATCAACCTGCCAGAGCCCCGAAACACAAACTCTCTCTCTGAAATATGTAATTGTCATTTGGGCACAGCCATTTTCATTCCCATCCTTCAGAAGCAAAATTTGTCACCTATCATTAGCTGATGTAATGCCCATTCTCTCTTTTGAGAATCATAGGCAACATAATTCTTTTGACTATCAGTGTATTTATTAAGACAAATGTTAATAGAAATGCCAGCTCTTTTCAATGACATCAGACACGATGATGCATTGCAGTCTGCCGATTGAAAGGGAGCCCAGATTTTTTTCAAACCAATGAAGTTCCCATGTGACGACAGGCATTAATACTGAAAGTATTTAATAATTGAAAATATTTAATAACCAAGGAGGGAAGCAGTAGGAGATAAGAGGTTGTGAAAAAGGTCATTGTTATGACTATCTTCTAAAAGAAATCTTTTGTATCTCAGTGCAATTGAGGGACAGTTTTGATGCTGATTGTTTTTGGAAGAATTTCTGGCTAAAATTAGGGGCTCCCTTTTTCTTTCGAGGCTCTAAATTAATTTATTGATTTTTTAAAAAAGTATGGCATTGTGTGAGAAATTCAGAAATCAGATATTAACCAAAAGGATTTTACAAGAAAGGCCATTTTATTTTTCTACTTAAGTTAATACTAGGGATTAATCAGATCTATTGGTTTCTTAGTGCTTTGCTAGTGGGGTTTCTTTCTTTTTGTTTTGGAAGAGCAGATACTGAAGATCCTCCCATTCCAAAGGAACATTTATGGAGAGGTTTATTTTCAGTCATGCTCTGTGGACAGAACCTGAGAGGTCCCTTCTTTCTTAGGCTGGTGGACCTGACTTCTTTGTTTATAACTGGGGTGATTTTCAGTACTAGCCTCTGACTGCAACTTTTTCTTTCTCATTTGAAGTTCTCAGAGCTGGCTTTTTCTTCCCTGTACTCTTTTACAAATACCACGAGAAAGCAAGCATGCATAATTTCTCAGGACAAAGAGCAAGATCTAAAACTTTGACCAACATTTCATATTTTTATCCTTCTTCTCCCTAAATGTAATCTATATTGCTTAAATTTTGAATGTCTCAGTACTTGAGGTACTAGGCTCTAGGAACATTAGTGAGAGTTTATCAAGCCCATGGTTGTCCAAATGAAGAAGAGATTGTCACATAGCAAAAGGCCAAGATTTTCCAATGGTCCCTTGGCTCCTGTGATGAACAAGTGATATGGCAGATATTTAGTTTTAGAGAATGACTTGACAGGTTTCCAGTGCAGTTGAAAGTCTGGTAAAGGGCTTTCTCAATCTTGAGAAGAGAATAGGTAGGAATAATATTGATGCAAGAAACACTAACTCTTCTATTACTTTAACTTAGAAAGTATTTCACTGATGCCATCTTAAACTATCTTTAAAACATCTTTCTGCAATAGAAAGGGGGAGAGAGGCAGAGTGATTTGCTCATGATTATGCAGTGAATGTCAATGCTGGCAAAGCAAGCATCCCGTAATGCTTTCCTTGCAGGATGACCATAGCTCAGGCAAACCGGATACTCTTTCCACTATCATTTAAAACTATGGAACTGTTTCTATCCATTCTTCAAATGTGCAAATCTGTTTTTTTTCCATACAGAGATAAAGCATTTACACTGCTGCCGCTGCAGATGAAGTCAGGTCTTTAATCTTGGCACCTCTTCCCTGCTCTAGAGACCACTGAGGCAGCTTTCTCATTGAGTGACAACCTTATGAAGTCAGCAGTCTGGATAAAATTCCGTTCTGCTCTCTGCAATGGACTTTGGAGTGATGAGAGCTTGGACTTTCTCACTCTGTCCTACTGTGAAAGATGCCATGGCCAGTCCTACAATCAAATTGATTATCTTGTTTTAAAAACCAAATTCAAAGATAAATGTCTTTCTTGTAGGATCCTGCAAAGAACCACCGAAAAACCCCAGCAAAGGAATTTCTGAAACAAGTAACTCTGCTCTCCATTTTTGCAAGGCACCTCATGCAATGGACAGAGACTGGAAAGAAAATGTTGCCTCAAAAGGGCAGGTAGGTAAAGAGAAAAAACCTGAAGATCCCTTGTCTAGAGAAGCCGAGACAACTTAGTCACAAATGTAAGGAAAAAGTTGCTTAGCTGCTCTTACCCATCAATGAGAAAATGATGCATTCCTGGTAAAAAAAATGAATAATTAAAGGATATGAATAGAGCCACTTTGTAAAAGAAAGAAGATACCCCCCAAATATATGAGAAACTGTTGAATTGGGATTAATTAAAAAAGTGAAAATGAGAATAACCATTTTATCTTTACAAACAGGTAAAAGTTAAAAATATAATGAAATTATACTTATTATGGTATGCTTCCTTTTAGCCTAAGGATCTCTTGCTGTCATCATTTCCATCTGTGTGATGATGTGATCTGTCCTTTGGGGTCTCTTAGGAAAAGTTGAATTATTCCTCTATATGATGGTCTTTTAAATATTTACCTTAAGCCTTTCTTGTTGTTTTTTCTTGGTTAAGTACATTTATTACATTTAGGTATCTCTTATTTATCATAGTTTTAAGATCTTAGGAGTCTGACATAAATCTTTTGGGCACATTAAATATCAATAACATGTTTTTGAATTTATCAAATCCAGTGAAGAATCTTTGAAGGAATCAATGTTTCAGTTCAAAAACTTTGAACTAGAAAAGTCATAAATTCTCAATGCAGGCAAAATTACTTATTCAGTGTATGCCTTTTTTCTGTGATTGGCTATTTTTCTAGAAGAATAATAAAATATTATAAATATAAATTTTAGTTATCTGAACTCATATGCAGTTGGAAGTCAATGTTTTAGAGCAGGTGTTTTGATGCGTGCTTTATTGTTGGATATGGGTTTGGAGGATAGGGAATGGCCGGGGAGTCCCACTGAGATAATTAGGGGGCACTGGTGGCCTCAAACTTGGACCAGGTTATTAACACTCCTTTCTTTTTCACCCCCTACTGCTGATTGGAGTTTTTGCTGTCCCACCCTTTAGGATTTCCCTTTTCCTTCCTCTTATCCTTTCTGGTAACTGGTGGCAGCAAGGTTCGTGGCTCCATCTGTGGGCTCATGATGGTGTTGGCAAGATACTCCTTAACAATTGTTATGCCAGCTGGAACGTCACCCCAGCATCACTGAAGAACCTGGACAGGGGATAATGGAAGCTGCTCTACGATGTTAAGGAGAGCATTTTTTGCCATGATTAGTTAGAAGTCAAATAGCTTAGAGAGTGGTGAAGACACGAAGCGAGGTCTTTCCCCTGTAGAGTAAACGTGTGTCTTCATGTGGTCCTCACTGATCATCTGGAGGGTGTTCCACAACAAGGGCTTGCATAGCCATGGAGACTTTCAGAATTCATCCTCCCGGAGCTCCATATTAAGTTGCTGATTAAAGTGGTAAGTAGATCTAATCTAGGAAAGAGCACCCCTGCACCCACAGAACAGAAGTGCCTGCTAAACCTTGCTGTGATCAGCTTTGTGGTAACTGTGGGATTCTGAAGAAGTGAGTCTGTGAAGAGGTCATTGAACTACTGATGAGCAGGCCATTTTAGGAATATTATTTTATACTAATGGTTCTCAACCTGGGGTGATTTTACTCATCAAGGGTCATTTGGCAATATCTAAAGACATTTGATTGTTACAACTCAGGGGGAGAGCATCTCGTGGGTGAAGGCCTGGGTTACTGCTAAACATCCTACAATGCACAGAACAGCTCCCACAACAATGAATTATCAGCTGCCAAATGCCCATAGTGCCAAGATTGGGAAACCCTGCTTTCCAGTTAGTTGTTCTACCTTGAGTAACTAAAAACCATGATTCATTGACAGCAATGCCAATTATGTGACATAACATCAAGGAAGAAAAACAAAATACCAAAACGTTGCCTGTCAGAGAGACTACTTTCTGAACTGTGGGGGCCCAGAGTGTAAGGAACATGGCTGTGCTTTGGTCAAGGATAGGCTGAGGTAGGATGTTTACATTCTTCATGACTCAGTGAGTCTAGAGCACAGGTGTATAACTCCACTTGTTGTCAGCCATGTAGACACAGCATGGAGAAGCTCACCACTATAGCTGTAACACCTGCAAAGCCATCACTTGGCTCTAAGCGACTGTTGTCTGTAAAAGGTATAATTGCCCTGTTGACACTGTGCAGGAGCTGGCACCCGGAGAAAGAGAAAGCCAGAGCTGTCCGTCTTTGCAGATGGATGAGGGGAGCCAGAACACAGCTTGGTTTGCTCGTGCCCAGAGAAAGAAAGTGTTAAGCTGCTGACCCTGAAGGCAAGGGAGAGCCAGCCATGCAGCTGTGTGTGGGGGTCACGGAATTAAGCAGCTGAGATAAAGGTGAACAGCGTAGAGAGCTAGTTAAGAAAGCTGTTGATGAGAGCTGCTGCTGAATAAAATCATTCACCTGCCTACAGCCACCCCCCCGAGTGTTCTTTCTGCTCATTCACCCTCTCCCTCCGGACCTCAACATGACCTTTGGCGCAGTTGTGAACCTGACACAGTGTTTGTCATATTTGGGAGAGGAAATATCTTGTTGTGAAGAAGCAAAACAGAATCTTCTCTGTTTTAACCATTTATCAGTATGTTTTTAGGAAATTTCATCAGTTATTTTTCTTTCCACTTATTACTAATTTTCCCAGGGGTTTTTGATTGAAGTTGGATGTAAGAATGTCAGAAGTGCTCTTTGTATATTGGCCCAAAGGGATAGGACCCAGATTTTTGTGCACATGGAATTTTAGTAAACTTACTTAAGAACTCTGTGAAGGTGTTAACAAAAAGGGACCTTAAGATGGCAGTTCAGTTGTGGCAGGCTTTGGAGATGTCACCAGCCTATGGTGTATAGGCTAAACGGATTTTTAGGCTAGAAGAATAAAAAAAGATTTTATTCTAGCCAAAAAATACCTGCTCTATGGAGTTTTTGAACTCCATAGTCTTTTATCACCAGTGTTCTATGATTTCATGATGATAAAGCTTGGCATTAAAAAAAAGACTCATTATAAATCAAAAGCCCGTTGGTGGATATTTTCATTCTTGGAGATCCATATCCTATAGTTCTTGGAAAGTTGCTTGAATTATTTTTAATAATTTTTTTGACTATCATTTATTTTTTCTTTATGAAATATTTGGATTGTCTCTCCAATTCTCTTATCTTTTATCTTCTATTTTTCATCTCACTTTTTTTTTTTTTTTTTTTAACCTTTTGGGTGATTTCCTCAACTCTGTTCACCAACCTTCCTATAAAACTTTTTATTTTCGCTATCCTACTTTTAATTATGGAGTTGTTGAACTCCATAGAGCAGGAGAAATAATGTATGTAAAATGCTCAGCACTGTTCGTTACATAGTGTTTAGTTAATAAATAATAGTGATTATTGTGGTGTTGGCTTTTACAATGTGGAATCTTTGAACTCCTTAGTGAATTACCAGTTGTAATTCTGTATTACACATCACATTTTAGTTGTACATATATGTTTCTAAAGAAGTATTCTCCTTATGTGTGCTTATTTTCAGAAATGCCTAAAACAACTCTTTGTAACCCAGAAGGTGGTTCAGCAGGCTAATGGAAAAATGCAGCTCTGTGAGCAATCCCAATGTGTTTGGAAAGGTACAGGGTCAAGACATTGTCCTTCCTTCCTGCCGTCCTCTCTCTGCCTCCTTCATGTCTTCCTAATCTTAAAATATATTATTTTAAATATATTTTATAATATTAAAGATATATGATATAAATATATAATAATAAATAATAACAGACTAAATCAACCTAATTGTAAAATTTGAATAATTCTCATAAACCTCTGTTCTAACTACTCCTACCTCCAAGTCCCATTCTCTATAGGTGACCACCTTTAGCTCTTCCAGCTGTACTCCTGGTATTTACATCTACTTTCTAAATAATATTGGTAAACTGCTATTTCTTGCGATTTTAGACTTGATCATTACTTTTTTGTTTTTGGTGTTGCTCAGGCTGGAGTGCAGTGGTGCGATCTCGGCTCACTGCAACCTTTGCCTCCCAGGTTCAGAGGATTCTCATGCCTCAGCTTCCTGAGTAGCTGGGATTATAGGCATGCACCACCATGCCTGGTTAATTTTTTTTTGTATTTTTAGTAGAGTTGGGGTTCACCATGTTGGCTATGGCTGGTCTCGAACTCCTGGCCACAAGTGATCCTCTTGCCTCAGCCTCCCAAAGTGCTGGGATTATAGGCATAGTAGGTAAGAATTTAGTTATCTTTCTGCCTCATTCAGTTTCATCAGTTTCTTGACATGCTTATATCACACTTTAAAAAAGTAAAATTAGAAGTTAATGTTTACATATTACTACACAACTATTATTCACTATCAAGTCAAATAGTATAATTGTGCTTCTTTTCTAGTATAACTTTTGCTGGGTATTAAAAGTTGCCTTATTTTTCATTTACTAGATATCTATGACACTGTTAATATTTCCTCTAAATGCTCCAATGTTTTGTTCCGTAGCTGTCAATAACAATTTCCATGTGCTCACTCATTCCAGTTTCTTCTTTTCCTTGATGACCTCCTGCTGAGAGCCTGCTGAACAGGCTGCTTTCTTGGCCAGTTGCACGGTTGCCTTCCAGGACTTTTCATCAATATTAGATCCACTATTTTTGGGCAGCTATGTTATGCTCTTTCTGGGTTTGCTGGTCTGAAAATGTCCTTATTCTTCTTTTATGCTTGATTCATAGTTTGGCTGGCTATAAATTCTAGTTTCACTCAGAATTTTGACAATATTGCTTTATTATTTTCTAGCATCCACTGTTGCTGTTGAGAAGTCCTGTGTTAATTTGACTTCAACTTTGCTTTTTCTCTTTTGATGCTCTTAGAAAAGCCTTTTATCGCCAAGTGTTCTAAGATTTCATGATGATAAAGCTTGGCATTGAAAAAAAAGACAACTCATTGTAAATCAAAAGCCCATTGGTGGATATTTTCATTCTTGGAGATTCATATCCTATAGTTCTTGGAAAGTTGCTTGAATTATTTTTTAATATTTTTTTCACTATCGTTTATTTTTTCTTTCTTTATGAAATATTCTGGATTGACTCTCCAATTCTCTTATCTTTTATCTTCTATTTTTCATCTCACTGTTTTTTGTTTTTTTTTTAACCTTTTGGGTGATTTCCTCAACTCTATTCACCAGCCTTCCTATGAAACTTTTTATTTTGGCTCTCCTACTTTTAATTTTTTAAAAGCAATTTCTGTACTCTGTTCCTTTTTTTTTTTTTTCTTTACAGCATCCTGTTGGTGCTTCATGGATATACCACCTTCTCCTATATCTCTGACAATATTATTTTGTAGAGTTTTGGAAGCACTTCTGTGCTCTCTGCGTTGTTTTCCTTTGCTTTGGTTTTCTCTCCCTCCAACCCCTCATTTACTTTGGCTTCTCTCTTTCAGAGTAAAAACTTTCCCGAAAGCTGTGCGTTTTAAAAATAGTACTAGGGTAAAGAGCTTAGTTCTCCTATCCTAGGTTAAAGAGCACCAGGGTAAATTCAGCATAAAGATTTTAGTACAGGCGCGGTGGGTCAAGCCTGCAATCCTAGCACTTTCAGAGGCCGAGGCGGTGGATCACTTGAAGCCAGGAGTTTGAGACCAGCCTGGCCAACATGGTGAGACCCCCATCTCTACTAAAACCACAAAAATTAGCTGAGCATAGTGGCTCACACCTGTTATCCTAGCTACTTGGGAGGTTGAGGCAGGAGAAGCACTTGAACCCGGAAGGCGGAGGTTGTAGTGAGCCGAAATCACACCACTGCACTCCAGCCTGGGCGACAAAGTGAGACTGTCTTTTTTTTTTTTTTAACTCAAAATCTGTTTTTTTTGTTTCATACATCTCCATGGTGCCTGGTGCTATTGAATTAAAAAAATTGTCATTTTTATTTATCCAGAGAATAAACATCTGGTTTCTTCTGGTATATGCATATATGTGTGTATGTATTTACTTGGTTGGGCAGGGTGTGTGTGTATGTGTGGGAACTTGACAGTCTTTCAACTAACCCACCTCTCAGTCTTCTTTGTGCCTCTGAGCCCTTGTGGGATTTTGCAAGGCAAATCAGCTTGTTTCTCTTCACTGTCTCCCTCTTCACTGTCTCCCTTTGCAGGCACTTGAGGGGTAGTTTCTTATGCTCTTCTTGGTCAGTTATTAATCCTTTATTCACTTTCTAGAAAATTATTGCACTCTCTTGCCCACTGCTATATTCACTCTCATACTGTTTGTTCTTGTGTTTTCACCCCTTTAAAAAGTCATTTGCTGTACTTACGCTGAAAATAGGAGGCGGAGGAAATAAGCTTATATGGCCCTTCCACCGACTTGACTTGACTTACATCTGTCTCTCCCCTTCCCATAGATCACTTTAGTGGCAGCATGAAGAAATGATTTGAACAGGAGGATGTTGGAGGCAAAGACTAACTGAGAGGCCCTCTGAATGTTCTATGCAAGACTCTGTTATTGATTCTTTTAAGGAAATTTAAACTATGAAATAGATCCCACGTAAGCCAAGTAATTGCTCATCAGTGGATCATGGGGCAAATGTTATCCAGGTGCTGTGTATATAAAGCAATTCTTTATGCCTTGTCCATATCTGATGACTCTGAAACCTTACAGCAGGCAGCCCCTGTAAACTTTCAGGTGTACCTCTCTGCCCAAAGCTGGTAGGAAACTTCAGATGGTGGTGTTGTGAGTGTAACAGGGAAGCTCTGTAGCCATGCAGTGGGGAGATGATTGCCTGTGGCAATTTCTAGAAGGTCCTTGCTCCATGCTACATTTGGAGCTCTCAGTTATTTCTTTCCTTCTTTCTTTTTTTTTTTTTTTTTGAGACAGAGTCTTGCTCTATTGCCCAAGCTGGAGTGCAGTGGCGCGATCTCAGTTCACTGCAGCCCTCTGTCTCCTGGGTTCAAGCGATTCTCCTGTCTTAGCTTGGGATTACAGGCACATACCACCATGCCCAGCTAATTTTTTATTTTTAGTGGAGAAGGGGTTTCACCATATTGGCCAGACTGGTCTCCAACTCCTGACCTCAAATGCTCCACCCGCCTCAGCTTTCCAAAGTGCTGAGATTATAGGCATGAGCCACTGTGCTTGGCCTCCCAAAGTCTTTTGACCCTGAGCCCCATGTGTTTTCATTCCTACTTTCTGTTGCCATCATGGAAGTTTTTGTGTTATTCATGAGATTACTGTCATGGTTGGAAAATAATTGTTTGGGAGCCAGAATTCTGTGTGAGAACCCTCTTGAGAGAACTAGTGTGGTTCATTTCATAAATGCTGAGGAAACTTGCCTGCTACATTTCCCTCTGGAATAAGTTCTGGTAAGCATATCCATGGGGTGCTTTGGCAAGGTCTCAAATATAAATGTGAACAAGGAGACAGAAATCCTCAATGCTAAAGTAGATGTCTGTTTTTATGGCTTGTCCTAATTTTTTTTTTTTTTTTTTTTTGAGACGAAGTCTTGCTCTATCGCCCAGGCTGGAGTGCAGTAGTGTGATCTTGGCTCATGGCAACCTCCACCTCCTGGATTGGAGCAATTCTCCTGCCTCAGCCTCCTGAATAGTGGGGATTACAGGCCTGTGCTACCACACCTGGCTAATTTTTGTACTTTTAGTAGAGACGGGGTTTCACCATGTTGCCCAGGCTAGTCTTGAACTCCAGCCATAAGTGATCTGTCCACCCTTGGCCTCCCAAAGTGCTGGGATTACCGGTGTGAACCACTGCACCTGGCGTGTCCCAATTTTTTATTAAAAATATGTTTTGGGGCTGGGCGCGGTGGTTCACGCCTACAATCCCGGCACTTTGGGAGGCCAAGGTGGGTGGATCACAAGGTCAGGAGTTCGAGACCAGCCTGGCCAACATAGTGAAACCCCCGTCTCTACTAAAAATACACACAAAAATTAGCCGGGCATGGTGGCAGGTGCCTGTAGTCCCAGCTACTCGGGAGGCTGAGGCAGGAGAATTGCTTGAACCCGGGAGGCGGAGGTTGCAGTGAGCCGAGATTGAGCCACTGTACTCCAGCATGGGTGATAAAGTGAAACTCCTTCTCAAAAAAAGAATTTTTTTTTTGGAAATTTTCTTTTAAAAATTATGTAGATAACACATAAATACACACTTTCAACTTCTAAATACAGGGGTGTCCAGTCTTTTGGCTTCCCTGGCCACATTAGAAGAAGGAGGATTGTCTTGGGCCACACATAAAATACACTAACAGTAAAGATAGCTGGTGAGCTAAAAAAAAAAAAAATCACAAAAAAATCTCGTAGTGTTTTAAAAAAGTTTACAAATTTGTGTTGGGCTGCATTCAAAGCCCTCCTGGGCTGCATGTGCCTTGCGGGCTGCAGATTGGACAAGCTTCTATCTAGAACTTTGTGCATATTTATTCTTCAAGTGTCTGTTTCCCAGCAGTAAAAAGGGGAAAAAATTGAGTTAGATGCATAAAAATAGGGACAAAATTTCAGGCCTTCTAAATGTTCTTTTGGGAGTTTGGGAAAGTATGGTTGGGATGGGAGTGTGAACCTTGTCTTTTCCTTAGAATGATATTTTCTTAAAAGCAAAATAAAATGTATGGGGACATGTCGTTCCTCAGCTCTCTCATCCTCTTTTGTCCTAAACAGCAACAAGTTTTTGTTTTTGTAAGGTGCTGAATATTTGACTTAGAATAAAAAATATATGTTCTATGAAGCCAGAGATAATGTACCTATATTATTCTGATATTTTAGGAGTCTCTCTCTCTCTCTCTATATATATATATAGACACACACACACACACACACACACACACACAAACTGTATTATTTAGATTTGTTTTAGGTTCACAGCAAAATTAGGCAGAAGGTGCAGGTTCCCTTCTTGTTACCACACATGCACACATGCACAGCCTCCCCCATCATCAACATCTCCCACCAGAGTGGTACATTTGTTACCATCAATGAACCTACATTGACACATCATTGTCACCCAAAGTCCATAGTTTACATTAGAGTTAATTCTTGATGTTATGTATTCTATGGGTTTGACCGATGTATAATGACATGTATCACTGTTACAATATACAGAATAGTTTCATTTTCCTAAAAATGCTCACTACTTTGTCTATTCATCCGTCTCGCCCCTTCCCATAGAAACCTTTTTGCTGTATCTATAGTTTTTCGTTTTCCAGAATGTCATATAGTTGGAATCATACAATATATAGTTTTTTCAGATTGTCTTCTTTCACTTAGTAATGTGTATTTAAGGTTTCTTCATGTCTTATTTTTTATTTTTTTTAGAGACAGAGCCTCACTCTGTCACCCAGGCCGATGTGCAGTGGTGCAGCCATGGTAGCACTGGCCTCCTGGCTCAAGCGATCCTCCCCCTTAAGCCTCCCAAGTAGCTGGGACTACAGGTATGGGCCAGCAAGCCCGGCTAATTTCTGTATTTTTTGTAGAGACTGGGTTTCGCCATGTTGCCCAGGTAGGTCTCAAACTCCTGGGCTCAGGCAATCTGCCTGCCTCAGCTCCTAAAGTGCTGGGATTGCAGGCGTGAGCCACCGTGCCCAGCCCCAGGAGTTTTTTTGTTCATTCTTTGGGTATTGATTTTTTTTTTTTAAAAACATTGGTGATACTTTATCAGCAAGCCTAAGTATTTTTAGTAATCTTGCAGTTTTGCCCTCAACTACAGGTTTTCATAGCTAACACGGAAGCAGGAATTTATGAGTAACAATTTGGTTTCTTGGTGTAGCATTGTGAAGCTCTCATGCTTTTATCAGAAGCCATCTGGTCATAGACACCACAAGTCACCTAGGTAGGTGGTCTTGTTTTCTTTTGATTTTATAATTCTCAGTTTGATCACAAGCTGAGTGGTTGGAGATGAAAAGACAGTGGCTTGTGGTTTGAACTTAGTATGGTCTTTTGATGAGAACTGAACAAAAGATAGAATACTGACCTTAGATAGTCATGGGTAAAATTAACCAAAAGCAGTTAAGTCTGTGTGCTCTGATACTGAAATATTGAGAGAAAGAGCTAAAATCAATGAATCAGTAAATATTTATTGATGAAGTCTCAGAGTAGGGCATGGGTGTACCAGGTAAGTCTTGATGTGGAAAAGCAAAATTCACTTTGGTTTTAAAATCCCAAATAACAGAAGAAATATTCAAAGCATGATGTAGTATCTCTGTGTACTCCCCACAAGATCTGTCTTCTTCATTCAGTGTATACATACATAAGAATAGACCATCATTAGTACAATTCTTTCTAATACAGTAACATAAAATGTATATTTCCCATACCATGCCAACATTAACAATACTCATCCCTGAATATGAAAGTTGCACCAGGAAAAGTCAAGTATATTAGCCATATTTGGATGTTACACTATTTGGATATGAGGCTTTTTATTAGAATGTGCTGTATGCATGTGCTTTTTATTAGAAAGTGTTGTTGAAAAAATTTTTAATATTCTTGTTTAAATTAATACTGAAGTACTCTTCATTTCCTTCCTTCCCTGGCTCTTTGTACTGTAGTTTTATCATGATGACTACTTATTTTCTACTTAATTAAGCTTTTCCACTTAATGTTATTTCTTAACACCCACAATAACAAATATTATATTTTCAGGATCATAGAGCTGTGTAGAAGTGTTTGTTTCTTGTAGGCTGCAAAGATGGAGTCAGAGATGAATCCTTCCATCTTAAAACGTCCAGTGATATAAACGATTCCATACTCCAGCCAGAGGTGAAGATTCATCTTACTGGTCTTCGAAATGACTACTGTAAGTTATCATTTAGATTGGGAATTGAAAACTTAAAATGACAAGTTTTCAATTCACTCTGTCACCCAAGCTGGAGTGCAGTGGCTCAGGCTGGAGACTGTAGAGGCTTACTGTAGCCTCTACCTCCTGGGCTCAAGTGATCCTCCTGCCTTAGCCTCCCAAGTAGCTGGGACCACAGGCACATACCACCTTGTCAGGGTAATTTTTTGATTTTTTGTAGAGATGGGGTCTTACTTTGTTGCCCAGGCTGGTCTTGAACTCCTTGGGCTCAAGTGATCCTTCCACCTTGGCCTCTCGAAGTGCTGGGATTACAGGTGTGAGCCACTGTGTCTGGCCTGTCATGCATTTTGTATTTACATACACTGAAAACCGTCCAATTGTAAGCATTTTAAAATTGAAAAAATATTTAAATAGCTTAAGAGGAAAAAATGGCTCCTATGTTTACCCAAATATTTACCAATTTCAGTGTTCTCCTTCATTTCTGAAGATCCAAGTTTCTCTTTCATATAATGCCCCTTTCGCCTGAAGAGCTTCCTTTAGCGGTTCTTGCAGATTAGGTCTGTTGGCACAGACTTCTGTTAGATTTTCCATCTTCCAGTTTATGAGGTTTTTGCTGGATATAGAATTCTGAGTTGAAAGATTCATCACCACTCCCTACCCCCAGCATTTAAAAGATGTTGTTCCATTGACTGTGGCCTCCATGGTGTCTGGTGAGAACCCCATGGTCATCTGAAATCTTGTTATCCTGCTTCTAAGACCTGACTCTACTTACACATGTTAGATTTTTGGATATTATTCTACAATTCCCTGAGGCTTCATTCTTTAACAAATTTTTTCTCCCCATTCTTTAGGTTGAATACTTTCTGTTATCTATATTCAAGTTTACTCTTTCCTCTATCACCTCTATCCTGCTATTCAGCATATCCAAGGAATTTTTCAGATATTATATTTTTCCATTTTAAAGTTTGTATTTTATGGTTTTTGTATATTTGATTTCCATTTTAGAGCTTTGTTTTATGATTTCTATTTTCTTTACTTAGAAAATACTTTTGGGTTTTCTGTTTATCTGCTAAAGCTTCATATAAAACTTCGTATGACTTTCCATTCATTTCATGTGTGGTTTTCTTCACTTCATGGAGAATATAATGGCTGCTTTAAAGTCTTTGTTTCATAATATCTATACCTAGGTCACCTTGGAGTTTTCATTTATTGGTTATGTTTTGCCTTTACATTTATCCAGTAATTTTGAATTTTGTCTGGATATTGTAGATGTTATGTTATAGTCATTGGATCCTGTGGAGAATGTTGATGTTTTCTTCTGGTTGATGTTTTTGTTCTAGTTAGGTTCATATTTTAAGTTTTGTCTTGCCATTTGTGGGTGGTGTTTCAAATCTTAGATCAGTTTCTTTAACTTTGACCATGCTGGTTTGGGTCTGTATCTCATACATGTGGATCAGAGCCTAGACTGAGACTTGTATGGAGGTTTCAAATCTCAGTTCGTTTCTTAAAGCCTTTGCTAAGCTAATTTGAGTCTTTTCTGCGTGTAAATGATTTAGGGGTAAGGCTGAGATGTGTGTGAATTAATATACTCACACTCAGAGGATCTCTTTCTTTTGGCTTTCTCATGTCTAGGACTTTCCCCTCATACTGGTATCAGTTCTATGCCTCAGGCTCTATTTCCATGGTTTCTCTGACCAGAAAGATGGTGTCCTTTTTATCAGAGTCTTCACTGGCACTCTATGACTGGGGCCTGTCCTGGGGCAAATGTGTGAAAGAAGAAAAGTGGGAAACTCACCTCCGGCCAGGTTGCCTCTCCAAAGTTTGACTCCCTTACTTAGTTTACTGCTTTTTCTTACTTTCCAGGGTCTCCAGGTGTTTGTTTTTTATACTTCATTCAGAGTTTAGATTTGTCACGGGGAGGGAATGTATTGTAGAGGTTTAAACTACTGTAGGGAAACTGGTGTGCTACTTAGTTTTATACTGATACGTGTCAGTCAGGAGTTTCTGACTGATAATAAATAAGATAGGGTATATTTTAATAAATTGTCATACAAATATGTTTTATCTTAGCAGTCAAAGGTTTCATATTAGTGTAAGCTATAGAATACTGTTGAGAACATGTAGGTATCATACGTGAACCATCGCCTCTTCTAGCTGGGTGGTATTTTTGGTTAGAAATGATGGTGGCATCTCCCTTATAGATATCCTAGGTCCAAGGGTGTCTCCATAAGCATTATATGCTTTTAATTTTTAGTGATCTGTTAAATGAAGTCTGCATGTACTAATAATGGTAGATGAATCTGCCAAATTCTTTAAATGCCTCTAAATAAGTATATTTCCATGTAAATAATAAGCATTATTGCTTATTAGACTGTGAGTGTTGACACCAGATTCTATTCCAGTTTTCATTTTTGAACTTTTAAGGATTTCCTTGGTTCCATGTTTCTGTTTTCCAACTAACCATGGGATGGTATTAGTCTTTTCCCCCTACCTATAAATAAAGTTGTTTATTTGAACATGTTTTCATTTGGCTGTATAATTACCCTAATTTGAAGTGCTTTTCTTATAGATCTGAATATCCTAGACTGGAGTTTTCAGAATCTTGTTGCCATAGCCCTGGGCTCTGCTGTGTACATCTGGAATGGGGAGAACTGCAATGGGATTGAAACCATAGACTTAAGTCTCACTTGTAACTATATCTCTTCCGTGTCCTGGATAAAAGAGGGAACTTGCCTGGCAGTTGGCACCAGCGAGGGAGAAGTGCAAGTACTGGCCAGTTTTTTTTCTCATTATGTTCTCTGTGTATTACTACACTATAATTGACTTTTAATAATAAGTTAATGTAAAGTAGAGAAACTAGGTGTGGCTCTTAAAGTATGGGGAATAAAAGGAGATGACATTCTACTTTTTTTTTTTTTTTACTGAATGGTTTTTAACGAAGACTTAAGGGTACTCTGGTTAGTTTCCACCACAATCTTTCTGTCATGTTTAAAAATATATTTTCTCTGAAACTAAAGTTGGGCTTGTAGAGTCTCCTGTTCTGGAGCTTTGGAGAGAGGAAGATACTTTCAGTTCTCCTTTTCACCTGAAGCCATGATTAGGAGTCTGTACTAATTTTTTTTTTTTTCTGACAGGCTCTTTGAAATGGGGATTTATTGAGCTTCCATCAGTCTATCTAATTTCTCATGTATCATTATTATTATTTTTTGTTACTAACAGAATAAACAACATCATTCATGTGCAAATGATTCAGGAGGGCTACAGATGGCTCTCTCACTGCTTTCTCATCTCTGCAATGATAATGAATGCTGTGAAGTCTATGTCATAATTTCTTCTTACACCAAAGTTGTCATTCCCCATGGCGATCAGAATATTATCTGTAGCTGGCAGGAAAGGAGTCTCTTAGCAATAAGTGGAATTTCTGATTCTAGGAAGTGTCCGGGTACCCACATCTTATTAATACATTTGTTGGTAACTGTAGGTAGATTTCCAGATTTGTAATTCTCACAATTCAGAAGGAGCTAGAAATGTGGTAATGATTCTCAACCCTTGGCTACACATTGAATTCACCTGGGGAGCTTTAAAACAATTGCCATATCCCCAGGTTCTACTCCGCCAACTAAATCTGCATCCATAGTGGTACAGACTCCCCAGCTGATTCTAATACACAGTCAGAATTGAGAACTGCTGGCTAGAGGTGCTGGGTTTTCACTTAGTACAAAAACTAACAATATCAACAGTAATTGGCTCTCAGGCCTTTGAGAAGACAGTGGGCTGTGAAAACTCCAATGCTACATAACTCTCCTTGTTCATTTTTTCAGTTATGGGATGTGGTAACTAAAAAGCGGCTGAGAAATATGCTTGGTCATTTGTCAGTAGTTGGGGCTCTGAGCTGGAATCACTTTATCCTCAGCAGGTAAGAAGTGTCTTATTGGAGACAGTTGTGTTTGTATTAACAATTGATTATGGGGCCTGAGTAAACAATTATAATATTCAAAACCTAAACTGACAAAAAATAAAACAAAATAGGCCATTGGACTTAATATCAGGTATGATCCCACCCTCTCAGGTATTCTGATCTGCTGGCGATATAAGTGTCTTGGTGCCCACATGTACCATGTGTGCCTTCTGCATGGGATTCACTAAATTGTTCAGATAAAATGTGAAACTCCCTTCAAGCAAAAGGTTTCTCTGTGCTAAGTAATAGGTACTAAAGGGATATTGTGCTGAAATCAAGTATTTATTGCTATCAGTATCTATACTATGGAATATGTTGAGCTCTTTGGGGCACATTTCCAAATTCACAGACCCACAGAAATTATGGCGGAAGGAACCTCGTAGATTATCCTGTTCAGTAGTTCTCAAACTTAAGCATGCATCACAATCACCTGGAGGGCTCCTCAAAACGCAGATTGCTGGCTTCACTTGGGGGGCTTCAGATCCATTAGGTCTTGAGGGGCTGGTAATTGCCATTTCTCATTTCCCAAGTGATGCTGATGATGTATCCCTTTGAGAACTAATGATTTAGTTTAACTGCTTCTTTTTTAACCAGAAAAATTAAGTGACTTCTTCCTGTGAGCCTACATAACTGGTCTAAATATATACTGCTTTTAATCATAGCCATTCATTTTCATATTGTAGTTCTTAAGATTAAGGTAGACTTAAGTTAGATAAATCCCAAAGACTTTTAAAATGTATTTAAATAATTTGATGTAAACTTGAGATTTGAATATCTTGTGATTTTGGCCATACTTAAAACAACTTAGTTATTGCAGTCTCCTTTGTATGTACTCAAACTCCGTCCTATGTACTCAAGCTCCTTTTCTAATCTGCATTGTTAAAGTTTAGTTTCATTATCCACGAGGAAAATGAACAGATCCTTTCTTATAATAATAGCAGCTAACATTTTCAGACTACTCTGTGCCAGGCACTGTGCTGTACTTTTTATGTGTGTAATTTCATTTTAATCACTGCAGTAACGTGATAAGGTGGTCTCTTATCCTCAATTTTGTTTTTTCAAATGAGTAAACTAAGACACTAGCCTGAAGTCACATGGTTACTAAGTGACAGAGTTGGGATAACCCAGCTGGTCTGGCTCCAGAGCCCATATTGTTTATCAGAATGCTGTTCAGCATTGCATAGTTTTAAACAATGTGACACTGGATTTTGAGAAATGTCTGAAATAATTGTGGAACATCATTTACTTACTCCTTAGAGAAAATTAAATTAATCTAGAAAGAGTTCATTATCTTTGAAAAAGTGATGTGATCTTTAGTTGTTTAGTTTCACATCAGTGAGCATGAATAGAGACATTATCCACTGATTAGGAATCATATTGCAGTTTGCTGTGACATTCAATTGGTTTTAAACTTCTTTTACATATTAGTGCCTTTAGCAAAACTAAGAGTGGATCTATAGGTTAATAGGAATCTACCTGTTAGAAAATTGTTTCCTTTTTCTATGTTTAACATTTTACTATAAATATATACTGAAACAATTTCATTGAGACACTCTGAAATATTCAAAGTTGCAGAAAAGTATTAATATTTCCTAGGTCCAGTATATAAACTACCATTTGGGAAAATCTGGTAATCTCAGCTTAATTTTCCATGGCTGCCTACACCAGATTAAAGTCATTAGAAACATCTATTAAAGGATATTTTTAAATCCAGACTTCAAACTCTGCCAGACAAATCAATTTCACTTGTGAAAAGAATCCTCCAGGCAGAACACTCCATCCTTATTAACCCAAGGAATCTCCACCTGTGTTTTCAATCGGTCCTAGGGGTCTTTCAGAAGTTTTACTTTGAACTATGCTTTCCTCCATGTTTTCAAATGTTTATGTAGCAACAGGGCTTAATTTTTTTGTTATGTAAACTCACAGTGGGTCAAGATTGGGGCGTGTTTATCATCATGATGTTCGGGTAGCCCAGCATCATGTTGGAACACTTCACCACAAGCAAGCTGTGTGTGCTCTGAAGTGGTCACCGGATGGCAGGCTGCTTTCCAGCGGCTGCAGTGATGGACTGCTGACAATATGGCCCCACGACCCAGGTGCCAGTGCACAGGGCCAACCGCTGAAAGTCATACCCCAGTCTACAGCAGTCAAGGTAAGAAACTCAGTAGCTTTCTAGGTTTCCTGTTACTCAGAGACCACTGGGTATCCTTCACATATAAAAAGAAAATCATTAAGCCAATATTTTGAGATTTTTCTTTCTCTAGAATTTGCTTTGGAGTTTGTCATCACTCTCCTGAAAGACAACCCTATTTATGCTTCCCACTGGTCAGATTTTTTAGTTGTAGGTGACTGAAACCAAAGTCAAACTTATGCTTAAGCAAAAAAGTAAATCTATTTTTTCATGTAACTGTGGAGTCCTGGGTACATACGGCTGGTTTTAAATATCAGCTGGATCTAAGGCTTTGAGTAATGTCATTTGGGCCCATCTTTTTAGCTCTTGGCTCTGCTTATCTCTGGTTTCATTCTTCCTTCAGACTTCATTTTCTGGGCAAGATGGCTCTTGGCAGCTTCAGCTTCAGATTCTTCTAGATGGGTGCTGGATAAGAAGCCATCTTTCCTTATAACTCTGGTGGAAATGTGCCAGGGAGGACCCTAGTCTGCCTTTGGTCACATTCTCATCTCTCAGTTAATAATTGTGGCTAGAGAGATGGGCACACTGACGGGCCTGGGTCACAAGCTCACATGTAAGGAAAGAGACCCATTGTCAGAAAATGGCAGGGTGCTGTGAAGTTAGATCAATGCTCCACCGTGTTCTGCATAATTATTTATTTCTCTGACTGTTAAATTCTTATTTCTAGTAAAAAAATCCATACTTTCCTTCTTGAGGAGTTGGTGACACAGATGTATGTCTTGACCTCAACATAGTCCCAGAATATATGTCACTCGCAGAGCAAAGAAATGGTTCTACCTTATTAACAATAAGCAAATTGATTACAAGATGATTTAAAAGTTATTACAGGGCTTCCTAATATAGGATGATGTATGTAGTGACTACTGCCACTACATTGTGCTGCCCCGAAATTCCTGGCTTGTGGTTTTTCATGTCTACAGGATATTGAGAATGATGATCAGTCCAAATTCCCACTATTCATTACTTGAAAAAAAGTAGGAAAAATGTATGTAAAATATTCTGTCTGAAAACAACATACAAAAACAAGACAAAAAAATAGTTGAAAACCCAAGCCAAGCAAGACAAGTTACCTTTTTAAATGTCTTGTTGTCAAAAATCTAATGCATTGAACTACTAAATGGGAGTCCTCTTCACTAAGAAAGAGTTTCTGGAAACCAGAGCAAGCCAAGCCTCCTGGCAGTCAGCACCTGGGGAATCACTGAACAGTCACCAGTCATGTCTCTTCAGTCACCAGCTAACCAACTGGTGAAGCAGGAGTAGACTTTGCAGGTTGACATCTGTGTGATTCCTCTCATGGTGTAGCTTCTAATTTTGCCAAAATATTTATTATAAAAGCTATCTAGAACAGTAGGGTATTTAAGAAAATGATTATTAATAAATATAAAAAATATTATCCATCATATGGTAAAACTGGGGTCCGTGGGTTCAGGGAAAATTTCTGAGCCTCTTGAAATTGCAAAATTATGTTTTCTGTGAAATAGCCCACTTCTCCAGCCTAATCAGAGGTGGAGAATTGTTATTTGAAAAAGATAAAGCAGGGAACTTTAACTTATGATATATATTGTAGATATTTTATTTTGACTGAGAACATTACATTCACCAGATTTATTAAACTGTACATTCATTCACCATATGAGACGAAGGCCTTTACTTTGAGTGTAGGTAGGCTGATTAGAATTCCTCATTGTCTTTCTTGTATGAACTACAACCATATTTCATTGTTCAAGGTTTCTATTTATAGTATCTGTCTGATTATCTATTGCTGTGCAACAAATTACTCAAAAACTTAGTGGCTTAAAACAATAATAATTTCATTATCTTTTATGGCTTCCTGGGTAAGGATTCTGGGAAAATGTCATCGGAGCAGTTCTGGCTCAGGATCACTCATGAGGTTGCAGTCAGACAGCATCAGAAGCTAAAAGTGCTGGGGGCTGCACCAGTTGTTTGCCAGCTGGCTGGGCATGCTCCTTCTTGCAATTTGCATCTTCATGTTGTGTGAGCTGATTTGGGTTTCCTTACAACGTGGTTGCCTCAAGCCAGTTGGAATTTGTGCTTCAGGGAAATAGGTCCAGTGCTTCAGAGAGCAAGGTGAAAGTGGTAATACCTTTTATTAATATAACCCAATTTTGCAAGTCATGCAGTGTCACTTGTCACATTTATTGGTTCCAGGTTAGTCACAAGTCCCCCCAGATTCAAAGGTAGAGGAATTAGATTGTACCTATTGATGGAGGGAATGGGCAAGGCTTAGAAGGTCTTGTTGGATGAAAGACAGTGTTGTGGCTATCTTTGGAAAATACAATCTGCTGCAGAATCTTTAAAGTAGAGTGAGGCCAGGTGCAGTGGCTCATGCCTGTAATCCCAGCACTTTGGGAGGCTAAGGAGGGTGGATGGCTTGAGCCCCAGGGAGATCGAGGCTTCAGTGACCCCTTGTAGTAACACTGCACTCCATCCTGGGCAACAGAGTGAGACTGTGTCTTAAAAAAAAAAAAAAGCTTCCAAATTGTTTGATTGAATTCATAGAAGTAACAATCATCTTTAGTCCAAATAAAGTAGGTGATTTAATTAAACATTTACATGTGATTTGATGAAATCACAGTTATAATAACAAGTTCACCTGTTATAAACAGGTTTGGCAAAACACAGTGGGTTCTATAAACCTACAGCTTAATTAGTGGGAGCAGAAGTGTGGAGCATTCTAGAGAACAGAAGATTAGTATGCTATGGGTAGAAATAAATATATTTTACAGAAGGAGAGGAGAACTTTGGTAAATTTAGCAAGTTGGTTAAATGAAGAATGAGAGGAACTATTGTATATTCAGATGTGTGTTTTTAAAAAATGGACTCAAACTTGTAAGAAAAGCATTAAGATGTAGGTGCTTAAATGGCAAAAAAATTCACATGGTGGGAAATGCTGGAGGAACATAAATACACAGAAAAAAGTTCATTCTTGCTAAGAAGAAAATAAATTACCCTTATAATCTGTTTTATAATTATTATAATTTCACTAGATGTAAAATAACATTTTTAACTTCATGTAACTTTTAGCCAGGGTGAAATTAGTATACTCATTGGATGCTGGTGCTGTAAAAAGTTATAACTGTTTGGAAAATTTTATGTCAACTCTTTTGAACCTTGGAATTTACTTGAAAAATTTGTGAGAAAAAAAGGCATGTAGAATATATTCATTACAGTGTACTTTATGAGAACAGACAACAAATAAAACACATGCAGAAAAACAAAAAAATTACTCCTTTCCAAAAAAAAGCAACCCAACCCAATACAAATAAAACCACAATACAACAAAAACCAAAACAGGTCTGGCATTAGCAGAACAAAAATTAATCAGGATACAACAGCATGATGGAATATTATGGGATTGTTAAAAATTATAATTGTGAAAAGTATATTAAAATGTGGAAAAGTGTTTATATGATAGGTGAAAACAACAGAAAATAATGAAATAGTATAAACACTATGTTTGCTACTTTATAAAATATTTTTACATGTAGAAGAGAAGATGCAAAAATGAGGGTGGTTACCAAGATGATTGATAAGGATACATAGATACATACAATTGTAGTATTTATTAAAATGTCCTTTAAAGTGATTGTTATTAGTAATTTTAATTACCAATGTAAATGTGTGATACTAAATCCTATTTTTTAAATTAACTGTAATTATAAATAAATAGAAGGCAATTTTATTTTCTGAACTGCCTTAAAATTTGAAGTGCTTGAGACTTTTGAGTTGTGAGCAATCACATATAGTTGTCTTTTATCTGACCACTACCTGGAACATAAGGACGCAGGTAGACAAATCAGAGAAAGCCTGCATTTTCAGAGCCAATTTGCAAGGGCACATGTGAACTACTCCAGCAGCAGATTTTTGCCCCATAGTATGTATTGCATGTAGCTTTCCAACTGTTATTGCATAGTCTATGTTAAAAAAATCCACAATTGTTATCATAATTTGAGTCATGTTAGGTATCTTCCCTTCCAGAAGTGACTGCTAGTCCCTGAGGAGTAATCTCTAGAGGGTGCAGTTGCTCCTGCCTTTGGATAGCAGGCCCAGGAGAGCTGTGACAGGTGCAGACCTGGGGACTTGCTGCTTACTTAAGTGCATCACATTCATGAGTGCACCTTCTTTGAAGCTGACCTGTCTGTGCTATTATGTGAAACTTTAAAGGCTATGGATTGGTGTCCCTGGCAGTCTGGGGTCCTTGCCATTGGAGGAGGAATGAAGGATGGATGCTTACACATCTTGGATATAAATGCTGGGAACAGCATACAGACCCCAAGCACAAACTCACAGGTTAATATCTCCTCTGGGCTTCATCTTCATTTCAATCTTCTGCATTCTTGTGAAAATAGTTTATGACAGAGCCTATGCCCACAACAAGCTCTCTTTCTCTATTGAGTCCATAAGGAATTTGAGTTCTCAAGAGTTTCTTTTTATTGTAAAAACCTCTTCATTTGTGAGTTCAAAGTTAATATAATTTGTATTTTCTATTTTTCACATTTCCTTTCTTTCCCATCACTGCTTTGACCATGAACTTTGAGGGTAGTCTGGCTCTTCCTGGCCAATGGTCACAGTTCACTTAAATTCTTCCATTTACTACACCTAAGCCTATTTGTATACTTGATCCTTTGTTGCCTTGGATAAACTTTCCTAGAATGGATGTAATTTCTTTAACATCCTACTCCAGCTGTACTGGAGGTTGGGTCATGGACAGTGCATACTGTCTATAACCAGTTTAAGTATATTCATAAGGAATCAGAAATTGTAATAATTCTGTATTTTTGATCATTATTTCAGATTTGTTCCTTAATCTGGCTACCTAAGACAAAGGAGATTGCAACTGGCCTAGGTACTCCCAAGAATGATGTGACTGTGTGGACCTGTCCTACTGTGTCCAGGTCTGGTGGGTTTTTTGGTAAGCAAATGGGTGAGTAAAATGCCATGCATCTATAGCAAAGTGAGCTGTTGTTGAGGGGAATGAAAGATTTTCTCCTTCCGGTTTTTCTCAGTACATATTTCATCAGAGGTAAAAGTCCTACATCCACCCTACCTCAGAGAGTGTATAGTTGAATGTTTCTGAATTTGACTAAGATGGTTCATCACTTTAAATTAAGTCATCTTCTCCTTGCATATGTATATGAATGATGGAGTGGTGATCTGGGGCAGTTTTTGAACTCGAGTGAGCATCACAAATCATTTTATTTTGAAGAAAAACCAATGGTGTAGAATGGGTGGAAGATAAGGCAATCCGAAAGGGCAAGACATTATTATGTGCCAGGAGGCCACTGATGACCATGAGGCTTCCTCTGTGAACATCTGCCCTTTCAAGGTAGACCACTATTCTTCTCAGCTTAGTTCTACCAACTTTTACTGGGTACTTCTTGAGAGAAAGACCCCATGATGGGGAGCAAGACCCAGGCCCTGTCCTCTGGGCCTTAAATCTTTTGTGCAATCTAGAATGTTAAAGGGGGCTCAAGGGTGAGTAGAATATCTCCTCTACCCAGCCCAGGGAAACACGAAGACAAAACTGGTGGTCGGTGTAAGAACGGGGCATCCTGTAGAACTCTGATTATATATCCCGTCTTTTTCCTCTCTCCACTCACCTGGCTTCCTGGCCAATCCCTGGGATTTACTTACTCATTATTTATTTATGAAGCATCTATTATGTGGCAGGTACTTTCTAGGGTGCTGGGGATACACAGGTGAACAAGAGAGACAATGTCCTTGCCCTCAGGGAGCCCACACTTTTGTGAGAGGAGACATGCAGAAAACAATGTTAGGTGGTGATAATACCATAACTTTCTTTGGAGATTCTGAAAATGTTAACGGGCAACAACGAAACAGCCTTATCGGGTAGACTTCCTGCCTCTGTTGATGAGCCCGACTGGACCTCAGCCTCAGAATGACCTTTGTATTCTTCAGCTGTCACACTCTGTGGCCTGTATCAGAATACAGGCAACTCTTAGCAGAGCCATTTTGGTGATCAGGTGCAAGTGTAGGAAGAGCATGAGTCATATTTTTTTTGCATATTTTAAATCAAAAGACATGCAATTCCCTGGACCTTTTCAGATTAGAGAAGTATTGTAAATCAAGCCTTAAAACCTGGTTCTTTACAAAACTAATTCCAGCAGCTAGGCAGGGCCTTCATCTAGGTGGGGGCATGTGATAGGATATTCAAATCAATTTTCTGATGCTTGGAATAAAGAATGTACTTATCAGGTGTATTTCCTTGTTTCTCTGGCCCTTACAAGTGATAAGTACTTTAGTTTTAACTCCTTGTGAATTTTTTCACTAATATTAGACAGAATTTCCAAGAGTGCCTTTTAACCTTTTCTCTTAAAATGCTTATAGTTGGAGATGAGGTTACTTTTGAGCTCTTAGACACTCATTTTCATCTCTAACCCATTAGTTCCTTCTACATACAGTATTTCTCAAAAGTGTTTAGCAGTTATACAAAACATGTATACAAAGTTGTTAATACAAAAACATGCCATGTGGTCAGTAAGTTTGGAAATTTGGGGTTAAGCTAGAATAGTTTTTTCTCTTTATTTTCTTTTTATTTAATTTTTTTTGAGGCAGAGTTTCACTCCGTCGCCCCGGCTGAAGTTCAGTGGCACCATCTCGGCTCACTGCAACCTCCACCTCTCAAGTTCAAGTGATTCTTCTGCCTCAGCCTCCCTAGTAGCTGGGACTACAGGCGCCAACTACCACTCCTGGCTTATTTCTGTGTATTTTTAGTAGAGATGGGGTTTCACCATGTTGGCCAGGCTGGTCTCGAACTCCTGACCTTAGGTGATCCACCCACGTCGGCCTCCCAAAGTGCTGGGATTACAGATGTGAGCCACCGTGCCTGGCCAGTGTTTTCTTTCTTAAGGACCTTCCAAAGGCTTGGATAGATTATGTGTATTGTGCATCACCAAGAGAAGGTGATAGCATTCGTTGTTTCCCCAAACACACTTGGGAAATCTGTAGTGGGGGGCATCTTGAAGTACTTGTTCCATGAACACACTAAGGGAACACTGCTGTGTCCCCTGATACTGCCTAGGTATTTAATTTTTATGGCTTTTGTTGTGAGGCTGTGTTTCCATTGTGGGTCAAGAACAGAGCCCTCGACATACACCTGATGATTGGGATCTGGATCAGTGTCTTCAAACTGGGGGTTATGATCATTGGATTATGAATGTAGTGAGTCAAGATCAGCAATAAAAAGTGAAATAGAATAGTATAGATGGGAAAATGGAAAATTAGGTAGTATTTTGTGAAACTTTTGTTATGGTTATATAGTACATATATGTGTCTATATATGGGGTTGCTACATAAAATGTAGTTTTGGCTGTGGGTTGTGGTCACAAAGTTTGGAACAAAACGATTCTAGATTCTGGTCACACCTTTACTAAGTTTTACCCTGTTAACCATAGTCATGACTTTTTTTGGGAGGGAAAATTTCAGTTAAAGAGACCTCATCCACCTGACCACAGAAGAAAGGTAACTTATGATTATTCCCACCTATTAAAGAGTTGTAATTTTTAAGCTTTAAAATAGGAGTAGGTAGCTCTTTAGCTTGTAGGGTGAGATCTGGTCTTTGGCTTGGTTTCATCATTCCGTGTATCAATATGTGGTCTCATTTATGACTATAGTTGCAGAAATAAGACAACATTTTCATGCTTTCAGTGTCTGTATTCTTAGAACCTGGGAAAATAAACCCTAAAAAGGACCTTTGTCTGACATAAAGAAGACATTTCCCACTATCTGGTAAATTAAGATTGTCACTGATATGCGAGAAAAACTTCAAGAATGCCTTTGCATCCAATCCAAATGCCATTTTTCTAACAAATTCTAGAAGTACCTTTCCAATTTTTAAGTCAAGATGGTTTTCAGTAGTACATGCTTTGGAAAAGATTGGGATTTCCCCCCACCATTACTCCTTTTCCCTTTTTCTCTTCTTCATCACAACACAGAAGAGTGAAGACATATTTATTACCTATTATATTTATTGAATAGACTTTTCTTTCTTATTAATTTAAAAGCATTAGTGCAGCCTGGGCAACACAGTGAGACTCCATTTCTAGAAAAATTACAAAAATTAGCCGGACGTGGTGGCACACTCCCTATAGTCCCAGCTATTTGAGAGGCTGAGGTGGGAGGATCACTTGAGTCCAGGAGGTTGAGGCTGCAGTGAACCGTGTTTGCACCACTACACTCCAGTCTGGGTGACAGAGTGAGACCCTGTCTCAAAATAAATAAATAAATAAATAAAAGCATTAGAGTAATGTTTTATTATATATTTATCCTCTTCTTTTTAAGAGGCTGGATCTTGCTATGTTGCCCAGGCTGGAGTGCAGTGGCTATTTACAGGCTTGATCATAGTGCACTGTAGCCTCAAACACCTTGCTTCAAGTGACCCTCTTGAGTAGCTGGGACTGCAGGCATGTGCCACTGTGTCCATCTCCTATATTTATCCTTTTAAAACAACTAAATCAAGTTGCTTTTCATTTATATGGTTTTATTATTTTTTAAATAATAGACAGTGGTCTTCCATAAAAAAACAGATTCTTTGGTCAGGGTTTGGTGTGTGGTCTGAATAGTCAGAGTGTTGAATTGGATCCTAGTTTGGCGTGTGGTCTGAATAGTCAGAGCGTTGAATTGGATCCTAGTTCTGGCTCTGCCATTAATTAGCTGTGTGACCTTTGGCAACACATTTGGTATCCCCAAATCTTTTCCCTCACCTATAAAAGGGGCCTGCATTGTCTTTATAAATGTAAACTTGCTGCTTCAGTTTATCTGATTAGTTTATTGAAAGCTGGGGCCCAGTGGGATACTTCTTGGGGAGGCCTGGGGTATGTGGCAGGAGCATAGCACTGGCATTCGTAGGAATGGGTGGATTAGAGACGACAGAACTAACAACAGTATAGGGCATGAAGGGTGTGGTAGGCTGATAAATAGTCTCCTAAAGGATAGCCATGCTAAATCTCTGGAACCTCAGAATGGGACCTATTTAGAAATATTGCATTTGGAGATGTCATTAAGGATCTTAACATAAAATCATCCTGGATTATCCAGGTGGCCCTAAATCCAATGACAAGTATCCTTGTGAGAGACACACAGAGGAGAACAGACACACAGAAGAAGAGGTGATGTGGCCACAGAGGCAGAGCCTGGAGTGATGTGGCCACAGAGCAATGATTGCCAATAGCCGCAAGGCACAGAATCACCTCGAGAGCCTCCCTAGGGAGCACTGCCCCTGTGACCCCATGATTTCAGACTTCCCATCTCCAGAACTGTGAGAATCAATTTCTGTTGTTTTAAGCCACCCAGTGAGTGGTGATCTGTTATGGCAGCCACAGGACACTGATACAGGGGCAAGAGCACTGAGGGAGAAAACTGTCCCAGTCAGCCCTGACTGCTGTCTCCCAGCATGGCTCAGTTGGTGGCAGCTCTGAACCTGGTGGGTGTGGGAAAGCCCTTTATTCTGGGATGGGACTCATGACCCCACCTCACATTGCCTATAGTCCTGAGCAGCAGCCCATGTAACGTGGAGGAGTATGAACTGTCTTTCCCTTTTCCCCCAGGCCACAGGGGCAGAGTGCTGCACCTGGCTTTGAGTCCAGACCAGACCCGGGTGTTTTCTGCTGCAGCTGATGGGACGGCCTCTGTATGGAATTGCTACTAGCACCCAGCCCCTCTAGGTTTCAGTTTCCTTATTTCTAAGTGAAGATGATGATGTTGGCTATGTCTTCTCCATGGAGTTTTTATGAGTATCAAACAAGTTGAAATACTCTTCTTGATGTGAATGCCTGTTTTCCTGTTCTTTCTCAGATTGCTTTATTTGCTCTGCTTCCCAGAGATCGACTTCTTTCCTTCTCTGCTTTCCTCTTTCTGCCCCTCTTCCTCCCCCTTTTCTTCTGCCTCCCCTTCTTACCCCTTTCTAGAGATTCATTTTCACTACTTTATTCAGAATAACATCTACAGCAAAGATTTCTACTTCTTTCCCATCTGACTTTTCTCCCTAGCTCCAAACCTCATATTTCTGATTGCCTCGGGATAGTTCCCTTTCGAGATTCTTTCCTGTCTTTAGCTCAATCTCAACACATTGAAAACACGACCCATTCACTTGAAAAACATTTATTAAAATCTCACTATATGCTAGGCAGTATGTTAAGCATGCTTATTACTTTCTCTAAAAATCAGTTCTGTAGGAATCTCTTCTCCTCCTGATGGTCTCATCCTTATCCTGGTCCCCTACTCAGGGAACCTCCTGGTTCTTCTCTGTGCTTCCTTGGTTCACCCTTTGCTCTCTTTTCTTTTGTTTCACTTAGTCACATCCTGCGTGCCTGACAGCCAGTCTGCTGTAGTTGCCTTATAACTGTTTCTCTTGACTCCACACCACTGCTAGGTTAAACATCTAAAAGTCCCGTGCTGATCCTCTCAGTCTCCTGCTCGTAAACTCTCAAGGACACCCTATTACCAAGCACCTTTGACCTCGGCCTCTGGAGTCCTGAGCCCAGGACTTGAAGTTAGATCTGTTCTTGCCTTAGCTCTGCCATAAATACACCCTGTAACCTTGGATGTGTTGCAACATCTGCAAGGATAGGAATTTGGATTTGATCACTGCTAAGGTTCCTTCAAACTTGATCAGTTCACTGTTCCGTCTTTTGAATGTTAATTCCCATTCATCTCCTATATTAAGACTTTGCTTAAGTCTTGTGATTTCCTGCCTTGTTGGAGCTTTTCTTCTAATCTGAATTCTTGCTTCTCTCTCCTTTTCCTTTACACACCCACACAAGTCCTAACCTCTCCAGGAAGTGTTTTGAAATGATGTTACCTGGGTTTGAGTTCTTGGCATTAGCCTGTATCATCTACTTGGTATTACTATACTATTACAGCTGTTTTAAAAAATCTTATTACTGTCTGAATCATTGGTTATTTTGGTTTTAACATCCTGAGGAGTTTAAATTGAAGGCTTGAGAGAGCATGCGTTATATTTTTTGGTGCTTCTTAGTATGTTCTGCATATGACAGATAACAAATATTGGCTGATTATTTTTTTTTTTGCTTCGACATGACTTGTTTTTACTAATACATACCCATTCCCTATGCCCCCAAAATCGATACAACATAACAAAAACTTTGAGAATTCAAAAGTAGAATGGTATATACCAGGGGAGTTTAGGACTCTTCTGTTAAATTAGTGTTAATTTGTCAATATATATATTTATTTTCCCTGTTTTTAAAATTTAAATCTGTTTGGTAATGTTAGTAATTCTTGCCTTAGAAAATTTTAGGCCACTGAAAGCCACAGGTGTGATCGTTTTCTGCAATGCACACTCTTCTTTAATGGTTTTAATTTGATCTTCCTAATAAGCCAGGTATAAACTGTAAGAAAATGTTTAGAAGAAAATGAGCAAAATGATTAGACCGTTTCCAGTGTCCCCTGCTATTCTGTTGTGGATACTTCTGTTTTAATACTCTCACGACACTATGTCATGACCAAAGGCCACTTCTCTCAATTAATACTGGCATGTGAACAACAGGCTCTCATTTAAGAAAAATATTAATATATCTGTTACTACGATTAGTTTTGTTGGGAAGTTTGGAATATGATTTTCATAAAGAAAAAGGTAAGCTTTCATATAGCACACAAAAGCCTGGGCTACAACTTATTTTTAAATTTTGAAATTAAAAATTTTTCATGGAGTAATAATTCACATATAGTAAAGCACATAAGTCTTAAGTTTATAGCTTGATGAGCTTTAAATTTGTGAATAAACAACTGTGCAACCACCATCTAGATCAAGATATGAACATCTCTAGTACCCTAAAGGGATCCCTCGTGTCCACTCCTAGTTAGCACCTCCACATTTTTCTGACTCCTATCCCCATGGATTAGTTTTCCCTTATGCCAACTTTTAGATAAATGGAATCTCATCATGTGTATTCTTTTTTATCTCACTTTTCCTCAACATTAAATTTGTGTTGCATAAAACTGAAGTTTGTTCTTTTCATTGCTGTGTAATATTTTATTGTATGACTGTATAACAGTTGTTTATCCATTTTATTGTGTGTGGATATTTGAGTTATTTCTAGTTTTGACTTCCAAGAATAAAGCTGCTATGTACATTCTAGAACACATCTTTGGTGGATAAAAGCATTCATGTCTGTTTGGGATCTACCCAGGAGTGGAATTGCTAGGTCATAGGTTTATATATATGTTGAGTTTTAGTAGACACTGCCAATTTTCCTATGACGGTGTACTAATTTATACTTCTACCAGCAGTTAACAAGGGTTCCATACAACTACTTTTTAAACAGAGTTCAAAATCTGTAGTACGTATTGACAGTAGGGAATATTCCATCCTCTTTTTGCAGTTAAAGTCCTAACTAGCAATGAGGGAATTGTAGCAAGTATTTAAAATATCATCGTAGTTACTCTCTCAGAGCCTCTCTTTTATATAGTAGCACCAGGCCTCCTTTTCTAGTATAAAGGTTCATCCCTGGTTGCATATTACAATCACTGGGGAGCTCACATAAAGAATACTACATCCCGGGTCCCACCAAATACCAATTAAATCAAAATGTCTAGAGGTGGGACCTGGGCATTGGTAGTTTTAAAGAGCTTAGTGAGTCTAATGAACGACCATGGTTGAAAACCAATGTACTATTATTTTAGCCAGTCTTTAAGCTATGCTCCTTCCTTTGTTGTTGGTGTTTTATTTTTGCACCTTCCTTTGTTTTAAGAGCCTGTCTCTTAGTGTTGCTGTATGTTATTGGTTTGAATATGTATTATGCATGTATATGTGTGTGTATATGTGTATATATATGTGTGTATGTGTATATATGTATATACATATGTAGATACACACATATATGTATGTATTGAAATTTGTATTATATAATATATAATATACATATATAAAATTTATATTACTAAAGGGACTATAGAAATTGAAAGAATCTGTTCACATAATAACATCTTGAAGTGACTGCAGGCTGATGACTACCTACTAAATTCACTATGTTGAAAAAATATGATGAGGGCTTTTTCCAAAGAAAACTTTCTGGACACAAGTGAACACTCACTCTCTACTATGGGATGGCAGCCACTGTAACTCTCATGTTGATTGGATCTACCCAGTCTCAAGAACAAAGAGAACTGAGAAATCACCTAGGTACTCCAAGGCTTAAATGCAAGGCACTGAGAAAGAAGGCTGACTTTCTACTGTATAATTTTCTTGGCTGCCCAAGTACTGTATTTGTATGCCCTAGAATTTGGAAAATACTGTAAGGCATTGCTTGTTTCTTTTTCTCCCATAGACTCAGATTCTTGTGTATAGCATGAAAAGCAGTTGTTAATGTGGAACAATGCCCTATATTTCCTTTTCCAGACTGGCTGCAGACTGGCTGTTCCAGACTGGCTGTTTCTGTTTCCTGTGGAATTGTGGAGCCCTTTACTGCATTTGTTGTTAGACTTGATCTTAGGGTCATTCTTGCTGGATTCCACTGAGACAGAGAGATGAATAATTCAGGAAGCATTCCCATGTCACTTGATGCATAAATGACTCTGGTGACATTGATCACATAATCCCTCCCCCTTGCATTATCTACAAGGCTGCCGTATAACTCTGCTTCACTTTGCTGGTGCAGATCTGCCCACTAAGTTTACAAGAGAGAAACAGGTACAGTCATGCAAATTGATTTTATTTGTGAAAGCATTAAGAAGCCACAGAAAATGAAATGAAACAGTTATTTAAACTGCCCCCTTGATAGTCATAATTATCCAGCTGAGGTATTTCTTTGAGAGAAGAATATAGACACCAGGCCCACCAGGGTCTCCACATCTATTTTTATGGCCAAAGGAAGTGACCCCTCGGAAAACACCGTTGCACAACAAAGGGCTTCCAGAATCTCCCTGGAGGAAAACAAGAGGGGTCAGTGTTCAGCATTACCACTAGTGAAATGGAAGAAATTCTGTAGCATTTAATATGAGTTAAGACCAACCTTGACCTCATTGAAGATAGTGCTTAAAAATTAAAACATTTGGAAATATTTTAGTATTTTTGAATTGGTTCACTTGGTTTATTTATGAGCCAGTGAAAATCAAAATGAAACTTGCACATGTTATCAGCTAATTTTGAGACTGTTGCTCTGCTTTTGGAAAGGAAAGTCTCCTGTTTGTTTGTCATTTTCTCAAAATGCTTAATAACTCAAGCGGCAAAATAGTCAAATGCAGATGGTACATTGAAGCAAAGAATAAAAACTATGTTTTCTGATTCTTCTAGCAGATAATTGCCTTCCAAAAGAAACAAAACCAAATCAGTCCCTTTCAGGCAAAAGTGGGCCTTTTAGAGATATGAAATAAAGAACCATGTTAGAACCCGGGATCCTCCCTGGACAGGTATAGTTCCCCTGCCTGTTACAGTAATGGCATTTGCAGAATTAGTCCTTTAGGTTTAATTCATCAATAGCCAATTTTGGGGTGTTGAGAGAACAGGGAAGGATTGCCAAGCTTCAGTGGTGGCAGGTGGCTGGTGGGATGGGAACTAACATCTTAGTATGCTGCCGTGGCCTTAGGATGCTGCATGTGGGTTCCAAAAGCATGAAGGTTCTGGGTTCCTGGGAGCCCAGCGTGGTGGACGAGGGAGGGAATGGGGGAACTAGGGCAGAGAAGAGAAAGTGGACAGGTACTAAAGACAAATGTTTTCTTTTCCTGGGATTTGACTAGCTTTGGTTCTGAAGGCAAGACATAGATCTAGGGAAGGACAGAGACCTTTGGATTTCTCAATCTCTGGTAACTCCCAAACCATGCATACTGCATACCCTTCTTCAGGTAAGACTCTGTAAGGTCTTTGGGACAAATGAGAAATGCAAGCTAGTATTCAGTTTAAAAATCTGTAAAAT
The DNA here is from genome assembly GCF_003255815.1 of Theropithecus gelada. Lineage (NCBI taxonomy): Eukaryota > Metazoa > Chordata > Mammalia > Primates > Cercopithecidae > Theropithecus > Theropithecus gelada. Next base: position 51,982,907 of record NC_037673.1, on the reverse strand, counting down.
GTTTCTTCTATTCTTGTCTTTAAGCATGGCCCTGTCCCACACCTTCTCAGGGGGTTCTAGGATGGAAGCTTACACATTTTCTGGTATGAGTCATGCTTTGAACATTGAACAGCATGTTTACTGGGGATTAAACTAAGCTCTGGGAAGCTATAGGGTCTGGCTGGAAATATTCAGCCAGGCTTGACAGACATTTCAGACACACCGATGTTAAATGGCAGAGGAACGTAGTGGAGAAGGAGAGGGAATGTACTGAAATGGGGAAAGCGTACTGAATGGCCTTGAGGAACCTTAACTTCAACTCTTCTAAGTGTTGTATATCTTCAAGTTTAGATCTCTGTATGTTAATATGAAAAATGAGACCAAACATTGCTTCTTAGTAATTTTTGTAAGAAGTCAAAAATATGTAGTGCATGCACCCCATGCACTAGCAGTGAGCTTCTTATTTTTGATTAATGACTCACTTGAGCTGAGCACATTCATGTATTTGACTGGGGTTTTATTAAACTTATTTCAAGAAACTCTAGGATCCTGTAGAAGCCAGTGCCATGACAAAACAAAGCATGATGTTACATTTTCTCTGTCTGCATGACTTACTTCAATAGCTAAATGTGGGATCTTATTTTACTTACATCGCACGAGTCTTTTCCGGCACAAACCATATTCATTCCAATCACAGGGTTAAAATTATAGTGCTTTGGATCATTGCAGATTTTTCTGTCTATGATGGTGATATTGACTTCTCTCAGCGTATCGGACTGAGATGCACTATTGTGAATCCTCCCCCACCCTGCAACTTGGCACATGGTTCCTGGTTTCACGTCATCCCCCTTTTTAGGCAGATGAAGGATAGTCACATATTTGTTAATTTTTGCTTTTTCAGTTAGCTGTTGGAAGAAAAACATAAAGTGTTAATGGGATAAGATAAATATTTACATTTTAACTTAAATTATAGTCCAAATTTTCAGGATCCTCTTTATGTGAGTTTTTACAACAGGGGCACCAAGGAAATGTTTTCATGTTGGTGGCCAGATTGTAGAAGGTTCTATGACTTTTGAGAAGACAATCAAAGACACGTACCTGTAAAAGTTTAAGATCACCTTCGTGTGTGGCTGGGTCATAGCATGGATAGGGAAACTCTTTCTTAACACGCATTATCTGTTTTTCTCGCTCTTTCCTGGTTATTGAGTGAGCCCCAAGAATGACCTGGGACCTTTTGTCCCTGAGAACAGATACAACATTATTTGCTGGATTTATTCTTCGTATTAGCAATTGAGCATATATGCTGATCAGTTTCATTGTCCCATTTGTAAATATGGAGGTGGGGAGACTTCTTTGTGGCTCAGAAAGAAAATGTGTGCTTTAAAAAATAAAATAATATTTGTGAATAAAAGAATGTTTATGAATTCATCGTCATCATCATCACCAACTTGTTTATAAGAAGGTAAACTAGGTTCATTGAAAAACAAGAGAATTCCATGGCAGCAAAGCCAAGCCTTGTGCTTGTCTGCCCCTCTACCCCTGCCTTATTTAGCTGTGATGGAGAATTACTTATTAGCTGTGATGGGAAGCAAAGATCTCAGGGACAAAGCAAAAAGCAGCCAATAGTTGTAAAGTAATGTAATGAAGGGGTCTTTTTAAGAAAACAACAAACTCAAATGGGAAAACTTTCAGAAACAGATTGCCCCATGGAGGACCCTATTTGCATGGCATTGAGTGTGTTGAAGGGATGGTGGTCTGAAGGAGGGGTTCAGGAGTCTTTTTTTTCTCTTAAAGATTCATTTTGGTTATCAAAATCAAAATGCTTTCTGATGAACTGATGGTTAAGGCTATCATCATTCACAACCTAGTATAAACTACACCAACCAGATTATGCACACTGCCTCTTTTCCATTACATCAGCTGAGATTAGTCTCACTTAAACGATCACATGTACCCCCAACATATGTGCAACTATTATATGTCAATAAAAAGTAAATAATCAAAAATAAAAGAAAAAGACCCTAGAACAGTGCTTTCCAGTAGAGCATATTTTTATGATGAAATGTTCTATTTATCTGCACTAGCCACATGTGGCTACTGAGGACTTGAAATGTGGCTAGTGCGATTGAGGAACTAATTTGATATTTTATTTAACTTTAATTGATTGAAATTTACATAGCTACCTCTAACTAGTGGCTTTCATATTGAATGGCCTAGGTTTACAGGCTTGATTTACAGAGTAGGAAAAGACAAGGCCTGGGAAGAGGTTGAATGTAGCGGTTGACAGGAGTGAAGAGGAGGCCAAAGATGTGACAGGAATTCACCGAGGCATACAAGAAGGCATTGGACACAAGCTTTCTGTACTTGATGGTTGCACCCAGGGCTCTGAGGGGGCACTGAAAGTTTCACCCTTCCATGCTGAGGCTAATCCTACCTGGGCATGCAGTCATGACAGAAGCAAAGCTCTGCAGCACCTGTACCCAATGGCTTAGTGGAAATCTACAGAAAGAGCTTGTGGATGCTGCTTCCTCATTGCCTGATTCTTTGTGGCAAGTCTGGGCTTAACTTCCTTTTAGGCTTAAGCAAGTGCCTAAAGACTTAAGCGACATGAAGATACATGTGAACCTCCCATGACTTTAGTGGGATCTACTATTTATTTTATTTTATTTATTTTATTTTGAGATGGAGTCTCACTCTTGTTGCCTAGGCTGGAGTGCAATGGCGCGATCTCGGCTCACTGCAACCTCCGTCTCCTAGGTTCAAGCAATTCTCCTGCCTCAGCCTCCAAAGTAGCTGGGATTACAGACATGCACCACCATGCCTGGCTAATTTTGTATTTTTAGTAGAGATGGGGTTTCACCATGTTGGCCAGGCTAGTCTCAAACTCCTGACCTCATGTGATCCACCTGCCTTGGCCTCCCAAAGTGCTGGGATTACAGGTGTGAGCCACTGTGCCTGGTCTGCTCTTTTTATTAATGTTTCCCCAAATTAGAGTATCTTTACGAACTTTTTTAAAAAAACCCAGGCACTTACAAGTTACAGTGAGCTGCAGTCAACACCCAGTCTTCTGCAATCAAAGCCCCAGCACAGATGGTTTTTCTGTGAAGACTAAGTAGGACCATGTAGGGTCTTGAATGAGGAGTTACTTCATTTCCTCCAATAATTTCTTCACAGACATCTGTTCAATGGAAAAAGACAAATCAGATTGGTGTTCAACCCCAAAGAGCTCTACACAAAGTCATGTTTCTAAGACCAGCCATACTTTTTGCACTCAGAGAGGAAGTCTGGTTGAGAGCATTTCCCCTTGTTTTTACTCTATGTAGACCTGCAGACATCTGATGCAAATCCTATTCCTGTTGGACTTTAGGGTCCTGCTCTCCCACACATAGAAGCCAGGCCATTGACTGTTCCAGGATCATTAGGCTAGATGTCACAAACCAGCAACCTCAGGCCCCAGGGCAGAAAGCTCTGCCTTGGTCTTTACCATCAACAGTTGCTGCAGGAGATGCCAGTGGTAGTGACAACCTCAAGTGCTTCCACCCTTTTTGGCTAAGTATTAATTTTGGGGAAATAGATAAGACTTTTAGAAGCCTCATAACTTCCCTTTTAACCCCAAGCCATTGCAAAAACACAGCTTATGAACCAATATTAGCATCATTTGGCTGTGACCCTACCCCTCAGTCCTTTGGTCATTATGAGAGTTTTGGTTATTAAATTGCACTGTTCTCACTCATAAGTTAAGAAAATAACATCGATTACACCTCCCTTTCAATCTCTAGACCAAACCATGTGGTTTAATCTAAGGTATTTTCCACTGAGATATGGAAGAGAGGAGAGAAGATACTATATGCCGAGAATTCTGCCTAAGTGACATTTCCTTGATGATGATAGTGTAGAAGTAGAGACCCATTGTTAGGGAACAGTGAGAGCTAAACACAAGGCAAACCATACATGCTGATAGATAGAGCACCTTATGTCTTAGTGATACACTCTGAGCTCTCCACCTCCTGCACCAGATGTTCTTGGATTCTCCCAAAATACTTTTGCTGAGACTCATGGTTTCTTGAGTAGGGTACAGTGCCTCTTGTTCCATAATTAGGACTAAGTCATTGCCAAATTCACAGGCAAGTATTAATGGCAGCTATGGAAGCCTTTCATAAGATTTTATGAGGGTGAGAGCAAGGAGGAGAGTGACCACATGAAATGTGGCTAGTGTGATTTGAAAAAGCAGAGGTCTCTGCTTTTAAAAAGGGAACTGGGAGGAAGAAATTCTAGACTCTAGAAATAAAAGGGTAAAGAGCTTATAGAAACAAGAGAACTTCACCCAATCCCAATTTTCCTAGAATGATTCATGTACAGATAGATTTCAACCGTGCCTTGCTTTGCTGTGTCTGTTCCTTATATGGGCCCACACTGTCCTCTCTGAACACAGGAAACAAAGAGGAGCACAGCAGTTTGCTTTTGTTGTTTCCTTTGAAGAAAAGATATGGCTGGATTTATCTGCCCTGTTTTTTTCTGTATGGAGAATTTAACATGCCTGAATATAGTCATACTATGCCCTGCTTATAACATAGCCAACCTTTGTCTCAAATGTCCTGCAGTCTTGTTATTTTTATATTTCTTCCCTCTCTATCTTTTTTTTTTTTGGGAGGGGGGGACAGAGTCCTGCTCTGTCGCCAGGCTGGAGTGCAGTGGTGCGATCTCAGCTCATTGCAACCTCTGACTCTCCGGTTCAAGCAATTCTCCTGCCTCAGCCTCCTGAGTAGCTGGGATTACAGGCACGCACCACCATGCCCAACTAATTTTTGTGTTTTTAGTGGAGACAAGGTTTCACCATGTTGGCCAAGATGGTCTCGATCTCTTGACCTTGTGAACCACCCGCCTCAGCCTCCCAAAGTCTTCTCATATTTAGGTGCATGATAAACCAGAGTTCTTTGGGAATTCCTGGCAAGTTAGGTTATTACATAAGTCCCTGCCTCCAAAAGCTGATGAATCATGGGAAAAACCATGGTTGGCTCCATATTGCTACAGCTCGAGTGTAGTCCTCACTTCCTAGTAGGTTCTTCAAGGGAAATCTGGAGCTCCCCAAGAGCTGTCACCCTTTCAGTGGTGATACCATGAATTATACAGCATTTTAACCCATGCATGCGCAACTCATGCAAAAGCAGAAATATTGATTACCATTTGGTAGACAAAAAATTAGCTTAATAAAAAATATTATAGCACTCCCAAAGGGTTAACGAGGGAACTAGCCTAATGTCTTAATGTATTGCCAAAGAGTCTCTAGACCTGAGAAATAAGTATAAAAGTTCTAATAATTCCTGATTCACTTTTGGTGTCTAGGTCAGATTTGTCTTAGTTTTCTTTAAATGATCTATGCATTTTCTGCAGCAGGAAAGGCTGAGTTGACTAACTTGCCACTATTCCTTTCCTGGAAGGTACTATTTGTTTCACTAACACGAGAGTTTTGTTCACTCATTTTTACATTGTCTTTTTTGGCAGTTTTCAAGTTACAAATTGGCAGCAATAAGCATTGGTGGTTCTGCTATCTTTTGCAAAATAATCGTGAGAAGAAAAGATGTTTTTTTCTTTTAAAATACGGAAATATTTAAAATCCAAGAAAGAATGCTATTTAAAAAAAAATAGAGACAGGGTCTCACTATGTTACCCTGCCTGGACTCAAACTCCTGCGCTCATGCAATCCTTCCACCTCAGCCTTCCTAGTAGCTGGGACTACAGGCATGTGCCATTGTGCCTGGCTAAACATTTTAAGGCTTGGGGGAAAACATCTTCTTTCAGTATAGGAAGGTAATATTACCAAAAGTTCATTGAAAGTCTGCTCCATTTTGCTTCGTGGTCATAATGGAAATGAGAAGAATCAGTCTTACCTTCAGGAATTAGCACAAGAAAAACGACAACTGAGAGAGAGGATGCCAGAAATCTGTAGGAGTTCCTCATTGTGACTGCTGTCCCACATCAATCAACCTGAAAATCTGTTTTCAGTTCTTAACTGCCTCCATCTATATACTGAGAGTAAAAAGGATGTGGTTTCCTTTCTTTCTTTCTTTTTTTTTTTTTTTCAAATTTCAAAGTTTAGCATTAGGAAACCAAATCCAAATAAGTGAGAATGGTGGATGATGGCTCACTGTCAGCAGGCATGTTTTCCTTTGCTAGGACTGTTGAGGGGGGCGCTGGAATTCTACAAGGTGGGAGGGGGGCAAGGGACCTTGTTGCCATCAGAGTACACCAGGGAAGACTGTAAAGTGTCTCAGCTAAGATTTTGAAGATGCTTTCATCATCTGCAATATTATCTACAGTATCCATGACTGGAAACTCTTGAAGACTTAAATTAGAGTTTTAATGAAAGTCCTCAAAATTGGTCACCAATCAAACTTCTTTCTAGCTATCTCCTTGGGTTATATAAGAATTAGCAGGCCAAGTGCAAGGTGAGGACAGGAGGGAGATTTATTTACATAGAGGCTCCTGCCTGGATTTTCCTTCCCCACTTTGTGGTGAGTGTTTATTGTGCTCCTGTCTGGTCTGTGGCAGGTGTGGGGACATGGGCTGGAGGGGGTAGGGGCTCTTGGCCCTTTCCAGCTCTCTGTGCGTTCCTGATTGTCTAGTTTCACAAATTTAGATACTGAAAGTATCTCTGAGTTTCCCTCCCACCCTCCCTTCCTGCCTTTCTTTCTTTCTTTCTTCTGAACAGGTTTAGCTGAGAAAAGAAGTGGGAGTCATTTTTGTTCCAATGTTGGGGAATGTCTCGCTCTTAGAAGAGTCAACTTCAGTCCCTGGAGGAACAGTATGCAGTGTGCTTTCTATCAGAAATGAGTTCAGCTCTCTTTCTGAGCTGAGGATGTGGTCTCCAATACAATACAAATGGTCAGATGTGCTGTCAGGATGTTGGGTACTGAACCAACCATCCCCATAGTTAACACTCTGATGACTTCAAACCTAGTGGTTACTTCTTTAGAAATCAAGTGACTTTAGAAGGGAGCCCTGCTGAGACCCCTGTGTTTCTTTTTCTCAGATATTACAAGTGTATCAAAGGTTCATCATTTTCAGTAATAGCAATAAGGTACCCTGCTACTGGGTGAGTAATTTTAGTGCAGACCTAAGAAAGTCAAATTGTAATTAACTACACCTACTGAAAAATTCTTAAAGAAAACATTGACCATTTTGTTTATTTTTATGTGAATGGTTGCTCTTCTTCCATTTATGTTGACTTCTAACAACTTTATGGGACATAATTCACACACCATAAAGGTCACCCATTTAGAGCATATGAGTCAATGGATTTTAGTATATTTGCAGAGTCGTGCAGCCATCACCATAATCTAATTCTAGAACATCTTCATTATCCCCGAAGAAGCCTTGTATCCATTAGCAGTCACTCTCTTTAGGCAACCTGCAATCTATGTCTCTATGGAATTTGCCTATTCTGGACATTTCTTATAAATGAACCATACAGTATGTGGTCTTTTGTGACTGACTGTGTTCTCTTAGCGTAATGCTTTTGAGTTTCATCTACAGCATAACATGTATCAGTACTTCATTCCTTTTTATTACCAAATAATCCGTCATATGGATATAGCACATTTTATTTGTCCATTCATTGGTTGATGGACATTTGGGTTGTTTCCCCTTTTTAGCTATTATGAATAATGCTTCTGTGAACATTTATGTACAAATCTTTATGTGGACGTATGTTCTGATTTCTGTTGGGTCTATACCTAAGAGTGGAATTGCTTGGTCATGTGGTAACTGTATATTTAACATTTTGAGAAACTTCTAAACTGTTTTCCAAAGTGGCTGTATCAATTTATATTTCCACCAACAATGTACAAAGGTTCTAATTTCTCTACATCATTTCAATATATTTTTAAAAAATAATCACTATTTTAGTGGGTGTGAAATAGCATCTCATTGTGGTTTTGACTTGTATTTCCCTAATGATGAATGATGTTGAGTTTCTTTTCATGTGCCTACTTGCCACTCATATATCTTATTTGGCAAAATGTCTATTCAAATTATTTGCTCTTTTTAAAATTGTGTTATTTGTCTTTTTATTATTGAGGTATAAGTGTCCTTTAAACATTCTGGATACGAATTTGTTATCAGACATATGATTTGCAAATATTTTCTCCAAGTCTGTGGGTTGTCTTTTTTTTCTTGATGATGTCTTTCGAAGCACAAAAGTTTCTAATTTTAATGACTTACAACTTAATCTTTTTAATCCCTTTTGCCTTTGGTGTGATGTCTAATAAATTATTAACTAATCCAACATCATAAAGATTTACTCCTACATTTTCTTCTAAGATTGTTATAGTTCTATTTTGTTTTTACCTTTAGGCCTTTTTTTAAAGTTAAATTTCTCATATAGTTTGAGTTAATTTTTGTGTATGGCTGATGTAGGGTCCAACTTCATTCTTTTGCATGTGAATATTCAGCTGTCCAGCATTATCTTTTGAAAAGACTATTCTTTCCCTGTGGAATTGCCTTGGCCCTTTTGTTGAAAATTAAAGGTTAGAGTTTATTTCTGGCCTCTCAGTTCTATAATATATATGCATATGTCTATGCCAGTACCACACTGTCTTGATTACTGAAGCTTTGTAGAAACTTTTGAAATGGAACGGTTTGAGTCCACCAACTTTGTTCTAATAATTTTTTCCAAGATTGTTTTAGCTGTGAAATATGAATGTTAACAATTATGTATGCAGTGATTTCTTTACATTCTTGGGAAAAATTTTAATTTATTGTAATGTGAATGAGCCGTTGCAATGTCATAAGCCAGCAGTTCTCAAAGTATGGTCTGTGGACTCCTAGGGGGTCCTGAGACAAGTCGTGAGGTCAAAACTATTTTCATAACAACAGCAAGATATTACTTTCCCCCGCCAAACCCCACCATGTGTTGACATTTACACCGATTGTACAAAGGCAATGAAGGGTAAAACTTTGGGTGCCTTAGTGGGAATCAGAGCAGTAACACCAAACTGTGCTAGTAGTCATCGTATTCTTCATTGTCAGGCACTTTCAAAAGAAAAAACTGGAACAAAACACAGTTTTACGCAAGAATGTCCTTGACGAAGCAGTAAAAGCAGTCAAATAATTTAAATTTAATAATCTTGATCATGTTGTAAATGTCTTTTTAATATTCACTGTGGTATGGAAAGTATGCAAAGCATGCATAAGGCACTTCGGCTATACAAGGGCTGTCTTGAGGAAAAGCACTAGAGCAATTGAGTTGTGAACTGATCTGTCTCTTTTCTTGGAATACTGTTTTTACTTGAAAGAATGCTGATGAGGAATGATTACTCGGACATGGACATTTGGTGGACATTTTCTCAAATGTGAAGGAAATGAACCCGATACCTTAAATAAGTTAACTGATAATTTTTGTTGCTAATGATACAATTAGAGCTTTCAAGAGAAAGAATTTTAGGGAAACGTGTCTGCTGTCACAAGCTTGATCTCTTTCCAACACTTAAAGATTTTCCTGATGAGATGGTGGTAGTATTAACAAATATGACTTTTAAATATTGTGTAGTGAAATGTGTCAACATTTGGAAAATCTGCATAATTCAGTGAATTGAGAGTTTCCGAAAGGGCAATGTGTGCTGTTACACGCATTTGGTTTTGAATTTGCTGTGCTCTTTCCAAGGCACCGGAGTAGTGAATCAGCTATTGAGAAAAATGGCTGGAATCATATTAATTAATTGATGAATTACACAGACATTTATTGAATGCCTATTAGATGCCTGGTGTAATGCTAGATGCCAAGGATAAGAAGCAAAGGGTATCATTTGCTACTCTGGTAGTCATCTATTTCTTGACATAGCGGTAGTTAAGGAGGTGTGTTCACTGTGATAATTCATGGAAAAATAAAATGTGTACAAGGGGGAGGGAAACTGCCTGCTTAAGGCATAGACTTTCAGAGCTGGTAGAGTTATGGGGGTTTATAATTTATTCATTCATTTTGTAAAAATATTTATTAAACACCTAGATACTGGGAATACATCAGTGAGCAAAACGGACAAAAATCTCTGCCCTTATGGAACTTACATTCTAGTGGGAGGAGGCAGAATTAAGTAATAATTATCAATATGATAAATAAGATATATAATATATTAGAAAATGATATAAAAAAGTTGACGGTTAGAGGTAGGGAGTGTGAATTGGGTATGCATGCATTGTGAGAAGGTGGCACTTTAGCAAAGACTTGAAGGAGGGTGAGGGTGTTAGCCATGAAGATATCTGGAAAAGGGCTGGAAGACTAGCGTAGTTCGAGAGAAGTGAGTGAGGGAAGCACAGAAGGAAATGAGTTTAGAAAAATAGTGGGGGACAAAACTGTGAGGGCCTGTGGGTCACTGTATGGACTCTGCCCCTTACCTTAAGTGAGATAAAGAGTCATGTAGGTCATGAGAGGGGGAGTGACATGATCTGATGTGCTTTAATGGGATCACTTTGGTGACTGTGGGGAACAGACTGAACAGGAACCAGGATGGAAGTCGGAAGATTAGGAGGAAATTGCAGTGATTCAGGCTGGAGAGGATGGTGGCTTGGATCTGTGGGGCAGTGGGAGGTGGGTGAATTCTGATCTGTTTTGAAATTAAGACAGGTAGAAATCTCTTGCAGATTTGGTGTGCAGTATCCAAGAGAGGAGTCAAAGAAGACTTCAGAATTTTTGATCTGAGCTACTGGGAAGGTGGAGTTGCCATGAAATAAAATGGGGACGTCTGGAGCTGAAGCAGGTGTGGAGGGGAAGATGGAGAGGATGGGTTGTGTCTGAGACGTCTGCTAGACATGTGAACAGAGCTATAGAGTAAGGTGGCTGGATTAGGGAGATGCCTGAGCTACAAACATGGATTGGGAATTATCAGCACGTAGATGGCACACTGTCTATAGAGTCAGAGAGCCTAGCCCCCACTGAGAAAGGAGTGAGTGTGGATGGAGAAGAATTTCCCAGGACCTATCAGAGGGTCACCCTATCTTGAAAGTGGAGGAGAAGAGGAGCGACCAGCAATGGCCACTGAGGAGGAGAGACCTGTGAGGTGGGAGTGAGGCCAGGAGACTGTGGTGTCTTGGAAACCAGCGAAGTCAGTGCCACCAAGAGGAGGAGAGTCCACTGGTGCCACATGCTGCTGAGAAGGTAAGTGAAAAGGGACGAGAATGGACCATCGGATTTCACAAGGCTAACAAGGTAACAAGGTGGAGGTCTTTGCAAGAGTCATTTCTTAGAGTGTGCGGCAAAAACCATATTAGAGTTGAAGAGAACAGGAGAGAAATTTGAGTGAAGACATCTCATTGGAGGAATTCTGATGTAAAGAAAAGCAGAGAAATGGGGAAATGCCTGGAGACAGAAATCTTTTTCTTTTTTAGATGAGAAGAAAAATGCATGTTTGTGTGTTTTGTCATTTACAAGTGTGTGGGATTGTACCTTGCGTACAAATGGTAGCCTGTCTGAAAAGAAATCATTAATGAGAGCTTCCACTCTACATGATTAGCTGATACTGGATCACAACACTTATTATCTACCCATGGCAAAAGATATCTCTTGAGAAAAACTTCTTTGATTCAGTGACCATTTGCTTTATTCAGAACTTGAAGATGGTTACTTTTGTGTTTCCTGTTAAAAGAAAGTCAATCCAGGAAAGGCCAGCATATCCTTTACTCTTCCAAACAGAGTTCCAAAATGTCTGTGGCCCTTAGAATTTAGAGTTCAGTGTTCTATTCATGTAGGAGTGTGGGGAGAGATGAAGGGGGATTTATACTTCTCACCATATACTTCTATATATTTTAATTTTTTACAAAAAATTCAATAATAAACATAATGAGAAAGATCTAGTGTGTATTTTAGATATTTGGAAAATTTGAAGTTTGAGGCTAGGAATAGTTCAGGACAATTGCATCATTTATTAATTATAAGTGGACTAAAGTATCATATGCCAGCAGGCCTCAGTTCAGCCAGCATGTTGATATGCATTTTGCCTTAGCTAGCCAATTTATACATCAAAGCCCTGAACTTAGTTCTGTTATTATTAATAAATTGTGATACATAACAAAGAAAAATGGCTTCTTTTATCAGCTACCATTTATGTCTCATCTTTTTCTCTGGAAGAGCTGAATTATAAAAAACTCACTCTCTAACACGTCTGACTGATTTATCCAATTTAATTCATCAAACATTACTTGAGGGCCCACCATGTGCCAGGCAGTGTGCCCAGCACTGTAAATACCGAGGGAACAAGGACATGATTGCTGCCCTTGAAGCATTTGAAGTCTAGCAGAAGACAAGAAGAACACCACAGATAATGAGGACACCTGCTTCAGATTCTGATAACATGGAGCAGAACAAGAATATACCACATTAAGAAAGTAATTGGAGAAAAGATAGATAATATTTCATACTCCCAGCAGCCATCACAATTAGCCCCTGAGATCAGCCCTATATTTAAACAAACTTATAAACATTCTGGGTTTCTGACTAGAATGGCCACAGACTTCACAACAGCCTGGTAGAAAGATCATTGGTCTGCAAGGCAGACACCGGCTCCATCACTAAAACATTTAAGATCTTGAGCAGGGAATTAGTTTGTGCCTCCATTTTCACACCTGTTAACTGAGAATAGTGACACATAGGGTGTAAAATGAAATGGTCTCAGAATTTGAAGTCAAGAATTGTCCATCCTCCAACTTCACACCTCCTAGGATGGGTATCATCAAAAAACAGAAAATAACAAGTGGTGGTGAGGATGTGGAGAAACTGAAACCCTCATCCACTACTGGTGGGGATGTGAAGTGGTGCAGCCACTGTGGACAACAGTGCACAATGGTTAAACATAGGGTTTCCAAATGACCAAGCAATTTTAGCCTGCATTAGGCCATTCTTGCATTGCTATAAAGAAATACCTGAGACTGGGCAATTTATAAAGAAAAGAGACTTCATTGACTCACAGTTCTGCAGGCGGTACAAGCATGGCACCAGCATCAACTAGGCTTCTGGAGAGGCCTCAGGGAGCTTTTACTCCTGGTGGAAGGTGAAGTGGGAGCAGGCACATCACATGGTGAGAGCGGGAGTGAGGTTGGGGGGAGGTGCCACACATTTGAATATGTAGTGTATATGCTATTCAGTTGTGAATTGGTGGGACGCATGTAACAGCTTATCAACGTGGAGACACTGGTACTTGATAGCCTCTTAAGGAAAATTTGCTTCCAAATTTTAAGCTGGAAAGTCACTGGAATAACTTTTACAATACATGGCCTTTTATATTTCTGGTATGTATGTTAAGAACTGTGTACAAATTGAAATGTCTGTATTGATCCTCGGCCAATAAAATCTCAATTATGAAAGAAAAATGTGAATTTACTTCTTCCCATGAATTATCTTCATCTTTTATTTTTTAATTATACATTTTTTTCAAAATTATTTTCATAGAATACATTTTCACATTAGAGATTCCCATAGTGTGAACATAACAATTTATTACTTATGGTTTTATATTTGTGGACGGATTGTTTTAGAACAAGTAGAACAAATTTGAGGATTAAGTCTCAGTTTATACTTTGTAATAGTTTGATACATCTACAAGGGGAACCTTGCCCTTAAATGGAACCTCTCTATATTCAGAAGCACTCCAAGCTATTTTTCTTAAGATTTAGAAATTGATAATGTGAGATATCAGCATTTCCTAATTTTAAAGTTTCCCTAGTATATGCAACCATCAGTAGGTGGTATCTACTGAATAGAGAAGGAAATTTTAAAAAATTAAACACTGTCTAAGTTTCTGCAAAGTTTTTATTCATGAATTAACAGTATTTCCCTTTGTCCACTACTCCCAGGGCAAATACAGAAGTTTGATCATATATTAATAGCAATAAAGCTGGATTCTCTTTAAGAGATTGATAAATTAAAAGGCTCATATATCATGTTTTGTTATACTATGAGTCTTTTGAGAAGCTGGGAGGCAACCCCATTAACTCACCAGAATACAGAACTCAGTCTCACAACTTCTTAGACAAAATTCCTCTCAAACCTTTTCCTTAAAGATTAAATTCTGAAAATAATCTTGTGATTAAGAGAAGAAGGCTGTCCACCAATGGACTCATCTGCTATTTCTTCCTGATTGTGAGTTGAACGGCATGACAACACAGAGGAAAAGAAGCATACATCAATTCTTCAAAGTATTAAGTCAGAAAGGTCAGAGCTTCCATAGCATGGCAACAGTTTTGCAGATGTCCACATCGTGATGGTTGAAATAGCAAAGCCCAGCAAAGTTTAAAACTGAAATTGCCAAAAGCCCTGCCTTGGCAGCTTTCTGCCAAACGTCCCTATGAACATAGTAACAACTTGTTCAAAGCCCCAGTGACCATGAAGAGTGAGGGTTGCAGCCAGGGAGTAGTCCATCGCAGAGCAAGGATTCAAATAAGCAGCCAGAAGCCGACCCAGGAGCAAAACACTGACAACCCTTTCACTAGTCCAGTGGAGACATGCAGTCTTGGAACCAGAATGGTGGCTCAGTGACAAGTGAATGTGCTGCACTCCACACCAGTCTGGTGTAGGTCGGTCCTGAAGAAATGCTGAGATATGAGCAGGTCTGAACACTGGGGTTTGCAGCAACAGAGCTCGGCTTCCTTGGGCACTGCAAAGAGCACTCAGCCTCCAGAGAACCGCCATCTTATTCCTGAGGGCTCAAGGACACCCACCAACCCCTGTCTTTACTCTTTCCCTCCCTCCCTCCCTCCCTCCCTCCCTCCCCTCCCTCCCTCCCTT